>NC_051161.1:26006371-26362239 GCF_013339745.2 Dermacentor silvarum | reverse complement strand
TAAGTGACCTAAACAATTTTGTTCAAATCCAACTTGTATGCATGAAAAATCTGTAGTGTTGAAACTCCTTACATTCATTCCAGTTTTGCTTGGCATCACGTGTGATGTGACAATACTTCATGTGACAGTGTGTCAGATGTTCCGAAGCCGCAGTCTCGGAATTGAGCCAGCATTTTATAGTAATGTTGAATGGCACCAGAGAGTGGCCACCGGCCTACTGCAAAGAAAAATACTCTTCTACCCTTGCCACATCAGCACGAGCAACATTCAGACATCCATTTCGGTACTTGGTCATACCATGCCTTCGGTGTAGGTTGACGTAAATTTGCGAAATATTACAACTACAAGAAGCACAGCCTTGGCAGCTGCTTTTGGGGTGCAGTGCCACATGACCATAAGGTGATTTCCATACGAAATAGTGCAAAAGCACGTAATGCGATAAGTGTGTCAATTCATATATACACAAAAAGCCTGCGATAGTGTCCCAAGTTTGCCCTTTGAAATAATGAAACTTGCATGGGTGCATCATTAAAGCTCAGTTTCTTGTTGTACAGAACAGAACATCCTTAGTAAAGGCAACACCTCCACACAGGCCTGTGTCGTTGCAATATCTTTATTAGTCCCTCACTGGTCCCTCCACTTCAACAGGTGCTGGACATGCAGGTTTAAGGTAGCTTACAGGTGCAACTAAATGGAAATAAATTTGTTTTCAATGCATTGGGCACTGTAACCATCAAAAACAAATCGCAATACACTTGCACATCTTGGGTCACAGTCTATGTTAAATGTTGTGCATATTATTAAAGACACCAGAGATACATTGGTCCACGTCACGTCAGGGTAGAAATAAACAATCTTTCGCTCAAATAAATTTATGCTTGAGGCTGAAAAGCTTTGTTTTCTAAATCTTTTCATTCTCTTTAATTCCAAGCCATTGTGAACCCATGCGAACCGGTTTAGCAAGTTGAGTTCACGCACAGTGACATCATCATTTTGTTTTTATTGTTCACCAGATGGACCAACTGGAAACGCACATTGCCAAAGTGTATCAGCAGCACTTGCTGCTCCAACAGCAGCTGGCGCAGCATTTTGACAGTGTCTTCAAGCCCATCCACAGCGAGCCACAATCAGAGTCATCATCATCTGAGGCAACTGTCGGGAACAGCGCATCCACAGCTTCATCTGCTACAAGTCATTCACCCGCCAAAGACGCCGCACCAAAGCACCTCGAGAAAGATGCTGGAAAGCAAAGTGGCCAGGGAGACGTTTCCGGGTGTGCGGAAGAGCCGACGCCAGTGCGGAAGCCGGAGTCTAGCCACCATTCGAGCCATGAGCAAGTGTCGGGCGACACAACGAGCGCAGATGACACATCTTGTGCAAGCTTCTCAGATGCTGAAGTGCACTCAAGCAAGACGGAACCAGCATCAGACACTAAACGACAAACGCCAGCAAACCTGGAGGCTGCCTGCCTGACGGAAGTTAATGACAGGGTAAGCTTTAAAGTGGAAGCATGAATAATAATGATGATAGTTAAGGTAACAACTGTTGGTAAACACAGCATCTAATGCAGTCGCAGAAGTCTGCAGTGAAATGTATTCCTGTTTCAGTTTACCTTCTTTCACTCAGTATTTTGCAACTGTGTGCAAGTCAGTGTATTTTGCCTTATGTTTTGCTGTATATATTTCTCAAAACTGACATGCCCCATGAAGCCAATTGATGGATTGACTTCTTTTAAATGCATGTTATTAAATGCCAGGTGTTTTAGCTGCATCAGTACAAAACGATCATTGAGCACAACTTAGCAAACATTTGGAGACAATATTTTTTTGAAACACATCATTATGAGCAGCAGACATCAGTCTATGTGATAATCACTAATTAACTGACAAATTCACTAAAATTCTAAAATTCTCTTCATGGGGCATGTCGTAATTGCAAGGTTGAAGCTGACCAGTAAGTAAAGCATACCCGTTTGCTAAAATTCCTGTGCCTAGTACCAGTTTTGAGGAATATGTACACAACATGCCCGCTGAAACACATCATTTCTCTAGGTAACACTTGCCCCAGGTGGTAAACATGCAGTTCAGAAACTTGACAGGAAATATGCAGCTGCATGGGAAGTTTTTGTCAACTGCCGACATAAAAAAAATATGATGCAGCATTTCTCTGAAGTTTTCTATAATTAGATGAATTCTAATTCATCCACAGAATAAGCTCAAATCCCCGTGGAGCATCCTATCAACACCACAATGCCAAATGTATAATTTTTGATACCCTGAGTTTGATACCTCAAAATGCTGATTTAAGCTCTGGAAACTTCATGCTAAAAGCCACAGTAGCGTTTTTGACATGCTGAAGCTAGGTTTTTTGTTGTAGGCAGCTCTGCAAACTACTTTGTAATTACGACACTAATCATGTATTTAATGAAATAGCATTTCATTGTTTTTTGTAAGAATGTGCTTTCCATGACCGGATATTGAACAAGGGAATTGAATTTTCTCTGATGCAGAAAGATGTTTGAGCTTTTTTGGAGTTTAACAATAGGCTGTGCATCATCATCATTGTCTTTATTTCAGCATCACCAACTACCTGATATAACGCAGATTCTTAAAAATGGCACTTTTAATTACCTTGTCTCATTTTCAACAGCTGGCGAGGCTGGAAGCCGTCATAATGAAGCTGGCCATCCCAGACAGCAGGATGGAGAACTTGGGAGCCGCATTTGCCAAGCCGTGAAGAAGGCAGCACAGATTGACTTTCTCTTCTGTGGTTTCTTCGCTGCACGCAACTGCACTATTCTACGACACCTGCACTGCTGCGCTTTCTTTTACCGCTCCAGTTCCGAGATTTTTGCATTGGAAAGCCGCAGAAGGAAAAAAAAAAAAAAAAAGGAAAGGTCTCTTATGTTTTCTACTCAAGCCATTGCATCAAATATTTATTTTCACTGTAATTATTGTATACAAAGAATTTTACCTCACTGTATCATACAAGGCTTTGTAACTTGGTGCTTCAGCGTTTTTTCGTACAATCGTTCATTACACGAGGAAAGTTGGCATAATTGGCAGTGCTCGACAACGTGCCCTTGAGGCTTTCGCGATTGTTGCGTCTGTGCTACCATGCAACGGTGAAAGAGAAACGGATTTGGACTCTCCCCTTTAGATGCTGTTCAGTTTGAAACAGTCGAACCTTGTTACAGTGACGTCACCACCGACACGAAAGTAGCGTCGTTGTATCCGATACTCGTTATAACCATGTGTTCATTACAGGCCAATATCAGAGAGAAACATCTTACTTCATTATGTTCAAAAATGTATTATGTACCGACTCACCCTAACATAGTTTCCTATGCATGATATCCATATTATTTACGTTGAGGTTCGGCTACACTATATTCGTTTTGTAAGAAAAAGGTTGCATTTGTTTGACCAATTTATGATGACATGGAGCAGAAACAATCTGACATTTTGTGAGCTGCAGGCACTCTGCGATTGACAAGTGGAGCTAGCATTTGCACTGCCAAACCGACTAACCAAGTGTGCATTTCAGCATTCCAAGTTTTGCCAAGTTCACTGCATAACCATCCGGTAGCATTTGTCGCAAGCTTTTCAATTCACGAGATGTTTGCTGGGGAGATGCTATTTTAAAGCCACTTTATTTTTAGTTCTGTTGAAGCAATGCTAATTTCTAATTTTATCTGCTGTCTTCTGTAGTTTGTTTTTTCTTGCTCAAATTTATGTGTTCTTGTAGTAGTAGTTGTACTGTCTGTGTTGTCAATGGCAGCAGGCAAGTGGTTTTAAGTGAATCTTTTGGTTGTTTTTAATGTTCTTACTCGTCGTCAAGTTGTCATCAGTCCAGAAGTTATCAGATTATTTTGATATATTAAGCTAGTTATTGAAAAGCTGGCACTTAATTTTACCCATAAGAGAAAAACTGTCCTTGGATTACAGTGCGAGACATCATCTGGTTTTAGTACATGCAAGTCATGACTGTCGTAATGCGGTTCCGGCTGCAAAGCAGTTACAGTGGAGCCCCAATTATACATCCAGGCATTTAGTGCAGCCTCCTGCATTTTTGCAGAGATTTGGCGCCGGCTTGACGATCTATCCAAATGGTAGTCAGCACTGAAATTTGCAGCGGCGTTATAGCATGTGGTCTAATATATGAAGAAATCTGTTTCGAGCGCCAAGCGTTACGGTTTCAAAATGGCACTTATCTGCCACTTGTCTCAGGGCATCAGTGGTCAGGTCCTAGCTAAGGTCGCATTTTATTACCGTCATGACAACTATACACAGGTGGAACTCCAAAGATTGCTGCATTTGAGTGCTACTGAAGACTTTGCAAGTCTGCATACATCAAGGAATGTGGCATTTAAATTATTTAAATGACCAAAACGGACCATTTTTGCCATACTTGCAGCACTACAAAGTCTTGTTATATTCTTATATAATCAAATGCTTTCTCTGCTACCGTAATGTTAGTGACTAAAAGGAAAATGTTTATTTGGTAAGCTGCTTCCAAGTGCAGCAATTCTACAGCTTGCAAGTTCATTACGTAGTTTAACATTTGTTCATTGCAAGGCCATGGACCAGACCTTTTTGTTTTCATCTTCAATCAGTACTTCATTATTTTAGCTATTTACCCGCTACCCACGCCCTAAGCTTGATTATTGATTTTGCAAGTTCTTGAAGACGGGTATAATTCGGGTTCCATTGTTACGCTTGTGTCCACAGCTCTTACCAGGAACCAATGCTTGTACCTTAGCAATTCCTAGACGAGGCAAAATATTTCCTCGAACAAAGGAAAACTGTGATTTGGGTTGCTCGTTAATGTGCTCTGATCTCTTTTGTATTCCATTAGAGCCCAAGTCTCCTTGCGCTACAAAAAGCCGCGCATTTATTGGCTACTGAAAGCACCAAACTGCTACTTTACAGCATGCTAATCATTTTGTAATAACATTTGGAGATGGTGGATGCTCGATGACATTGTATCCAGAAGTACTGAGGCCAGTGGGCATGTTGTACCAATTCTGGTACAGAAGACTTGTGCACAACATGAATACAGAACGGGCTCAAAGATATTTGGCATACAGCACCAGCTGTTTGTGCATACAATACATTTGCACTGCAGGAGCAGCTGCCTGAACATTCTTCACCCAAAGCTGCTTGTGTCTGTCTGCTTACAGTGTTTATGTATCAAAATGCAGTGTGTGTGAAATTATATACAGATGTGCGTATAGTTGCTTGAAGTATCTGCAACATGCTGCAAACACTTTAGATACATATACTGCAAGGGCATGTTGTGCATGCTTGAAGCTGTCCCACTCAAACATACTGCATCTGGCCTGCACTGTTGCAAAGACATGCACAACGTAAAATTACTTAGACACAGGACGGATTCAACATACTTTGAAACCGGCTCAACCCATCTTGAATTTCTATCAGCAGAAAGCTGAAAAAAATTTTAAAGCTGCGCAGGAACAAGACGAACTCGGTCTTTGCCCGACTGTAAGCTAAATGTGCAGAATGACTTTAGCATACAAGATGGCTGTTACAATGAGAGGAGTACTTGTTACTTTTTGTTTGAAAGCATTTAATGCGCAAGCAATTCAATAATGTTGGCGAGTGTCTAGGGTGCAGTGTTAATGAGAAGTCTAATTCCCGTGTCTGAACTTTGTCCCTTCCAGTTATGACATGACAAACAGCTCATGGCTTAAGACGTAGCCTGTGAAGGCCACTGCTAGGGGGATGACCAAGTAGTTTAGCAGCCGCACTGTGTAGCCACGTGCGTGTTTATTCTTGCTTTACTGTTCATCGTAGCTAGCAGGCATTCCATCCAGTAGACACTCTGCATGTTGTGGCCACCTAGAACATAGCATGCTAATGTGGTTGTGCTGCCTCAATGCAGCTATGCCGTGACCACAGTAAAACCTTGTAATGAAGAGGGAATGTAGCGAAGTAATAACAAATGTAATAAACGTAGATCCCATTGAAAGCTGTGTGGTTGCAAACATATTAGGATACTGAAGTAACTGTTGCAACAACAGGAAAGTCACGCCTCCTTCAATTTCATTACTGTAAGGTTTTACTGTAGTTTGTTGTTGCTTTTGTCTGTACTATCTAGTGACACCCGCCCCCCTCGTCGCTCCTCACCTCCAGCAGGTGTAAAAGCAGTTGCTCTGGGTGTTCATTTGTAGTGTGTATGAAGAGTGCCAATATGCATGTGCTTTAGCATAAGTGTCTTGTGCTGATTTGTAGTGTGTTTCAGCAGTTGCAAGCTATATTTTGCAGAGCATTCTAGTCGGAATACCTTTGCAATGCTCTTCCAGACGTTGTGACCAAGACCAAAGGTGTCATTCAATTGAATTGACCGTTTTAATTTTTCAGCACCAATGCTTGAGCAAGCGATGAATTAATCTAACGCTACTGGTGTGCAGCTCTCTCATAAGAACAAAACATTTGAAGCTAGCTTAATTGCCTGCACATTAATCTTGCACAATTATCAAGAACGTCATGAAGATGTGTTGATTTAACAATAGCCCGGAAACTCTGAATGCATTGGTTTGTTACAACACTTAGCCAAGATAAATACATGAAGTTTATCTGACAGTGGTGTCTCATTTCTGCTTTTCATCATTCCAGTGCCAATTTTTTTGAACCAGGTGTTGCTGCATCGATCACAGAATCGTAGTGCTGTAATCTTGACTGATCACTTTCAGGGATTGTTTCACTTTTGTGTGATGCAACGTCGAGCATGGCATCTCATTGGAGTGAATGGCCATTCTGTCTGCTGGCTTATTCAATGAAAGTGCACTGAAAGTGATGTCTCTGAAACTGATGGACCATCATTACAGCCCTCGTTGGTATTGTCATCAGTATACAAGAAATCATGTGCTGCTAGCATCGTTTTCACTGGTATGGATCGTAGGTGGGGCTTCTGTGATCAAGATCCAGCTGGTAGAGCACTCATTTTCTTTGTGTTTCTTTTTCTTCCAGCCTAGATCTCACCTTTCGTGATGTTTAAAATTAACCCACTCAACAGGTTCTTATGAAGCTGGCAAAATCTTAGCCAGGGCTTTAGGACTTTTACTCTTTTCATAACAAAGTACTTGGCAGCTCCGAATACGCCAAGGTACAGCCATTGCCAAAAGTTTCCGAGCTACCGCGCACACAACCACAGCCGGTGGGCCGTCGACCAAGCCCTCTGTGAAACTTTCAGAGCTTTAAGTCTGTAGTTCTGGAGAAACTGGTGCCCTCACTCCGCTGGTTTTTGGAACACTAGCAAAGCTTCAGAAGACCTATCACAGGGCTCAGCCATACATCAGCAGAGCACAGGGACACCATTTCAGCACAGGGTTCCACATTCACAAATACACTGACTCTTCTTTACCACCCCCTCATACCCCCTCAGTGGCTATAAAGTTCTGCCGTTAAACATGGTCACAGGTACAATTCCCGGTTGCTGTGGCGACACTCCAGTGGTGGTGAAATGTAAAAACATTCATGTACCATGTTTTGGGAGCACATCAAGAAACCCCAGGTGGTCACAATTAATTTGGAGCTCAGCACTATGGCGTCCTCTTTAACCCACTGTGCAGTTTCAGAATGTCAAGCCCCATAATTCAATTCACTCGAAGCTCTGCCTCGACTCAGCTAAATGAAGGGCAGCACTTGAGTGGTCGTTGCACTTCAATAACACCCTTAGCAATCCCCTGAGCAAAAATTTAATTACCAGGTGCTTAAGCATCTACTCAAAGGCACTGGAGTGATCGTGCAATTTTCAAGCAACTTGCCTTTGCAGGAACTGCTGATGCATGTCATTTACGTGCAGCATCCGCTTCATTCGAAACGGGGTGCTGTCTGAAGATATTAGCGTCCAAGTCGTGTTTTGAGAATGCAGGGGCACAAGAAAGATAATACAGTTAAGCTTGGCAACACTTGCAATAAAGTGTGGTCGTACATGCACCTTTCTCTATACTTACCCAAAGTTTTGTGCAGTATGCTCAAGCATTGCCAGGCATAACCTATGGGTGAGTAGCAGTTAATGAAAGGAAGAAAATGTCAACTGCTCAAAAGTAGCATAAAGCTACAAAGGAAACCCATACGGATTTCTCTAAAAGCTTCGCAGTTTAAGAAATTTACTATGGTCCGAGGATCGAACCTACAACCAACATCTCTCCGGAGCGCTTACTCCGAGCTAACCAAGAGGCTATTATATTGCAGAGTGAGGCCCAATTAATTGATGCCTCAAAGCACAGAGACGCTGAAAGTGAAAAACCAGTTCTGCAGCAAGCTGGGGGGGGGGGTCATGAGAAGGTAGAATTGTCATCCCCGGTAGCATGAACTGGTTTGCCACATTTTTTAAGCGAAGCTTTATAGGCTCACAAGTGTCGGCGGCGGTGGTGGTGGTGGTGGTGTCATGCTGAAAAGTGGGCCGATCCTGGTGATAGTGCAGAAAGCATCCAAGCTCAATGGCACATACCAGGGACAAAAAAGAAAGAAAATCGCCATGAAGGTCAGATACACACACGACAAGCTTTTCTTACCCCCATTTTCTCGACGGGAAGGGCTGGTGAATTTTTAAAGGGCACTTTGCAGGCTGCTTTACAAATGGAATAAATCATGTGCAAACGTATTTCTTCATAGAAAAATAACATTAGGAGCCCCAATCACCCCCCCCCCCCCTTTTTTTTTTCCGGCTTCAGGACGCAGACAGCATCTAAAATTCATAGACCTTTTCTGGTTTATTTCATCTCGCATAGTTTTTTTTTTTTTTTTTTCATAATGTGCTCCAACATCACTAGGTCACATAAAACAGTAAACAACATGCAAACATTTAAAAAGGCAATCTGTGGATAAGGTGCCCACAGGGCACACCCTTTATATACATATTGCATCATCAGTTTTATCAAGTGTGATAAAACACGACTTGACATGATCCTAAGTGCATAGCTGCTGTGGTAATTTGGGCAGGATGTCACAGATGTGGTGTGGCAGACAAATGACGTTATACACCCTACTGCTTCTGTTACAAACTCAAGCTGTCAACACAGTGATTCCAAAGCTCGCAAAACAAAGCGTTTTGAATCCTTGCGCTGCAGTTGGCACTTGTCATGATCACATTTTTGTTCAGCGATAACAAATAGTTATAAAGGAGCGTCGGAGTGTTTGACGCAGAGCGGCAGCGTAGCATTTCTGTAAAAGCCAAGAAATGGCATGCATGTGGCAAACCACAGCCCATGAATCTTGTCACAAACCAACTCCTGCACCTTCATAACACTTCTTTGCCCAAATACAAAGTGCTCATAATGAGCCAGTTTCAGATGAACTCGTTCGTTAACCCCTTTGAGCTGCCCAGCAGATGACTGAAGCTGTCTCACAATGCCAGCACTTTGAGCAGCGTCTAATAGCGAGTCATCCGCATAAGCAAGAGCACAAGAAGCTGTTTTTCACTCTCCCTGCAAGTGACATGAGATTACCACATGGTACACAACAGCACAGTGTGCAGTGTAGATGACTTGGCATACACAACACTCCATTTACATTTCAGATTATTCTTGCACAGGTCACCATACGCTGCTCTTTAATGAGACACTAAAGGCAAATATTAGATCTACCTACAGTCCCACAAATTTCTCTCTTTTTTCTTGCACCAGAGGATGACGCCGTAACTAAGAAAGCGAAGACACTGCGACAAGAGGTCACCTAGCAAGAAATGTTGCTGATATCTCAGTTCACATATCGGAGTAGGACGGGAATCCTGCCTTGCTTCAATTATTCCCATCCTCTTCCAAGTGCTATTCCCATCGGCAGGTTAAAGAACCCTACACAAAGGGTGCTATGCTCCCACAATGTGAAGCAGCATCGACAAGTCCGTGGAAAAATGCAATAAAGCGGCCAAAACAGACATCTTAAAAACGTTTTAAATGTTGCTATACCTTCATTGGTGGAATCAATTCTGTCCCTCAAAGAATACTTAAATGGAATCGTCAAATTAGGCTACACTAGCTGTATCACATCTCATTTTCCATTGGTTTTGAGACAATAGCTTATTAGGGCAGAAAGAAGACACCATAACTTTCTGCCACAATTACATGCCAGATTCCAGTTTTGTAATATTCCGAACCTAGTAGAAACTGCTGTTTAGTGCAAAAACCTTGAAACCAGAACATAAAAACGTAGTCTTTTTTTTTTTCATGTCCTCATCTCGAGGCTTTTGTGCAAGGTGCCGGTTTTCAGGTCACACCTACAAGACCATAACACAATACTTGCTAAATATTCTGGGCCTTCAAGTGCGTGTGTTTGTGTGTGTGAAAACCCTACTACAAGAGTTGTTTGCCTGGGTTTTTAAGTTATCAAATGCCAGCGCAATCCTGCTTCACTGATAAACATTCAACTAGACTCTGCCAGATGCTGGAACAATCCATGGCATCATGGGAAGATGGAGCGAGCGACGCTGCCAGCCGTCTTTCACGTCAGTTTATCCATACCAAGCTGCTCTTTTTAAGAAGCCACTCGGTTGGTTTTCTGAACATGTAACCTAGCAACCCAGCTTAGCCTAATATTTGCCCCCAGTGTCCCTTCACAAGGTATCATGCAGCCTATATTTCATCAACCTTTCAGTTTCTGCTGCTGCGAGCGGTAGGTATGTCACTGTTTAATCGAACACTGCAGTGAACATTTTGCAAACGTAATCCCAGGAAACTTTTAATTCTCAAGCTTTCTTTGGTTTCCTGAAACTCAAGGTAGCAGTGGCATGTACACAGTTAGTATGCAGTTTTACAGCGAAATACTGTACTGTACTTCTCCCACAAAGCTGCATTGCACATTTTCATTTCCTGCACACCACAGTTTCACATTAAGACCACTTGGAGGAAATGTGGGGGTGGAATCATTTAACCACAGCAGTTGTGACGAATTCTACTACATGAATTTTTCTACAGTCTCGATTTATACAGCTTTGCTGTAAAGATTTCTTTAGTGTCTGTAGAGGCAATCACACAGCCCTACTGAACCCCAGAGAACAATAAAGAAAAGCACTTAATCAGTTTAAACAATTAAGTATTCTTTGTAATCTCTCTTATTCGTCAATAGTATTACAGTAAAAAGGATGATTACTAGGAGAAAAAAATTAATGCTAAAGTTCTTTTTTTTTTTTTTCCACTTGGAGCCTAAATTCCAGCACTGGTGCATCAGTGTGACGTTGATTTTCAATGTACTTTTTCGTATTTGGGCAGGTGTGGCGCAGTAATAGTTTTTGAAACTTGCTAAGTTCGGTCTATGGCTTCTTTAGGATACGATGTAGTTCAACTTCACCAATTAAAAATTAAGTGGGCTCCAGCAGGTACCATCAATTCATGAGGTCGCTGCAAGCTGGTGAACTTCAAGGCGACATCGCCACCCGTTTTTCGTTTTTGTGTCTGCTCTGGCTTTTCAGCCTCCACTTGTGGAACGAGTGTTTTTTTTTTTTGTTTTTTTTTAATTGTAGCAGGACAACTTACTAATGCAGCTGAACTTATTTTTCTATTCGGAGTATTTTGAGCATAAGAGCTTGCAAGAATTTTGTTTTATCACGTAACTTTGAGCAAATAAATAAGCAATATCAATAATGTGCATGTCACTAAATATGGATGATATTAAAGACTTAACAATCACCATGGGGAAAAAAAATTTTTTTTCATATGCAGAAATAAGTTTAGTTCTCTGTAACATCCAGATAACAGTCAAATATAGTAGCATTTTGCACCTAAATGAGGTTTATCACTCGCATACAACGAATCTGCAGCGAGGAATTGGCTTCAATGAATTTATAAAAAGCAGCAAGGACACTTCAAGCCCTACAAGATGAGCAGATAAATCCATGTTGTAGTGGCCGTCATTTTGGGACACTAGCACCACATTTCCCTCCAGTGGTAAAGTCAATTTTGCACACGTTGTAATGTTTCTCAATCTGCATTGAGACAGCGTGCTTGATCTTCATTGTAGAAAACTCGACAAGTAACTAAAATAATGCTGCAAGAAGCTACAAACATTACTGCAGCACAAATACATAATGAATCAGATTATCATACTGTTTTAAGCAACTCTTCAAGGATCGCCACACTGTGTGCCAGAGTTCATGAGAAGCCAGATTGTACATCCCAGTCCCAGGGTCCAAAGAGTGAGAACATGATCAAAATGTGTCAAATAACTAAATAGTGTTAAAGCACACAACGCTTTCTTTTTTCTGTCACACCAGCATCTTCAAAACAACCACAGTGCATTAAAATAAAAGTGACTAAGGCCTTTTAACACAAGCACTTGATAGTTCCAAGATTTAGCTAGTGATCAGTAACAACAGCTTACCAAGAACGAGACCCAGCCACTATCACAGTGGGATGCTGACACTGCACATCACTCGGGAGCACTGCTCAGCTTAGCTACACTTGCAAAAATTATTCACAATAGACGCAGTCATCACATGAGTCACTTTCAAGCACTTTTCCCTTTCAATAGCACTATGTGTGGCTTTATATACTTTGTAATACTCTGTATACATAGCGCTATCGAAAGAAATGATCTTCGGAATGATATCAACTACTGCTCTACGATAGACCTACTTCCTGTGAAATACCTTGGGTTATATGATAAACGGTAAAGTGTTCGGCAGTGCGACATCTTCTTGCATGCTGTTTTGAGCTGCTCTTAAAGTTGTTTGTTAAAACCAATCTCCTTTCTCCTTAAAACCAAGTTCCTTTCTCAAAGTTCTAAAACATGTTCCCCCCTACCCTCAAAAAAAAAAAAAAAAAAAAAGGACAGAAAGTTTGTAAACAATAGCGCACAGCAAAAGGTGTGCTCAAAATTTGGGCATGTTTGTGACAAAGTCAGAAGCCTTAAGAGCAACAGAAACAACAGCTTATAGCTTCACAAGAAAAATAGCTTTGTATACAAGCGGCCATTTCAAAGCACTACCTTCGCTCCAAAGATGATTGTTGCAGGCACAAACAACATATCTAAAAGAAAATCCAAATCAATTTCGCAGGTAAAAAACAGCATGCTGGATATGTAGCATTCACTCGCCCAACACTCATCTCAAATCTGAGCAGTACAAGAAATAAAATCTGTGAAAAACAAATCCTAATGCCCAGAGAGCTGTGCATGAATATGCACCTTAATGAAGAAGCATTCCCCAACCTAAGACTGTGTGTTGAGGAACTACAACTTCATCTATTTGTGGCAGCAACTCTCAAACCAATGCCTCATTTGTTAATGAGCACCTCTGAATCCCAATGTACCGAGCTATAATATTTTCACGAAATGAGTGACTATGTCAGAAATTAGTCTCTCTAAGCCATCAGCACCATAAGAGAACTCGGTCACAAGTCTAGAATCAACGACAAGAAGTGTTAATAAAGGCTCTACCTATCGTTAAAAAAAAACTATTTGAGCACAAATCATAAGTTCATTCCCTGTCATGAGCATGTTGAGCACACAGCATCTTTTTTCAGTAAGTCAGTGCTCAATTCGTGAATACTCTGAACTGGTTTCAATCGTGCCAACTAAACGGATAAAGGGGGGCCACACAGTTTTAGCCAATACAAGACAGTTACGCGCAGTCTTTGCTCACAGAAAGTACAAAACCTGCAGGTCATTAATCTACACTCCAGCAATGCAGTTGGCTCTCGCATCACGGTGCTCCCTTTACCTAACAGGTGCCTGCTCAAAGTAAAAGTGTTGCTGCTCGCTAACAATTATGTCTTTTAAAATGTGCATGCCCTAAACAGGGGTAGGCAGGAAATGATCAACCCTAGGAAGGGACCATTCTATCACTTATACCACAAGGTACTTGCAGTACCTGCAACATGCTGCAGGTACTTGCCTCGGCTTCCACAAAGAAGGCACCAGAACAAAGCTAGACAATTGTTGGGGAGAGCAATCAACGCTATCATTAGCCCCCCCACCCCCCCAAAAAAAAAACCTCTGAAGTATTACCCTTGCCCTACTTTGAAACAATCACTGCCGGATGAAAATTGGCAGGATGCCAGTGAAGTGAACTGGTGCGGTACAGCCAGGCAACCCTGCTAGCTCCTCTGGGTTTGCCTGCCCTGCAAGGCAAGGCAAGAACTCCTGCAAACATGTTCACTGCTAGCGCCAGAATTAATATTTTGTCTTTTTAAGTCCCGGAACCTGAAGCACAAACGAAAAAGCCGTTGTTATAAGCAGCAAGCCCGATGGCCGGCACGTTCCGTCAAACCGTCAGCAGCAGCACTTGGCACACCCACACCATCTTCACCCTGAGTGTTCGCGAGAATGTCCGAGGAACAGCAGACACTGACCACTTTGCCGGGGCAATTTGTGCAGTTTCCATTTTCGCATTCCTGCTTGTCCGGGCAGTTGCATATGTCCGCCTCTGATGCGGAGATGCCCAATATGTCCAGGTCGTCCACGTGAACAGTTGCCGGCAACACGGTGGGCACCACAGTTGGCATCACGACTTCCACATCTGGCACCAAGTCACCTACCGCCACTGTTGCTTCAGGCTTGCCAACTTGCGTCGCCAAGTCAACAGTAAGTGTCCGCGGCAGCAACACTTGTGCAACCTTAGGCGATGCGTCACTCTGTCCGGACCCACTACTCACAATGTCCAGGGGTATCATGGCATAGGCTGCATAGAGTTGAAAAAGCATACAATCAGGTTCTGCACAAAGACAATTACTTCTGACCAAGTGAACTTCTTTCTGGCAGAATTCTGCAGCTGAATGAGCAAGCAAAGGTCAGGGAGAGAGTTGCAGAATTCCAGACTAGCCCACTTGTCCAAAGACGGAAGGACAAAGTTTGGAAAAATCCATGTCCTGCCCCCATCATTCCTATCCTGTCTGAACAGTCATACTTGCGGTGCATTCAGCCATAAGCACCAGATTTCCTTCTAGTATTAATAGTAATCAAACTCTATACCTCCAGAACCTCCAGAAATCTTTGTCTCCAGACAGGCAAATCTGTACACTCAATAGAAATATGAAAGAGAACACAATGTGCCTTCAAACAGTGATTCCTGAAAATGTGCAAGCCATAACCTCACTCACTGAAATTTTCTGCACTGTTCATGTTGAAGAATCCTCGAAAAAAAAAAAAAAATTTCAGCGCAGGAAAAATTTGTCGCAGTTTCACCCGAAAGGCAATTGCGATAGCAAATTAGTAGAGAGCTATATGGAGTAAGGATAGTAGTTTTATCCACCGTATAAACTTGGACATGCACCAGCAACGCGCAGAAATATTGTCGACGCCGTCAGCATTTTGCCCGCGTTCGCACCAAACGCCAGCGGCTTGGAGGTTATCGACGAGATCAGAACGGGAAACTCGTCAAGCAGCGTCGGAAGTCTTTACAACCTTCTTGCCTCGCAACGTTTTTATATAAACACGCATTTGGTGTCGCAGCTAAACCTCGTCTCCCCTCCCTCCCATCCCCCCACAGTCTTTCGCGCGACGGAAGAAGCCGCGTTTGCTCTATATATATGGTGATTGTAAAGGAGGAAAGAGACGCTTAATTCTACAGCCCTTCAGGGAGCACTGCGCAGAACGCGTGTTTGCTCTCCGCCGTGCGTTCGCTCCCCGTGAATGCGCGCGTCCCTTGCGCCCTTTCACTCGCACATACAGTATACGGCGCGCGACGACGATTTCATCGCCGTTGACGTCACACGGAACCTCACGGCGACGGCAGAAATACGCTTTGGAGTGTCCATATAATTGCTATCGCAATAATAGAAAAATTCCAGCAGAACCCATCTACGATGATTGTCTAAGTTAAGTGAGAGCGTTCGCATGACACACACACACACACTTTATTCAACCTCCATGACCTTAGTGCGCATGAGACAGCTATCACGAGATGGTGTGTGGTGAAGTGTGATGCGCACAATTTCGTGCCCATTGTCAGCTGTTAGTGTTGCGCCAAGGACTTGTTTACCAAGTTGCCCCCCAAACCTGGGTTCAATTTCTTGCTTTTTCTTTTTTACGTGGTCGTTGCTTTGAGGCCTGACAGATACCCAGCCAGCCAGGCCAAACTGGGTCGGGGAAGGCAAATAATGCTCTTGCATTAAAATTACTGGCACAAATCTGGTGCTCCCTTTCACCGTTGCATTATCGCATTCCTGACTGCACAGAGTCAACAAGGCTGTACTACGGTGCCCTGTGCAGCATGCGAGAAATGGCCACAGTGATTACCTCGAAGGGCAGAGTTGCTGCCGTCCACTTCCTGAATGGGAACGCTGACTAGGCCGGCACTGCCAGGACTTGGCTCGGCTGCTGTCGTGCCCACCATGGTGTTGAGAATCATGTGGGCCGTACTATCGTCCACCTCACAGTCTGCGGCCCCCTCTAAGGGGTCATCGATGTCGACGTCCACGCCGTCCAAATGAAACGTCACCACCTGACCCTGCAGGCCCCAAAATATTGTGACAGGAAAGTAACGGTGGCAGCACCATTCAACAGTTGCAAGCTAAGCACAGTGCTGTCATAATTGAAAAAGAAAATGGTAACAACACTGCTTCAAATAAACGCACTATCACTTCAGACTAGTAAGTTACTTAACAAAACCATCTCTGCATTTATATTGCGAAAAATGATTGCTGGCCCCTACCCCCCAATAGCAGAGAAAATGAAGGCCAAACACTTTTTTTTATTTCGCTTCCAAACAATGATGACATTGTGGCAATGCCGCTAGTCACGAGGTTTTTTCAAACTGATTTAGATACTCCTTTTCGTGTATAAAAAGCCCACAAAGGTTGCCATACTATGCTTTCATTAATTTTTGAACACAATACAGTCCTGTTTTTCAGAACACGAACATTCTCAGCCTGACATTCTTGAAAGCAATGGCTTGACAGGGAACTGGTGTGTAAATGTGAATGTCGGGTTGTCACTTATCTTTAGTATATATAGTATTTGTGTTCTTTCTAGCTTACCGAGCCTCTATACATGGTGAGAGAGATCTACTTGATGTTCTCAATGTCTAATCTAGAAATATGTACTATAATGCTTAATACTCATCTCTACTGTTGCTAGAGCACACTGTATCGAGAATATTTCTGCATCGAAAAGAAAATCACGGACCTCATCACCCTGTATCCGGTCATGCCTTGCCACGTGAGTCTTGAGGCTGTACTGTGTCGTGAACGTCTTCAGACAGCCATCCTGCGTGCACAGGTAGGGCTTCTCTCCTGAGAAGCCGATGCACAAATTAGTTTTTCACTCATTGCACTGCCCGATTTATCAACTGTTAGCATGAACAAACCGAAATGTAATGGCCAGACCGACAAAGATAATGTCACGCATGTAGCTAGTAGAAATTGGCACACGGGCTTGTGATCTGCCATGCATTGCTTAATTTCCTACGTGACCGTGGTGCAAATCAACATACCGCCATTAGCTTCTAGGTACCAATTCCTAGGCACCACATACTTATCTGAGTCGTCAGGATTCTAAATGAACCAAAGTTGAATAGGGCATGTTCTGAAACAGTTATGGCTTTATCGCATGAACATATAATACAGACCCTGTTGCGTTTGAATGATATATGACAAGAACACTGCACAAACAAATACATGCAACCAGTTGCACTCTCAGCAACCTGGTCAGTTCTGGTCAGTTGCACAATCTCGTAGCGGCACTGATCAACGCACCCAGCAGCACAACATGTCACATGCCAATTTTCAGTTTAGCCATTTTCGGCCACACAGCTCTGCCCCAGAAAGCAAAGAAGCCTTTAACTCAAATCAACAAATTCTACAACTTAAGGGGCCTCAACATACATTCATATTGCACCAGGCCAACCAAAATGTTTAATCTGTTTGAAAGAACCAGAACTCTGAATTACCCGATCTTAAGTTATTTAATGTTTACTGTCCTTTTTTTTTTTTTTTCTTGTTAAACCTGTGCAGCTCCCTGTCATCCTTTTACGTCTGCTTGAGCAAGTGAAAAGCAGATTTGTTCATCTTGCAAGAAGCATGTGAAATTCACAATGACGCATTCTCCATCAGTCTATGACACTGAACGGCTTGAGAAAGTCTAGGAAATGCAAGCGAAGTCTTGGGAACCTCATAGTTAATGGAGAATGGCACGTCTTTTTTTGTACATGCATACTGGTAACCTAAAGCTGAGAAGAAACAGGGTCTGACTGAGCAATGCCAGGCGAGACGACAGAGCTTATTATGAGTGCATACGAAACTGAAGATTTGCCAATGCAGCCAAACAATTGCAACCAGGAGAAACTGCAGAGAACAATCATATGGGCTCCTTGGAATAAAAACCTGCTCAGTTGGCATTACAAAGAAAAATTAATCAACAACTTGATGCATTTAGACATTGGCTACCCAAATTATTAAGGCTCATTTAATTGATTGATGATAAATAATTATACAATACTCGTTTAGTTCATAAACTTCAACTATACAGCTATCTTATATGCTTAGGCAAAAATACGACAAAGACATTCCTTAGCTATACCTCAACATCGACAAAGCAAAAGTGATGTGGCAGGCCTGTAGTCTTTGTTGGGAGTGTGTACCACCTGTCCATTTCAGGTCATCACCGCTAAAATAAATTGTGTGTCACACGACAGGTCAAAAATCGGAGTGGTTTACTTATGACCTTTACATGTTATCTTTTTTACTGTTGCAGCAGTGCCATCACAAACTAAGAAATAGCAACAAAGCTGGAAGGTTTGGCACGCACTGATACGATGAAGTGCACAAAGGAATCTTCCAAAATGTGAGCCTACCTGTGTGGGTCCTTACGTGGGTTTTCAAGTGATGACTAGCGGCAAATGACTTTCCACACCCATCTGCGTCACACCTTGGGAAGAAAAAACGAGCACAGCGGTTACATGCTATGCTTGAAAAACACACACATACATGTCAACCCACATGCGTGTCTCTACTGTTTGAACGATGCCACAGTTACCCCACGATGGCTGCAGCACCACCAATGGTTGCTTCACCAGAGTATAATAACTATCAATTCTAATTTGAACCGCCCCTTATACAACTTCAGCTTAATTAAACTTCAGATAATCTATAAAGAAATCTCTCATCACAAGGAGTTTAAAGCAGTGCGAGTTGACTGCAGGCATTAACGGTCCCAGCTCCCGAGTCACGAGGAGAAGAGGAGCAAACAGTCACCTGTAAGGCTTTTCACCAGTGTGAGTGCGAGTGTGCTTCTTGAGGTCGCTCAGGGTGGTGAAGATTTTCACGCAGCCGTCCTGGCCACAGTTGAACGTCTCTCCTGTGTGGATCCGCTGGTGGGCCTTAAGCCTATCACAGAAGAAAACAGCATTGTTATATTTGCTGCAAAATGTTGCACCATGTTGATGATCATAAAGACTAGGCTTCTGAGCCTGTGCCAACATCTGCCACCACCAGAAGTGAGCTGGGATTGTCTAGCCATGACCAGCTCAGCTAATTATAAAGAAGACAGCTAGGAGGATATGAAAAAAAATGCTAGAATTTGTATGCAATACTTTAACACCTATCAAAAACGCGCAAGCAGTGGCAGATCAGAAATTGGCATTACTGGCTCCAGCAGCGGTAGAGCTGTTATGTCACAAGGTCGCACGTTTGTTACCCAGCCAGTAAAGCAGCACCAATTAGGGAGTGCAAAAATGTTCACATGTTTAGATGCATTAAGCATTCTCAGTACAACAAAGTCCTGTGAAGCCCTCTATCTATATTGTAAAATCCACTCAATAGTGCCCATGTGATATAAAAACCGACTACTGTCATTTGTATTCCTCACAGTGAGCTGATCTGCTTTCTTACGCACACAATGTTGTCTAAAGAATTCACCCTGCATTTTAAATTGAAAGTACAGTTTTCTGATCACTATGTACACTGCTAACAGACCAACTCGAAACATAATCAAAAGAAGGAAATAGGATGCCATCCCCTCACCTGTAGAGAGTGTTGAAGGTCTTTTCACAGCCTGAGATGTGGCATTCGTACGGCCGTTCATTCGTGTGTACCCGGAAGTGGATCTTGAGGCTATACGAGGTGAGAAAAGCCTTGCCACAGCCCTCTTGCGCGCACACGAAGGTGTACTCGCCTGCCAAGAAGACGCCAATGCGTAATACACACAATGAAAATTTTCGGCTCCGTACTCTAAACTACATCTGCCTTTTGCCAACTTTGGAGACAGTAAATGAAACATCTCCCAAAGCTGTGCTCAAAATTACCTCATTCAAGTGCAGGTACATAAATATGCCAACTCATGCTACATATGAAGATCATGGAGTAAACAAAGCTACTGAAGATGGAGGAGCCTCACATGCAAGAATACTAATGACATGGCCACCAGCAAGCATCATTTCCTGCAGCCACCAACTTTATGTCCCACAGTCGAAAAGAAGAAATAAGAGAAAAATTAAAAGCCAATACTGGATGTGTATACTACCAATGTGCAATATTCAATTTTGCCCATTGAGCAAAACACCCTTCCTCTAATGCACAGCTCTTCGTCAAAAAATATCATAGTTTCCATCACATGATAAGCAATGCATGAAGCAGGCACAAGAACACCGCTTCTTTTAAACACTGCGTAAAACTTATGAGTTAAAAAGTAATAAAAGCAATTTAGACTAAGACTTTGTTCTGTTTTCTAGATGCTGTCATGTACTGTACATCTTCCCAAAAATGTTTTCAGAATACGCAATCCAAAAGAAAACACACATTGTGGTCTAAGCGTAAATCCTGCAACTTTTGGTGTATTGTGCGGCGGAGTGTGGGGCTGGCTCACTCACTGCCCCTTTTAACCACAAGCTTCATTTACAGAATGCATGATGGCAACAGTACTTGTAAAGACTCACAGGACAAGAAAGACCAGACAAGGACCAAGCGCTGATGTTTTACTCAAAGCATAAAACCAGTCATATGTCTACTGCATGAAAAATTGCGAATCAGCAAGAACTACGTATTCTGACTTCCCCATTTCCATCCACAAGTCTGTCGAGATGTACTCTTTCCTTTTAAGTTAACCCTATGCAGAACACTTCAAAATGTTCCCTGTTAGTCTGTGTTGCGAAAACTTCTCAAGAAGATTGTCTTCCGAAACAGGTGTGCAAAAGTACTGCAACAAACAATTTGCGAGATGCCTCCTTCCCACCAATGCAATCCATCAGACCTTGATCGCTGATGCACAATTGCATATGCAGTAGATGTATGACTGGTTTCATTTTTTCAGTAAAACATCAGTTGAAGTCACTGCTTGTCCTTTTCATGCATATTCTTTTTGGCAATGTTAACGTTATGCATTATGTATATCAACAGTAACTAGCCCACTTGCCTACTTTTACAGGCTTCATGCTTTGAATGTGGAACTTTTTGAAGTACACACATTCTGAAAGCATTTCTGGTCACGTGTGCATTACGATATGTATTCACCAGGCATGCATGCACCTAACATCATAGGAACTGAATAAGAACTGATCAGCAGCAAGCAAGAACCTACCAGTGTGAGTCTTCTGGTGTGTTTTAAGGTTGCCTGCCGTGCTGTAGGTGCGCTTACAGCCCTCATAGTTGCACCGAAAGCGCTTGATCTCACGTTTTCGTGTCTCTTGGTTCAGGCTCTGAATAGTCAGTGTGGCGTGGGTTGGGTTCTTTGGCATCGGACTGTTGCCTGGGTTGATCTGCATGCAGATCTGGTCAGCCGATATGGTATGCTGGATATACCTGCAAACCAGCCAGACATGCAAGATAAGATAAAGGGAAACCTTTGTGACTGAAGGAACCAAATGTCTGAATGCTCCTTTCCCGTACTGCAATAACACAGAGACATGTTCCTATGATTCTCTACTGCTGCCGACAGGCTTTCATTCAGTACAAGCAGACATGCAGTATTTTTCCATCTATACTATGGCTTTTATTGTGGTAAGAAAGCTGTCCAAGCTGCTGATTACTGCATCCACTGATTGAAGTGCCTTTGCAAGAACAACAGCTGGCCTATTCTGCCCATGGACTTTTGAGCAGGCAATGTTGTAGTGTTCTTGCTTAAAAACATGAACGTCATTTAATAAACCATATTACAAGCCTTTCCTGGAAATGCTTTATAAATGCACAGTGTCAGGAAGAAACCATGGCTAGAGATTTTTAAATATTTTTTCACAATGATTGAGTAGCGTATTTTCAATGTTTAGTAAATGCACACTTGGTTATCCTAATGATAAAATGCCAATAGCAATTTTAATGGCAACATACTCCACAATTTACAATGCAGAATGACAATGTTGCCCTTCCATACTGAGTAATAAAAGCTACAAAATAACAGCTGCAACAAAGGAATTTGAGGTTTCTTGGCAAGCCTTGTCGGCTACAAACACAAACATAAATGCAACTACAGAGAATATATAGCAACTACGGAAACTGACGACTTCCTCTACCACACTGTTCACAGCTGTATATTCCCATACATTTTCATTCTATTGATCACCAGCTGCTGTCGCCACTGACATGAAACCTTTTCTTTAATTCGACTTGTAACTTTATCCAGATGCTTACACCTTTACATATCAGAAAGTGTATTGTTTGTAAAAATGTACAAGTGCTTTCCTACAAAGCACATTTTATGCTTAATGAAAACATCCAATTTAATTGCTACCAGGCCTCCTGCTGCCTATAAGGTGTGAATTTTACTTACTGTGAATTTTACTAATATTTATTGAAAAGCCTTTTACAGTAAGTGACCGATTTCATGTGTCACCAGACAGTTTGGGAGCCTAGGTAAGCAGAGAAGACAAATTTGCTTAAAAAGCTACGGTAATGAACACAAGTTTCAAAATATAGACGGAGAGCTTCATAGGCACTAACTACAAAAATCAGGTCTGAATGAATGTGTAGAAAAATTTTCAATAGTGCACTAGCACATGCATAAAATTGTTGTGTCTTAGCAGATAGAACAAATACAAGTTTTGCAAACATGACTGCAAACATTTGTGAAAACTGTCCTACCTAGGTAGCTTGACCAACCTCTTCTAAAATTGCAAGATGGCAATATTATGCAAGTGATCCCATAAAAAGAGCGGACAGCAATTTTATTATATCAGTAGCGAAGGGGAAGGGTGGTTTGTGTATATACTAGATGGCTTATGATTATATAGATGTGGCATTATCAGTGTACAGATGAAGGATTTTTATTGCGATAGCAATTATATGGAAACTCCAAGCGGATTTCTGCCGTTGGCGTCGTCACCATGTGGTCCATAGGCGATGAAATCGTCGCCGCGCGCCGTATGCTGTATGTGCGAGTGAATGCTCGCGCTTTCACGGGGAGCGAACGCACGGCGAAGAGCAAACGCGACTTCTTCCGTCGCGCGGAAGGCCGTGGAGGGACGGAAGGGAGGGGAGGCGACGTTTAGCTGCGGCACCAAATGCGTATTTATATAAAAACGTTGCGAGGAGAGAAGGTGGTAAACACTTCCGACGCTGCTCGACGAGTGTCCCGTTCTGCTGATCTCGTCGAAAACCTCCGAGCCGCCGCCGCCAGAGGCACCGGCAACAGTCACCAACGCCGCGCGCGTTCGGTGCGAACGCGGGCAAAACGCCGACGGCGTCTGCGCATTGCTGGTGCTGCTGCATGTCCAAGTTAGCTGACTAAAACTACTATCCTTACTCCGTATAGGTTTCTACTAATTTGCTTGCACCTTTCGGGTGAAACTGCGACATTTTTCATGAAGCCAGGTTAAGGTAAACGCACCATACATTAATGAGACCTCAAGTGCAAATTATCACTGCTGCAACAGCACAAAATGTGAACGATTACTTACTGCACCTACTCATCAAGCGAAATGTTACAGCAAACTTTTCTGTTCCAGTGCTTCCAACAAGGCTATTTTGAAGCAGTGAAACATCTTTGTCAAACATGCAGCAAATGACAAATGGAAGATTTTAATGTTGAATTCACGGGAAAAACAAAACTAGAGCAAGAAACTAAACTGGATCCAGCAGTAATCAAGCTGAGTGAAATATGATCCAGGAGCGTATATTTCGGCGTCCTAAAGCTTCTGTCAAATCCTTTTGCGTCCAACTTCGTTGTGGTGCTGGAACTATTTTCTTCACTTTCCTCAGACGCGGGTAAAAATGCACTGACGAAGGCCGCCTGTTGCATAACCAGGCGCACTGCCAAGTCGTTTTTCAAACAAGCGGGGGTGACCGGACTGCAAGACAGCTGATCGCATTGAACTACAGTACCTGTATTCAAAACATTTCGGATCATAAGCATTTTCAATGAAGTTTCACAGGTTCAAGGAATAAAGCACATTCCGATCTTCGCCTATGACGTCGCGTCGCACTTGCGGTATCGGCTTTCGTTTCCTAGCGGCAAGTCAGAACGCAAAGAAAAAAAAAAAGGGTCACATTCGTCCTGCGCGAAACAATTGTCCGCCACAGTAGTCGAGTTTCGCGGTCTGGTTTCTCGGCGGCAACCACTACGTTCCCGAGTTAGCTTTCCAAGTGGGCAAAACCGATACGAATGCATTACCGCTAGACAAATGCCGGGACATTCAAGCGGTTCGACCGATCGTGCTCGAGAAGCGTGCCGCAGCTGCTTATTTGAGTCTGTTGTGTGGCATATCTCTAGAGGTGACGTGACGCCCAGAAAGAAAATAAGCGCAAGCCGAAATCGCCCGAGGAAAACACAACTTTCGAGACCGATGATAACCATGTTAGGGTAAAAACACTCGGCCACTTCCAAGAGGAAAGTTACCACAGATGCAATACACAGTTCATCAATGCCCCAGGCCATCGCGCGCCCTTCGACATCGTCACAGGGTAGGGCAGTAGCTCAGATTCAAGTCTCACCCCGCATTTTCGTTTTCGTGGTCTTCTTCACCGAAAATACCCAGGTCCTCGGCGGCGTTCTGGCCGTCGGTGGAGTCGTCGAAAATGCCGTCTTTCGTCGAGAATATCTGCTGACCGAAAGTAGTATTGTCCAGGCTGTCGTACAGATACTCGTTGAAGCCCACAGTCCTAGCTGTGGGACCCGACGACGACGTATCATCTTCCATTTTTTTGGCAGATAGCCCCCACTTCGCGAACACCGATGAGCACCAGCGGACATGAAGGTTTCTTCAGTAGATTCGCTAAAAATACACCACCACCAACTTCGCGATCGACGCGCCCTCTAGCAACCTATCATTAGTTTTTGTTTCGGTTTCGAAGGAACCGAAATCTAACAGTTTAAAATTGTACAGAGAGGATAGAGTTGTTATTGAGCAGCGTGAATAACTACATCGCCAAATACGATTTGCAAAGAAGTAGCGATGTTTGACCTCAATAATTGCCAACAGGGCCCTATTCTTTCTCCAAAATTAGCGTCAGTAGCCTGACGGCACGCCCAATGGGTATTCGTTTTGTGAGTTTGTTTTATTTTTATTCGGGGGAATTTAACGGGGGTCCCCTCGCAAATAGCGCATGCAGAGCGCGGTTCTCTTATCGCCACCAACGTCGCGGAGATCCGTCAACAAAGACTTGCCGTCTCGCACCTCATCACTTGTTCGGCTCGTTGGAGGCGCGCTCGAAGTAAATGCCTCTGTACAGAGCCACCCGGGACATGATTCGGAGATTCGGAAGGGTTGTGAGCTACCACAGGCGTGCTCCTAAGGTGTGTCCTACTAGGACACGGCTTCTGCAGCCACAAGCGACCAGTCAGCAGCAGTCCGCCCGCTTTATCAATCGCTATGCATCGCTGGAAACTACGTCCCATGCAAATCGAGTGTTTGTACCGGCCGAAGAGTTTCAGCACGACAAGGAGAAACCTTTCGATACGTAAGTTTCGTGGTTACTAGAAAATATATGTCGTTACAGCTGCGTTTTATAACAGGGCGAACCGCTGCGCAGTGTTAAAGCAGCTTTCATTTATTCTCAGCTGATTTTTCTTTCGTTATTTTTTTTTATTTTATTTTTTCTGTGTGATCCTGTTGCACTTCGCGTCTTTCTCATTTCGAGGTGTAATAATTAATATATAATACCTCTGTCTGAAAGAGTCATGTATATTCATATATTCATATATATGATGGTGGTGATAAAATACTCATAGCATTGGAAGTCGGCATTTCTGCAGTGTTATGCGCCTGGTAGTGAGCTTTTCTGCACAACTTGCCCTGACCGTACGTACTTGCACTGCGCACCTTTGCATGAATTTACTAGGAATGCCATTCGAAGCAAAACATGAGCTCAATTTTCAATTCAGGTCTGCTGCTAATTATCTGTATTAACGACAAGAACGCACCGGTCACAAAGTTCTGTGTGTGTGTGTGTGTGTGTGTGTGTGTGTGTGTGTTTATCTTGCTTTTTCCCTTTTTTTTTGTTCATTTTTTTCTCTCTCTCTCTTTTTTTTCGCTTGAGGAGTGAAACTGGAAATGATTCTCATAGGTTGTAGGATGTACACCGTGTGCGATATTTAGGAACATTTTTTGAGGCACAGCATTTGAGCAACTTATAAATGCTTCATGGTTTTGAACATGTAGATATCACATGGGATGATAGACACTGCACCTGGGAATTCTTTTCCCTCGCTGGTTTGTGTCAACTAGCAGGCTGTCGTACTACATCATATGAGCGCTATGTCTTTCCGCTGCATGGAATGTCACCATTTTTACACTTGTGCATCTTGACTGGCGTGACCATGTATGCTTAACAGCATAGGTGGTCAATTATAACGAGTGTGAATTTTAGAAAAGATGCAGCTGCGCCAAGGCAATGACATCTAGAAAAACATGAATAATGCCCGAAAACAACATACTCTCTGAATATCAGCCTTCTTGACATTTTAAAAGCACTATTGGGAAACCTAATTAACTGACACCAGAACAGAAAAGAGATTATGCCTTTCTGGTGCACCGCTACTCTTGGAGCAGTGACACTAATAAGATATGAATAGTGCCTAAAAACAATATACTGACTCAAGGTCAGCGTCCTCAACATATTAAAAGCAGTATGGGGCACAGCATAACTGACAATGCATGTACAGCTAGAGCTGGGGCCACACAGTCATATTTCTTTATAGTCAATTGGTTTTCATGCCCTAAAGGCCCTGCATTTATAAAATGCTGGCATCCAGCCATGAATGTGGCCATGGATACCAATAAAAATTGCATTATTCATCTAAGGAATAAAAAAACTATGAACTAGATCAAGGCTGTTAAGATTGGTTAGGATTGCGTGCGAAGGCCCTAACATAAGTGCACTGTTAGCCGTACATTCCAATAAAGAAATGTTGTTTGTGGAGCATGAGGAGTATGGGTGGATGGTATCGTGTGAGCTGCATTTTGCCTTGCTTTGTTTTGCTTGGAAAGCACTTACATGATTGGCAACCTGCAAAACGAACGCTCTTGTAATTGAGTACAGTGTGTCGTCCGATTAAGTATAATATGTGTCTGTGAACTTCAAGAATAATGTAAATTCAGATGCTTTGATCTGGTGCATTTCTAGCTTGGTTGCCAACTTAATTGTAATCTGTTCCTTAAAAGAATTTGCGCCTCATTGAATAAACCAATACATTTATGAAGTTCGTCTTGTCTTATCAGCCCTTTGAAAGAGGTGAATTTCACCACTGCTGCCCTTTGCCTATAGGCTCATTCATTCTAGCAACCTCTGGATAACATTTCTCTCGTCAGCATATCCTACTCAGTCATTAATTATGATGGATACTGAATAAATGTGTCAAAAGTTGTGATGGACAGTGAATAAATGTGTCAAATTATTTTACTCAAAGGTACAGCAGAATCCATAGAAAACAATTAAAGGTGGCAGGATAATACTTTGCTCGTTTTCTACTGAGTCCTCACAATTGCACAGTATAATTAAATCTTTATTTCGTCTACTGTCAGTTATGTTGTGTTTTTTTTCATAAAAAGAATCGAATCGCCAGCTCAAAGCACATGCACGAATTATTGGCTGCAGTCGATCATTATATAAGGAAGGAAAAACTATTCTTCCTAATTGCTCATGGAATGTGGCATGTCGAACGTCCCATCAAACATGACAGTGCTTTCAGTGAAGTGGTCATTTGTAGCAATATACATACTCTGCAAAACAAAGTGAAATAAACTCACACTGCTTAAGCAGAGGGCTCGAAATAAATAAAAATTTACCAGTAGCTTGATGTCCACTGCTGGACAGAACTAGAAAAAAAACAAGTTGTGTACACGAACTTGTACACCCTGACTGAAGGGAATATTTCTTGGAATGTTATTTTGCCCCAGGCATCTTAGATTCATTCATTGAAATTGCTTTTGAGGATTCATGGTAGCATGTTTGGAAGGCATTGAGAAGCTATGAAAGTTTAACATTGTTGCTTATTGCAGACATGAAAATGGTCCCGTGAATGTGGAAGACCTTCTGTTTGATATGTTCAAGGATGCAGATGATGCAGTCTGCGTGGGAAAGTTCTTGAATGTGAGTATTGGTTATGTTCACCAGCTGATGATTTGCCCCTTTCCACTGCTGGCACATATAGAAAGCATTAACCGTGGACTTGATTTCGCATGATACAACACTCTGGTCTGTTTGTTTATCCAGGCACTGTTCACAACTGGGCTGTGGAAGAATGATCCACGTCTCAAGGAGATGATGCAGAACTTGAGAAACGTTCACAAGGAGAAATCACCCGTCCGTTCACTTGAATCGCTTGCTCTGAACAGGGAAACATTTGCTCAGTACGTACAAAGTATCTATTCTTTATGGTGGTTTAGTTATGTGCGTCATTTGTCCAGTTATGTCCCTTTTGTCTCTTGTAGAAACAATGCAAGCCAGCTAGAGAGATTTGTGACATTTTCTTATGTCGTACTAACACTGAGCGGTTTCAAGCTGACAGACTCGCCGTGTCTGGTTAAAGAGATTCATAAGTCTTCGTAAGCTAGCTTGCATGATGTCCTAAACAGTGGGCTGATGGAGTAGCTGCAAGCGCATTTGTCCACCAACTTTGAGAGAATGTGGGCATTTTTGGTCAGTAGCGATAAAAGTCCTAAAAAAGTACTAGTGTGCAACTTATTGCTTTCCCTGCCTAGCATCTCCATTCAGTAGTGAAACTTGCTTTTGGGAAAATAGGGCAATCATTAATTCTTCCTGTACTCATCTATTTCAGAATAAGCTTTCTACAGAATGCAATTTTTTTTTTACTACAATTTAAACTATCATGAAAGAAGAATGACTGCCTTTGGCAAAGTGTAAAAAAGTCTTGTATTTCATGTAGTTCTACCATTTAATTCATTTTTACCTCGTTTACTTGTGCTGTCTCATTGGACTTAATTCCTAGTTCAGTTTTTCACTAAACCTTGAGAGATTTGTTGCCGGTAGTATAGTGCAGTGTATTGTGGCTGCAGCAATATTTTTGAGGATGCGTACGTGCTGCCAAATGACTGTTAGGTATCATTCCCTGCTTCTTTTTTCGTTTCGTGCAGAGTGATCCGAGAGAACATCGTTCTCATCACTCGAGCCCTGCGCCACCAGTTTGTGATTCCAGACTTTCAAGACTTTATTCGCTATGTTGAGGACTTCTACTGGAAGTGCAAAGTGAACACTGGTGGAAAGGTTTGTAAATATAAATGCAACTCACTGGAAAAGGCATTGCAGTATCTGTTGACTGTAAGCTTCTGGACAGAATCACAAACAGCAGTGTAACTTCATTGATCTGGGTTTCGTTCATACAATTTCCCCACCCATTGCGGTAGCTTATAGCAGTGCGGTGCTGAGGTCGAGGGTTGATTCTGGCCGCCGCGGCTGCGTTTCAATAGGGGCGAAATGCAAGAACACTCTTGTGCTTCGATATAGGTGCATGTTAAAAAATTCTAGGTGATCAAAATTAATCCCGAGTCCCCCACTTGGTGTGCCTCATAGTCATGTCGTGGTTTCCGCACGTACAGTTCCAATTCCAGGATTTCATTATTATTATTTTTCAATTTCCCCAGTTTATATATTCATTGTGGATAACAATGAAGATATGCCATTTGAATTGTATGTTTACTGGACAATAGATTACTTCTCGCGTTTCTCCCAGTATTTTAATAAAACATATATACCAACAAGGTTCTAATGCAGTGATGACAGAAACACTGCAGTATTATTTTATGAATAGCCTAATTAAGGAAAGGTGGCATTTGACTGCCCAACGTTGCCCTTCACAAGTGTAGTCGACCCTTTCGAAAGGTGTAAAGCTGGCTTTTCCACAATACGCAAGTGCCCCAAATATGGTTGCTATTGTTAAAATGGCAATTATTGTGCAGTTGATGCATTGTTCTTGCCTTTTCACACTCCTTTCCTTCACATTTAATTCACTAAAGTTTTTTTTTTAAATTCTTTCTCTTCTGTATAGGGAAAAAAGGAAAAGATGGCAGATATGTTTCTGAGCTAAGTCATGCTGCTTGCAGCTGTCTGGCCTATATGGCGTCTCTGTGTACTAAATTACATGTTAGTTGTCAAGTCTGAAAAGCTTGGCGGCAATTTCATGTGTCACACTTAATGATCTTGTACTATATCGCAGAGTTATAGCTGGTCATGTTGCAGTTGGCACCATGTATTCACTGAAGACATAATCTTACTGACATAATAAATTTCCTAGAAGTTGTGATGGTTGCTGGTTAATGCTATGTTGCTGATGCTAAATGCTAGTCTTACTGTTTTTCTTTTACTTTACTTTCAGTGGGTTCCTGTAGTAGAAATTGCGTCTAATATCTGTTTGTGCAACTTCATTGTATATTTCGCCGACAGGTGGCTTCCTACATTCCCCAGCTGGCCAAGTACAATCCAGACTATTGGGGAGTGAGCATCTGCACTGTGGATGGCCAGAGGTTAGCAATATATCGCATTCATTATTTGTGCATTCCTTTTGTAACAGATCTGTATTTAGTTTTAATATGTAGTAGAAGGCTTAGGCTGCTGCATATGTACATATTGTGACAAGACTGGCTTACAGCTAGGGTAGCAAGAACGCGACGTCTTCCGTCACACGAAAGGCCGTGGGGGGACGGGAGGGAGGGGAGGCGATGTTTAGCTGCGGCACCAAATGCGTATTTATATAAAAACTTTGCTAGGCGAGAAGGTAGTAAAGACTTCCGACGCTGCTCTATGAGTGTCCCGTTCTGATCTCGTCGAAAACATCTGAGCCGCCGCCAGAGGCACCGGCAACAGTCACTAATGCCGCACGTGTTCGGTGCGAACGTGAGCAGAACGCTGACGGCGTCGACAACAGTTCTGCGCGTTGCTGGTGCTGCTACATGTCCAAGTTTATACAGCTGATAAAACTACTATCCTTACTCTGTATAGCTCTCTACTAATTTGCTATCGCAATTCATGCTTCGACTTTCGGGTGAAAGTGCGACATTGTTTTTCTTTATTTGGGCCTTCCAAACAATAATGGAACACTTTTCAAAAATATATTTCTAATAGCTTATATGTTACACTGTGGGACATATGTGTCCCTGTGTACCTTAAGGGAACTGAACATTTACGTGAGCTTCTTAGCTGCTTCCACCGTAAAACTCCATGAAGCAATTTCTTGCGGTATATTCTTGCATTGCACACAATGTTATGTGCCCACTTATCTGCTCAAGACTTGTGCTCCGCTCTTGACTAGAAACATTTCAATAAGAACCCATGCGACTGCTTAACAGAACTGCAGCGAAGTCAGAGCGGGCATAGTGGGCTCGTCAGCTTGCAGTTTGACATACATAATGTAGGGAATGTTTACTCCGATGTCCAGTAATTCAAAGAATTCACTTGAAGTCGATATAGTATTATTGACTTTCAGTCAACTTCGTAGGTTACCTTCTTTGAGCTAGCAAGTCGTGATAGCTCATCAAAAGGTTGACAACTATGCATAGTGGCCTCATCAGCTTGCAGTTTGACATACATAATGTAGGGAATGTTTACTCCGATGTCCAGTAATTCAAAGAATTCACTTGAAGTCGGTATATTATTATTGACTTTCAGTCAACTTCGTAGGTTACCTTCTTTGAGCTAGCAAGTCGTTATAGCTCATCAAAAGGTTGACAACTATAAAGGCCTTGATTTTATCTTTCAATGTTATAAAGATCTTCCCGTTTTCTCAGCATACCGAATACTTTCTTTTACATGCTTTTTTATGAAGCTCTCCAACTTGATAACAACAGAAAATACTTTTACTGTTATAAGATCCACCGTTTGTTTGCACTGGGGAATACACTTTATTTCCACGTGTTGCACGCCGGAATCAGCTGTGATTAGCTGTTTTATATGTCTTCTTCCGTGTGATGACCCTATGACTGCACACATAGTTATTGGGAACAGTAATTGCAAGATTTTTGGTTGAGACACCTTCCCTCTTTCACTTTTTTGGTGGCTTTGAATGTTCTGGCTTCTCTGGGTGTTCTGTGTTAATTTCTGCACCAACATTGTCAACATCTTCTTTGTCAAGCTGTAAAGCAGACACATTTTCGTTGTCGTCAAACAAAATATTAAAGAATCTTTTCTTCTGATACAAGGCACTTGGGTCATTTTTCTGCCATCATTTTGGAAATTAATGCCTTTTATCTAAATTTAGCCAGGCCACACGTAAATGCACAGAGTATACAAATTTATTCATTTCAAGCGGCTGTTAGAACATAAAGTGGTATCCCCAAGTGAACGCCACCAATGGGCATCCCAGTATTTCGTGATGATACACTGGGACACATATGTCCCAATGCCTCTTTTTTTTTTGTAAGAAGTAGTTTTTACTCGTATAAATTCAAGAATCTTGGTTTGTTAAAAACCCTTGATCACTGCACATTATCCTCCACACATTATCTTTCTTCGTTGATTAGAAAAATCTCTAACACAAGTACTTAATTCGTCGACGGTGAAGCACCCCTTTGTTATGTGACTCCACCGATGTTTCATCATCATTTTGTCAGTAGGGTTGTCAACCAAAATAAAATATTTCATTAACGGAAGCTAAGTAGTTCCGTAAATTGCCCTCAGTAGCTTTGTAGGGGCAAAACGTATTTATCGAGATGTGTTTCAAATTCAGAGACAAATGTGTCCCATGTACGTTAAGGGGTTAACTTAAACCAAAGGGTCTCCCTCTTGCAGCTTTAGTAAAAGGTCAGTATTTATCTATGTGTCCATTCAGGGGTGGGAGGGAGCCACACATTTCTGATTTATTGATTGGCATTTTCAGGTTCTCGATCGGAGACACAGAGATTCCGTTCACGATCCAGTCGTCTGGCAAACCCATCAACTATGCCATTGCGCTCACCGAGCTTGGCTCAGACGCTGTCCATCAATACGTGGGCCAGGAACCAAGCGGCAGGATGTTCAACGAGCTTGTCCTCGATTACAACAGTATGGGTCTTCTGCTCTGATGTAATATTTCTTGAAAAGTGTTAACAGCTAGGGTGTACAGCATTCTGCAAGCCACCTTCTCTAAAGCATGTAACAGCATAGGGAAAATGGAGTTTCACTCGCTTGAGAATCATTAAAAAGCTCCATCCTGTCTATTTCATGAGGTTTTGAAGTGGAGCTTACTTGCAATATCTTGCACATCCCATAGTTGGAAGGGGTACACGCAGCCCATGATTAGCCCGTTTTCATGTGGCATTTTAACCCACATGACAAGTTTCTCTCACCTCTTTCTATACAGCTTACGGTTTCTGAAACACAAAAATTGTTAGAAAAATGCTTCAGCATGACAAAACATCCTATATTTAACTTATGACAGTTTATGATAATTTGGTCAAGCCACTTTACCATCTAAAATTTTTCAAAGAACCTTGTGAGTTGAGGAGGTGCTTACGTAGGAGAGCTGGCATCTGATGTAAGCAGCAGACATATCAATTTAGGATAGCGATGTCGTGACAACAAAACCTTTGGGTGGATACCATCATTCTACCATGTCTCTGTTGGCTGGATATCCACTCGCTTTTTATTTTAATGCGAAAGCATTATATGCCCCATTACGCGAAAAGCAGTTGGCGTCAGCATGACCGAATGATGGTACCAAAAATGGCCGACGGCAAAGAGTAAAAACACGTAAAAAAATACGCGGATTAACGTCAAATTTCTCAGTGAGGTTCCTGGAAACAAAATAAATTAATGCCTTTGAAAAGAAAATTAGGTAAATTTCGGTCCGGGTGGGAATCGAACCTGGGCATCCAGGGTGCGAGACGAGCACGCTTCCCCAACGCCACGGCAGCTCCACGGCTCTGGCTGACTAAAGGTGTGCTTAGTGCATGCGTCAATGGGCACGTGATGGTGCAGCCAATGGGGAGGATGTGGCGCCACGTCATAAGTGTATAAAATGAACGTGTTCATGACGTTACGAGGTCTACAAACGGTATAATGCTTTCGCATTCCCCCATGTAAGCAGTCATAGTGTCTCTGCCGATTTTTTAATCTTTTTTCTCTTTTGTTTTTCTAAGGTGTGTTATTGTCAATGCCATAAGTAGGGCAGGGAAAGAGTGACAGCTTGGTTCAGCACTGCTTCTTTAGAGAGTTTCAGCTTGACCGTAAACACAGTGGCATTTGCGGAATACTGAGTTCGTGGAAAAATGTACGACCTTAACAAGGCTGGTAGTGACGTCTTGTGACACGGAGCTTAACCAGAGAGCACACGAAGTTAATCGTGAAATGACCTACCATATTCTACTTAGCTGCTCTTGAAAAGCATTGGTAGCGACATAATCGTTGACATGATCTCCTTTCGTGATTTTCTTCACTAAGAATTAACACTCATGCAACACGAAAGATTTTCAAATTCATCATAATTGAACAAAGTGTCACAAGATGTCCCTACCAGCTTTACTATTGCTGTCCACGGCTCTGGTAACTCTAATCCATAAACGGTAAAAAGGTTATGGACAAGCCAAACTCTGTTTTGTTATATATACACTGTGCAAGCGGGAAAAAATTCACTGACGATTACGATGCTCTCTAATGTGAAATTTGAGCGCAGCTCATCAAGTGTTATAAATTCCAGTGGTTGTGTCGCTCATTGTTAAGAAAGAAAGCGCAAACACGGGAACCTGTCTTTCGCGCGGAGCGCATTCTGATGCGCATTCTCTAGCAATGGCAGTGTCGGCAAAGTAGCACATACACAGTCGGTCCAAAACACACACCAACGCTTTGTTTCCATATAGGGTATTGGTGGATGCACTTCGCACAGTGCTCACCGCATGCCTTAGTGATGACATCATCGGCGCACTATGGCGCACACTGCTATGACGCCATCTCGTAGTTTCGTGTGGCACTCTGCTTTCCTCTTCACCCTTTCACCATACTCTCATCCTTCGCTTTCCACCTTATGCTTTCAGTGTAGCCTCCTTCTCTACATTCCTCCTCGCGCTCTCTTCACTATCGCCTTCTTTCATCCCCCGCTGCGCTCCTGCATTCGCTCTTTAATCTTTCGCTGTGCTCGTCCACTCGGTTACGCCGAGGGACACCGACGCTCAACGCAGGAACAGGCGCTTAAGAGCTGCGCTCGAAAAGAAATACATCAGTGTTTTACCTGTCCTTGTGTCTTTCAGAAAAACCACACAATCCCATGGTTAATGCTGGAGCCATTGTCGTTGCTTCGCTGCTCCTGTATCTATAGAGGTGAGGCTGTCCTATCACATCATAACAGAGATGGGGCCGAGTTTTTCTCCTAATCATTAGGCATTGTGGTTCAGTGGTACATCCAAAAAATGTTTCAGAGTTCATTTCTGTAACATACAACTTAAGTGCCACAGGCAGTAGCCAGTCTGTTATGATATGTACTATTTTTTTTTTTTTTTTGCCACTGCTACCTTGCCCCATTTGTCAGCATGGTTTTCCTTTGACAGACTGTGCAACTGTCAGTATTGGGCTTGCAGCGTGCGCACCACATACTGTGTCACAAGTCATTACTGTATTTTCTGGTCTATAAGTCGCACCCCCCTCAAAGTGGCAGTTTTTGCCCCCCCCCCCCCCCCCAAACAAAACGGATATAAGTCGCACTGGTGTATAAAACGCACGTGTTCATTCAGTAAGCTATTGAAAAAAATTACAGGCATTACAATTCGTGAACGCGGGTCACGCGCAAGCATATGGGTGCCATTCCTATATAATTGTGATAGCAATGATATGGACACTCCAGGCACATTTCTGCCGTCGTGGTCATTGCGATGTTCCGTATGAAGTCTAAGGGCGATATAACATCGTCCCCGCACCGTATGCTGTATGTGCGAGTGAAAGCGTGCGATGGTGAGCCGAATCATGCACAAGAGAGGAAAGCGGGAGGAAGGGGATGGTGGCTTGTACTCTGGTAGCAACTGCATACTTTGCGCAGCGGTGCCTGCAAACTGCAGATCACTTGAAAGCGATCTGCATATGCGACGACTTTGGGGGTCGGTCGACTCATGGTCGGCCTGCTGCCGCTTGCGTTGTTGCTCCGTCTTTCTCGCATGGCGCTCGGTAACTCGATCATCAGAAGAACCCGGTACCTCCATAGCGCGCACACAACCCGTAGCAACTGCCAGAGGAGGTCAACCCAGTGCGCTTTGCGTGGCCATAGCATCCAATCCAATTTTGACAGCAGTTTCTCAAAAAAAGAAAAGAAAAAAAAGACTTTATATCAGTCGCATCGTTCTATAAGATGCACTGATGAAACATTCAGAAAAGAAACCTTGACTTATACACCGGAAAATACGGTACATCTCAGTACGTACATGCAGGTGTCCAGTGTGTCTCAACAACTTTGTTGGTTGAATGCAGGATTTCACAATCAGTGGGTCCAGGTAAAAACCCAACTGATTATGTATCCATCTATCAGTGATTACTGTTGCCATTGCAACACTCTGTTAAACATCCACATTAATGCTCACTCCAATGAGGACGGAATGTAAGAAGGCCTAGATTCAGGTGCATATTAAAGAGCGCCAGGTCATCAAAATTAACCTAGTGCTGCCCCCTTCCCTCTACTATAGGGACCTTCATAGCACACTATCTATCTTTGGGAATTAAAGCCTGATCAATTAAACATGTGCAGAAATGTTTCCATTATTCAAGTCAATGAAGAGACTCATGAAGTTGGCTTTCTCCCATAAAGCCTTTTATTGAGGAGAAGCCAGCAGCTTTGATTTATGCATTTTAGTGAACCAAAAGCATGTGCAAGAACATTGCAACATAATTTGAGGCTTGTAAAAAATTTTTGCTTAAAATTTGTGGTTGCATTTGTATATTTAAAGCAATTTCTTAAAGGGGCCCTGAACCACTTTTTATCGAAGTGGAGAAAGGCATTTGAAGTGTAAACAGGCTTTTTCAGAAATACTTTGCCGCAGAAAGTACTTCAATACGTTCAGCAGAATCAGACTTATTGGCATTCAAACACGGCCTCCGCTGTGCTCCCGTTCCTTCTTCAATGCCTTGCACTACGAAGGCTACGGGGGAGTGGGGCGTGGCCACAATGCTCTGACTTCTAAATGTCACTGTGGCGCGTACATCATTTTAGATGTTAACATAGACACCACGACTTCCGATTTTGGCGCCTACGACGCTCTGAACGTAAACGAAACGCAGTTTTCCTTAGCGAGCCGCAGTGCGCTTAACCAATGGACTCGTGGCGGCACCCCACGGTGGCCGCAGTATCGACGCTGCGTAGCTGGGCCGGTATTTTATAGCGATGCGTTATGCTTTCTTCTATGCTAGTCTTATCATCCACCGCTCACGGCCGGCTGATCCCGTTGATAACGTGATCGGACTGTCGCTCTGACCACTGACCAAGCACGAAAAGGCATCGCTACAAAATACCGGCCCTGACCGCAGCTACCAATAGCAGCGGCATATGGGAATCTGCTTTATTACGAAAAAAAGCGTCCAGAAGAGAGTGAAGAGCAGGCTTCTGTTTGAAAAGAGTGTTTGAGAGAAAGGTGACTTTGCACTCCGATTGCGAGCTCCACGCAGCACTTACGACAGCAAAACTTGGCTGAGATGTTCACAGCAGCGTTTGCTACCCGCGGACGATGTTATTTCACCAAGCCCGAGGGGTGGTTCAGGGCCCCTTTAACACTCATTGGTTAGGTTGAGCTTTTAGTGACAGTTTTGCTTCTGACATTTTTTGTTCATTTCATGACCATTTTGGTTCATGCATTTTGTTTTATGCCATTTGCAGCCAGAGATGAGGACGTCTGAGAAATTTGACTGGGTAAGTATCAGCACTAGTTGGTTTTGTAGTGCCTTTCACCGCTGACACTTTGCAAATGGCTTTTTCAGATGCTCCAGTACTACAAAGCAGTGTCGGGAGGCGAGTATCTTGGCTTCAACAATGCCATGTAAGAAATTATTACCTCGTGATATGTAAAAAAAAAATCATACGAAAGAGTTCAATGCTGTGCCTTTTTGCTTTCCACTCTTATTGCTTGCGCAGAGCATGAGCAATAAGAGTGGAAAGCTTTGTTCAAGTAATTTAAGCGAGAGTTACAATGGTGGGTGAAGCTAGTGATTAGTAGTTGTTTTGCTGTCAAAAAGTGTGGAGTCGTAGAGACATCAGCATAATTTCCGGTACTTGCTGAACTCGAAAGTAGCGTCCACAGAGCCAAAGCTCTTTGGTGAATCTGTAATTTAGTTAAATGTCCAGAGGTAGTGCTTAAGGCAGCATCAATTCATTAATGAAGGTGACCAGTGTTTAAAAGCAGCTATTTAATTGATGGCAAGTTGCAGAGATATTAGTATAAATCTTTTTAATCAAATAAAGATTTTGTCCCAATGTTTTAGCGCCAGACCACTAGAAGTTACACAGGTGCTTCTAAAGAGCAGTTCAAAAAGCAGGAAAACATCAGAGACCCCATTAACCGTAAGGTCAAAGCATGAGGCAGATACTGGTAGACTGCATGGCAGGAATGTTTTAGTTGGAGCGAGTTGGCTTGACTGGATCAACTAGTTGCCATCTGAAAGCAGGCATTGCTGATTATTATTATTATTTTTTTTTTATCTTGATGAATGAATCACTCATTTTTCTGCGTACAGGGTTTTTCTTTCTAGCTCTATAGCTCAGAGGGCTTTTCCTTCTTGAATTTGCTTTCCATAGTTTAATTCTATGCCTGATGGATATCAGCCATATGATGTGTTGCTCCTTTTTGCTTGAAGATTTCTTTCGGAGAGAGAAGCTGCTGACAGAAACTATGCCATAGGGTTCTACATGAAGGAAAACAAATGCTTCCCTGAGAGGGTCAACCTCAAGGAAACCATGGACTTCTACTTTCAGGTAAAAGCATAGTCTTAAAGGTACAGTTTCTGTGGGTGTATTTTGGAGCATGTGCACCTGTTGTTGTGCAAACAAAACCACCAGTGTTAATTTTAAGGTGTCCTAAGCTAGCAGCCTTTCTGTGCTGAGTAGTGCACCTGCAAAAAATATTTTCCAGTGACCATTACAAGCTGTCATCCAAAAGATATTGCCCTTGCTTCGAATGTACTAGCAGGCAGATGTAAAGGTCAAACGCTAGATTAGACTAGTTAGTTTGACATGTTCATCTGTGGCATACAGCATGTGTAGTTTATAGACAAAGGATGAAAAGAATGCAAAATAACATTCATTCATTGCTTATATTGTATGCTTAAGCTTTCCAGTGAGTTGGTTATACTAGGTGCGTATCAAATGCTGCGTACTTATGTAACCATTATAACTTTCACATCTGTGCTTATTTTCAGCTGTGTTCTCTCGAAGTTAACTGCCAGTCCGTGAGCGTCATGGCATCAACATTAGCCAATGGTGGTATCTGCCCCGTCACTGGCCACCAGGTTATGAATGGGGTGTCCTGTCGGGATGTCCTGTCGCTGATGCATTCATGCGGAATGTACGATTATTCCGGCCAGTACGCCTTCAAGGTAGGCAATGCGTTCACCATTTCCTGGGGAAGTTACAAAAGCAAGGTTCACCTTGAGGCCACCTATAATTTTTCTAATCAATACACGTAAAACACAGAAATGCTTAAGCAGTTGCTGAAGCAATTTTAATAGAATTTTCTGCAGGAAAAGTGCAGTTGTAGTGAGTGACTGTCACGTAAGTTTGATTAGGTGCTCGTATTTTGCAGAAACTGACAAATATAGAAAATTTAGAAACTTTTTTTTTTTTTGCAACTCTCTAATACCACAATAGAAACACTTGTTGCATATGTCTACCTTTATGTTTTGGTTTAATATAGGTCATATGAATGACATTGAAAAACAGGCAGTTATCAGTAGTACTGTGTTTAGCACTGAAAAAAGGACACAAAATGTTCCATTCAAGTTTCCTAATCCTGTACTCTTAATTATGAATTTCAGACAAAGATTTCGTGGCTTGGCTACTAGCCACTACATATGCACACTACATAGGCTACATACAGATGCTAGCCACTGCAGGCAACACCAGGGGTGGGGGTCAGTGCTGTGATGTTTGGCTATGGTCCCATGGAATAACCTTGAGAATAACTACACAGACACAATCGGAAGTTACCAGCGCACTCATCGGTTGCCAAAGAAATGGTTTCTGAATGAGAGCATTTGATATCTCAGTAGCTAATCGAATTTCCAAGTTCAAGAACTGAACAACATTTGTATTGTTCAAAGCCAAGTGTACCAGCCAATTGGTATAAACTCCCAACTGTGCCCCAAATGCACAGTCGGAATCGCAATCGGAAGTTACCAGCGCACTCATCGGTTGCCAAAGAAATGGTTTCTGAATGAGAGCATTTGATATCTCAGTAGCTAATCAAATTTCCAAGTTCAAGAACTGAACAACATTTGTATTGTTCAAAGCCAAGTGTACCAGCCAATTGGTATAAACTCCCAACTGTGCCCCAAATGCACAGACACGCATACGATTTCTGTTTATTTGTCAGTATAGTTCCCGTTCAAAGAAAATTATTGCTAACTGGCTTTCCCAAAGCAAGCACATAATCTAACAGGTTTCACATAAAATGTAATGAGCTAAAGCACAAGAATTTCTAGCACGTCCACTCACATAGCAGTCTAAGCTGAGCACCCTGTGAACCCAAAATTACGCAGGTTGGCCTTCCAGCCAAGTCTGGTGTCTCGGGCTGCACAATGGTGGTGGTGCCCAATGTGATGGGCATCTGTCTCTGGTCACCCCCTCTGGACGTCTACGGAAACTCTGTCCGAGGCGTGCAGTTCTGTGAGGTCAGCTTGCAACCTTTTGTAGTTTGGTTTGGTGCAGCTCCTACAGAAGGGCCATGTAACTGTGCTTAGTTGGCTTCGAAATTCTATCTGTGGAAAATTCTCCTGACTTGATCGCAGGTATAAAGTGAGGAAATTCAGCTCCTTGCTCACAAACAAGCTCTGGCCTTGATCGTTCCCCTCACCCTACTTTGTGCCTAACCTGTGCACGTCCTCAGAGAGATGCTAGCCTATGCATGGCATCACAAGTACGATTCCAGGCTACTGCGGCCACATTCCAATGGGAAAGGAGTGCAAAAGCATTCATGTGCTGAGATCTCAGTGCACACTGAAAAACATAAGGTCATCAGAGAGAGAGAGAGAGATAATTTATTTGAAGGAAGGCAGAGAGGTCGGCCTGAGCTAGCATGCTCTAGCCTGCTACTCTGCACAGGGGGAGGGGGCAACGGGGACATAAAGGCTGGATGAGGGGTGATGATGACAATGAAGGAGGACATAAGGTCATCAGAATTAACCCAGAACTTCCCATTATGGCATCCCTCATAGCCTAGAGTCATATATGATACATTTCTTACTTCACTGGAATTTGTGGGCTGTATTCTCACTTGGGAGTGCATTGTCCTTTCATGCATTTCTTTTAGATTCATCTGTAGTCTATAGTTGTTCCCGTCTTACGGCTGTATATTACAGGAGCTGACTAGGGTGTTCAGCTTCCATCACTATGACAATCTGCGCCACATCACACAGAAGAAGGACCCCCGGCGGCAAAAGTATGAGACCAAGGGCCTCAAGGTGGTCAGCCTGCTCTTCAGTGCTGCCAGTGGGGATGTCACAGCCATGCGTCGGCAAGTTCTTTCTCATCACTCATTTTCTGTTGTGCACAGGCTGCAAGTAGGCGCTCCAATATCACTTATTGCCAAATGGGTACATAATTCTATTGATTAACTATGTCAAACAGAAGCGCCACAGGTTTTAATAAGAGTGAACACATGAAGAGCGTGTAGATACAGGGTTATTTGCATTAAAAAAGTGGGAAGCGCACTATCTACTTATGCGTAAAAAAAATGGCCTACAAGAAAAGCACTCTACTTTCTTGCTTTGCAGTGGTAAAGCGACAAAATTCATCACATTTGTAGGGAATGCATTATGTTCCTTGTTCATTTGTTTTTCTTTTTTCAAGCAAGTACGCAGAATCCATGCCAAGCTGTTTCTCTGAGCCGTCAGCAGATATACAGGCCAGCACTTGGCATATCGGCAACCATCGGCTGTTTTAAAGTTAAATTTATTCGTGCAGTGGTCGCTTGTCCATACCTTCTTTTGTGCTTTCTTCAAATATGCAATTAGACACTACAGAATTTATCTCTAATATTATTGCACACTGCAGCTGTTCGCTTAGGCATTCAATTAAATTTAACCAAGAATTCTTTCTACTGTACAATGGCTTTGCTAAGCAGCATTTGCAAAATTTTTGAGAATGGCCAGTACCTAAGTAAAAGAATTCCACAGACTCCGAAATGGAATATCACAGCCTGAGCATGAGCATGTACACTGCTAATAAAGCAACTCATGGGCTTTTCAAAAGCTGCATGTGGCCTGTGAAGTTTGGTCACCCAATCCTGGCTTAGCCAGAATAACTCTGAACCTTACTAAATAAAAGCTCTTCTTTTCCATTCAACTTAGAGACCCTGGAAATGTGTAAGGCAACACTAATGGCTGTATAATTGTGCAGTCTCTGTGAAATGAAAACTTTTTTTTTCTCTCTTAATTTGTGCTTAGGCTTGTCTTACTGATCTCTACATGATACAGCCAAGCTATTCAGTTGTGTGTGTGTGTTTTCTTTCCCTCCCTCTCTCTGAGTTATGGTGGTGCATCTGTGGCAAACTTTTCTTCTTCTTCTGGCGCGCTTTTGTCCGTGTTGACACGCCTCGTCATTCTCTTCAACCCTGCTATGACAGTCCTTTCCCAGTCATCAAACATTCTGCTGCATTTAGATGGAGGCGAAATGCAAAAACGCCCGTGTGCTTGCGTTGAAGTGCACGTTAAAGAGCCCCAGGTGGTCAAAATTAATCCGGAGCCCTCCACTATGGCGTGCCTCATAATCAGAACTGGTTTTGGCACGTAAAACCCCAGAAAGAAGAAGAAGAAACATTCCGAACACCATTTCACAATCCTGCGCAATGGACGTGAAGACACAGTCGCTATCGCAAGGATCAAACCAGTACCCGTTATCAACACTTCCATCTGACCACCTCTCCAAGTGACCATGGCCACTTGACCGCAGGGGGGGGGGGGCCCATCTGTGGCAAGCTTTTCCTCTTCTGGCATGTCACCGGTTTAGACATGAGCGAGTAGTGGGGCACGGTTGAGTGAAGTGAAGAAGAGGAAGGAAAACAATGGAGTTCTGCAGAAGCCCACAATGTGGATGAAACATTATGAAAGGGGAGAATTGTCGTCCACCTGACTAGCACAAAGGCTGTGCCTTATTCACTATGGTGTGTATATTTGCATGGAATAGTGCATCCAGGGCACTTAAAGGTGCACACATAGAGGCTCATCGCAGATTGCCTAATTTTTTTTTTTTTTCGACTTTCCATGCCTGATGGCTGTGTAATCAACAGATTTGTATGTATGCTGGTTTAGTTGAGATGGATTTCCTCACATTTATAGTGGACATTTTTCAGATAATGTTTTGGTTCGTGATTCATGTGGTTGTATTTCTTCACTGAATATGCGGTAGTGTGCAAGACAATGGAAAGCTTTATATGATTTGTTAAAATGCAATGCAAATGCTAAAATGCAATGCAATGTATTGCAAATGGGTTATATGAAAACCCATTTGCAAGAAAGTAAAGGTGAGCCAGCCATTGCTAGCAGTGGCGAGATGGCTGACCCTAGACAGGGGTAATAGGAGATTGCTGGCGGAGGCATTTGTTCTTCAGCGGACATAAATAGGCAGATGTTTCATGTTTTTCATGTAATGGCTGCATTCATATACAACACTTAGTGGCATGGAATCTGAAACCTGTTTATGGGACGCCCCTCAAACAAACATCATATTTCTCATTTCATATCATATTTGTTATCACATTCATATTATATTTGTTATTGTTGTTCTCAGTGGTTATGACAATAAACAGCGGTCTTGTAATCTGGTAGCTTTGCAGTTAGGCTTCTGTAACAAGCAAATTATGATCTTTGTTATTGTTGTTGTCATGGTGGTTTTCAGTGATGATCATGATGGACAGCTGTCTTAATCTGGTAACTTTGCAGTCAGGCTTATGTTTTGCAAAAAGAGAATTATATATTTAAATGATGGCTTGAGGCCTATAAGAGGAAGTTGGTATAAGTGTTATAATGTAAACCTTCACAAATTGAAGCTCCATAGTGAGTAAAGTGTTGTTTTTTTTTTATGTAACCCATGGTCAGGATCCAGTCCTAAAAAAATGTAATCTAATGAAAGCCTTTACTCTTTCGCATTCCCACATGAAGTAGTGAGCACTGAGAGCAACCTTCCTTGCACATGCATAGTGGTTGGTTCCCTTGCGGAGGTGATTCCAGGCGGTTGCGGTCATTGTATTGCCATCGCTGCTGGGTCATGCCAGGTCATGCATGTTGTGTGTCATGGTTTATCCTACCCTGGCCTTGGTTAAAAGGACTTGTGCCCCTCGAGATAGCCCTTTTGGGTGGGGTTCATTGGGATCAGGAATGGAAACCACGAAGTTTTCTCATGATTAATACGATAACGCAAGACATGAAAATTGGACTTTCTTGTCCTCTTTCTTATTCTGCCTTGCACTATCATACTCATAATGAATCATTGACAACTATCCCTGTTGTCAGTTCTATTGGCAGGAGGTTTTCTCTGCAGCGGTTCTGGAGGCAGTTGTAGAATGTCCATGGACAAGCGCATGAGTTGGAAGAGAGACAAAAACATTTATTTGTTGCTGTGCTTTGTCCGCGTCACCATTTTATGTACAACCGATGATCATGAAGACCGTGCGTGGCCCATTGAATGTAGAGAATGTGGGAAACCAGGCAAGGCCAGAGCGCTGGCCGAGTGTCCCGTGGGGCCTTCGTCCCGCTTTACCAATGGTGGGGTGGGAGCACTGATTGAGTCATGCTTTGCGTTGCTTGAAGCACAATATGTTGTTTGTGCAGCCACTACCTGTCGGGCATGGATATGGGGCTGAGTGACTACGATGGCCGCACAGCCTTGCATCTGGCCGCTGCCGAAGGCCACCTGGAGTGCGTGGAGTTTTTACTAAAAATCTGCGGTGTGGACGCCAATGTCAAGGACAGGTACGGCTGTCAGTGAGACATTACATGCATAGCGACCAGTGTTCTTATTATACTTTCGTCTTCCATCTTTCAAGCAAATTGCTCTGAGCAAGCCCAAGCTGTTCTGTTCTTTTTACATGTGCTAGCTAGTAATCATGAGAAGCGGCTGAAAGTTTGCAAAGTGATTTATGTAAGCAAACTATTCGTGCTTCGTGCTATTAATGAACTGCATGCTGCTTATTCAGTGTTCATGTGAAACAGCGCGCACATTGCAACACAGAAAATCGTTCCATACACTGCAGGCACTTGCTTTTTTAATTGTGTGCATCAAAATGACTGATGTACTGTATTGTGATGTTGTCATGCTGTGCCTTTGTTCTTTTGTGTTTGTGCACCTAACTGACACATAAACTTCTCTTGTCGGATGCACTAGATTTCTTCCTTCTTAAAGTACTCTGCATTCACCATTGAATGAATTTGGGAAGAATTAATTTAGGTCCAGCACTCTACCTTTTCTGTCATCCTTTTGTCTCTGCACTTCTTTTCACTTTTCTTACGCGCTGTAGCATGTCTTTGTTTTTTTAATCATTGTTTTCCCTCACGTAGGCAGTTAGTGCTAAAAGGCAGTGCTAGTTTGCATCTGGAATATGCAAAACAATCAAAAGGGTTTCAAGACTTTGTTTATATGTATTTATAATTAGGTGTGTAAATCCACTGAAGTGCCTCAGATGTGAATTGCACATACGGAAGTGGTAGTGCAAAATACGCCTCAGAAATCTGTTTTCAGTAATATAAAACTGACTGACTGAAGTTTCTGCAAATTGTATAGAGTTTGTTGTCTTATTTTTGAATATGTTTATAGTTTATAAAAATTTGGTTTAGCTATGTTTCTGTGCCACATGAAAGGGGCAAAAATATGGTCCTTTATGCAATTGTGGAGCTTTGTATCAAGGCTGAGAGGGTGTTTTAAAATAGCCTACATTGTTCCACATAGAGCAGAGATTGCAAGGAAGCTAAAAAATTATTTTTGTTTCATTTTATTATTAAAAAAAAAAGTGATTAATCTCAACTGCCATTTTCGAGAACTTGTCGAGCAGTTTCTCGAAATGCACATAACGAAAATTGTTGAATATTATAAGAATTATATACTTGTTGTCTACACATCCTTTTGCATATGCATGCACAATTTTGTCATAATTTTTGGCAGTTTCCACTTAAGCCACAGTACTAACTTCGCAGCTTTTTTTTTTTTTTTTTTTGTAGGCAAGCAAAGTGTTTATTCGAGCAGGGAGTCATTAAATAGTATTTTAATGCATGAATACAGTGGACTAAGCAAGCTTTCTGATTTTCATTTAAATTAGCTTGAATTACAAGCTATCCATCTTAAAATTATATTGTAAAACTGTAATACATCTCTTTCTTTTCTTGAGACCACAAAGAGTCAATCTTGACAGTTAATTTAAGCTCGTACTGTATTCTAAAAAGTTGAAAAAAACTTGCCTCGTGCAACAGAATGCAGTTCTTGAAACGAGATATGCATAACTGGGCCTTCTCGGCAATTTTTTTTTTCATTTGTCTCTTTTTGTGTTCATGTTTGTGTTCTTTTTTTTTTTAACTCGTCCTTCTCTGCACACGTAAGTGTTTTTGCGGATAGAACCACAACCTGTCCATTATATTTGTGCGAGTATGAGCCAGGCATAACCGTCCTCCTCAGCCTTTCCTTTTTATTTCTTTCCCTTTGCAGGTATGTCTGTGCTGTGCATGCGCGTTGTGTTTGCATGTATTTTTGTGCGTTTTCTGAACATTTCCATCTCTCCTTGCATGGCTGTTCTTGTAGGTGGGGCCACACCCCGCTAGACGACGCACGCCAATTCGGCCACGCTTCTGTGGCCGACTATCTTGCCAAGTGGGAGGCACCCTCCTTGACTGCGGCGGTGGCATCTGTCGCCAACCATCAGCCACAGGCACCATTGCCGCAGAACGACGCCGACAGCAGCGACGCCCTGCCACCGGCCCCCAAGGCAGCAGCGGCCGATGGCACCAGCCGTCCCGTAAATATTCCAATCCTGCGCAAATGAACCATAAAATTGTTTCATTCCACGTTGTTTAACGAGGGGCTTTTGCTCTCATGTTCCAGGACTGCTGCCGGTCGCGTCTACCCTCTTTCTTTTCCCTCTCTCGCATTACTGTGGTGCGAGACTTGGCTAGCTGCACGCGTGTGTGATTAGGCATTAGTGTAGGCACAATCACCAATTCCTGTGATACGCTCTAGAACTTATCGGAGATTGCACAATTTCATATACATCCTTTCTTTCTATTGTTTTGTGCCAATCTATTGTTTAAGCCTTCATGTTTGTTATGAATTACAGCAGAGGTTTAATGATTAAAGGGACACTATAAAGCAAAACACTAAATCAGTTTAGACTGATAAAGTGTTCTTTGACAACTCTGTTGTCGTTAATTTCGCAATGATAGGGTGATTATTACAAGAGAAAATGAAGGTCAAAGTATCAGTTTTTGAATTTCACGCCGAATCCGCAACACCAGTATGTCACTGTGACGTCACGGATTTCATAGTAGTTTTTTGTATTTAGGCCACCTCAGTCAATGTTCTTGAAACTTGACATGTTGAATCTTTGGCTCCTTTACAACACAATGTAGTCTATCTTTACCGCTAACGAATTAACTAGGCCTAAAATACGCTGTCAAAATCCATGACATCACAGTGAGCTGGTGCGGAAACTTTAAAGGGGCCCTGAACCACATTTTATCAAAGTCGAAAAATGCACTTGAAGTTAAATTGGACTATTTCAGAAATACTTTGCTGCAGAAATTTCTTCAATGCATTCAGCAGAAGTGGAGTTATTGGCAGTCAAACATACCGTTCATGGTGCTTCCGCTCCTTCGTCAATAATTTGCACTGCGAAAGCTATGACAGAGCAGGATGTGCCCAAAACAATGTCACCGTGGTGCACAGTTCAAATTTGATTTTGGATGTTCACATAAATGCCACTATTTCCGATTTTGGCGCCTATGACCTGGCAAACGCGGTTGACCCCAGCGAGCCACAGTGCGCTCAGCCAGTGGACTCGTCGCGGTATCTATGCTACGTAGCAGATCACACCTACATGTAACTTCAGCGTTTGCTTTGTTCGCGACAGGGCTAGATTGCGCTCTCATGCTCATATGCTCCTGTCTGGCTGTGCTACATGGTGTGGACTGGCTTTGTCCTGCACCAGCTTTACCAACGGATAGTATCCACATCCAACTTCTGCATTTCGAAGCTCATTACGAAGCAAAGTCTGCCAAGGTGTCTACAAAGGAACAACAGGAGTGAATGCATGCTGAAAAGTGTGCATGTGTTCTCACCTTAAGTTTCGCTTGGTTCAAGGCTAGTTAAGTGTTCAAAACTAGTCGAAATTAGTGAGACCCGACGATTACAACACTGATAGGCAGGGTGGCTGAAGTCTAATTCCTATGTGGGTGGCTGCGGCCTAGCGTGAGCAGACAGTCTGCTTCTTCCGGAAGTCTGTAATGCTTATCGAAATTCCAAAGCAAGTTTTTGCTTACTTCAGCCTGTTTATTAAACTTCGTCAAGAAATATACACAACAGTAGGAAGAAGCGCAGTACTTCAGACTCCCTTCTTGATTGGTGTCAGCTATTGGCCGATAGCAGCCGCATATGGGTATCTGCTATATTACAAAATAAAGTATGCCTAAAAAGAGTGAGGATCAGACTTCTGTTGAAAAGAGAGTGCTTGAGAGAAATGTGACTTCGCGCTCTGCTTGCGAGATCCGCACGCCACGCACGACTGCAAAGTTTGGCTGAGATGTTCAAAGCAGTGTATTCTATCCGCTGAATGTGTTTTTTCACCATGCCTGAGGGGGGTTCAGGGCCCCTATAAGAAGGCGTCGCCACCAATCATTTGTTATTTCGCTTTTCCTGGCTTACCAAGCATCCTGTTGTGTTAAGAGTGGTGTTTTTGATATTGTAGAAGAGTATTTTACTGATACAGAAGAAATCAACATTTCTCTTTAGTGTCCCTTTAAATCTCTAATCACATTTTATTTTATATGTTGTACTTCCTGCACCAGTGAGCACATGTCCTCGCACATATTCATTTGTCAATTTATTTATTTCAATTCACATTACGTGTTCAGAAGTATGAATCACGTTACAGCGCTTGTTTCTACTGCAACTCCTCATCAGCATCCGTAGAGCAGTTACAGCAGGTCTAGTGTACACCTTTTTGCACTGGTGCAAGTATGCTTTTGTGAAGGTTGTTGTTGGCTTGCCTCATAACTAGTAGTGTCGAGCGCCTCCAGTTCGAAGTGCTGGAAGCATTTTTTACTAGCGGGTGTTTCGCTTAGCGCTGTATTTATGGAAATATCCAGGGTTGTGGTGTATGCAAATGAGAGTTTGTGACTGCCAAGGGATGCGAGAAACAGTCCAGCCGTGCTGGGCATTGAAAAAATGCGCTAATGGCACAGGGTTTGCGAAAGATCATAAATGTTATCTTTTGCAAACCCTCTATCAAAATATGTGTTTTGTTGCTGTTGCCTCCTTTACTTGTTACCACTGCACCATTATTCTGCACCACTACCCTAAACTAAATCTTGTGTTGCTTCTGGTGTATGGTTATAGCTTTTTATTTCAAGGCACCTGGCCGCATTTTTCACAGTTAATAGCCAAACTTTAAGTGACCTGTGATTGGCTAAGAACAAATCTTTTGGTGCCATTTTATTTATAAAACATCTGCTGCTAAAGATGTTTCTGCTGTGCAGTTACGACTAGCTTATTGAGGCTTTTATCTTAATTTATAATTTACTGCAATGTTCTTTTCTTCTTGCCCTTACATGTGTGTGTGTGACAATATTGTTCTCAGTGTCGCTATTCTAAACCAAATACCCATTCACTTCTCGCAAGAGACCTCTGAAGTGTACCTTGTTCTCTTTTAATGTATCAAAATCTTTCACTCTTTGTGTGCAATGATCAATGATCCATATTTGCATCAGAAAAAAAGTAGAGAGACACAGTGCAAGTGATACAGAACAAGATGCATTACGTGACCATCGCATTTTAAGATATTCTAGTCACACGGTCACTAAAAGTGAGCTGGTTTCTTCCTTTGTCTCCCTTCACTAGGACATTGCTGCTTTTAAGGGCAAAAGGTGAATGGCACGTCCAGTCCGCATCGGCAGGGATCCTTTGTCCACGCTTAGTGGCGTAAGTGGAGGCTGTGCATCCTCTCTCAGAAATTGTTTCCTACTAACTTTATAGGATGCCTGCCCCTTCACTTCCGTAACTTTCTCGCTGGGAAGACCGATGCGAGCGTTGGCCCCCCTAGGAACTTTCCCGTTCCGCTATTCTGCTTTTGATGCCAGCAAGAACTGTCTCGATGTCGTGTGTGCCTACTGGCTGAAGCGGTGGAAGTGGTTGGGCTGATTTACTCAATTAAATTTCTGCAGTGCTGATAAGTGTTCACTGGAACATCAATGCATTTCGCCACAGATCTTTAAGGCTTACTTCTTGAAACTGGTGCTACCACAGGATTACTGCAAAATGGATATTACTTCAGTACTGTTTGGCTTCAATTCCGCAGTCGGGAAATGTGCTCTTTCCGTAGTGTCTTTCTGAAAGCTGCATTGATGGCACAACATATTGCTATAAAGCAAGCAAGAAGCATTCTGTAGACAGCTGAAACATCTGGTTAGAATCACTCTGAGAAATGGTTGCCTCTTTCAAGCTGAAAAGAAATGGTTTCAGAGCCTGTTTTTATAGCTTTATCTCCAAAGCAACTGCAATGGCTCCAAATCGCTTGGCTGTGTTGACTTGCAGATGTACAACATCTGGTATCGTGGCATGTTGCTTGACCTAGGAGGCCATGACACGTCTTCTTGTAGAATCGTCAGTGTAAAAGATGTTGTGACTTTTCAAGTTCAAATAACTTCTTGTTTCAGTCAAGCTTCGTAGTGCATGGGAAAATGTGCATAAGTAAAGAATTAGAACCATGTGAGCATTCAAATGTCATACAAGTCAAGAAAATCCTGTATTGAAACATACTGAAGAATAAGTGCACAAGCAGTATAAAAAATGTACACTGTGCAAGAAGTGATGGCAGTGCAGAAATTTAACCATTAAAGACTGTTTTCAGTCTACGCTTGGATAAAAAGAACTAAGTCTGGCTTGCCATAAACATGATCTGATTATGAGGCACGCCGTAGTGAGGGACTACAGATTAATTTGGTCACCTGGGGTTCTTTAGAACCCAATGCATGGTACACGGTCTTTTTGCATTTCGCCCCCATCGAAATGCGGCCACTGTGGTCGGGATTTGATCCTGCAACCTCATGCTTAGCAGTGCAATGCCAAAGCCACTAAGCAACCACGGCAGGTTACACTTGGATACAGGAAGAGACATCTTTCAGTTGCATTGTTAAAGACTTAAAAAATAAGATAGCAGATGAATGCCACTTAATGTAATGTCTCTATCCCAACCACTTCCGATACTCCGGCCAGTTATTGTGCACTGCAGGAAAACAGCCCTTGCAGGGATCAAAGTCAAAGTAGAGCAGCTTATGACACAGCCGCTGCACGCTTTTGCCCTTTCTAACCTCAACCTGCGGACACGCGATGGTGCTGATGCTGAACACATATAAATTGCGTGTATGCGTGTATTCTTAATTCACACTGCTATCCTTCTGCTGTGTTCAGTGCATGACCTTTCCAGTGTTGCTTACATAGGGATCAGAAGTTTGTGTATGTGTGAAAGCCAATTATGCAAGTGTCACATGAAGTTTTGTTCAACTCTTATGTGGCACAGGTGCCATTGAAACATCTAGTTACTGTGAAACTGTGGAAAATCTCAGGTCCAATATAGTTCTGTGATCTTATGCATGTTGGCAGTGTAAAGAACTGTTAGCACTATTTAGCAGATCTTGTACATTGTTAGTGCAAAGTGCTGCTTTTATAAGAGTATAGTAGTCATAGCGACGATGCACTTCTGGATTTCCTAAAATTTGCTAAGGATGAAAAAAGTTAGTTATTGAAATCCTAATGTTGAATGTCCTTGATGAAATGGATTGTTGAGGTGATAAAATCTTCAATATTATTGCATTTCCCAATATAGTTGAGCAATGGGCCAATTAATTTATGGAATACAGATCTCATCCCATTGGATGCCATGTTTGCCAAACAGTGTTCTTGTCACGTCCTGCAAGAGTTCGGAGTGACGTTACTGGAATGTAATAACCTAACTTCTGGAATACCATATAAGTAATATTAGACTGGAGATTGTGCCAGGATTGGAAATAACATACGAGAGACTAGGCATAGCCTTGAAATGCCTGGTTAAGCTCATTTCTACAGTTTCAGTGCAGTTCTGGAAGCATTTCAGTGAGGCTAGTTAATTGCTTGTAAATTAAGAAAGATTGCATTACATTTGAAAATACACATGCGCTTAACCTGGTAATTTTCACAAACTTTCCTGGCACATTAAGTGAGTCACGAGTAAACTTCTTGAAATCCATGACATCACAACGTCGCATCATTGGTTCCACTGTTTGGGTGGGAAATTGAAGGTGGAAGAACAAGTTTTATTTTTTTTCTGCTAACAAATCGTCTTTTTCCACAGTATGCAAAGGGAGCTAGCGTCAAAATTGCAATAAAATATGTAGCCTCCTTGATTCGCAAGAGGGTCGCTCCCCCCTACTTGGGTCACCAACTACTTCAATTGCTTGCTTCCTGGCCAGCTGGGGTCACTCAACTCATTTGCATGTACTGTATGTTGCATCAATAAGCGAGCTTGGTACGAATACTTCTAGTGAAACCACAGGCTTGTGTACACGAAACTTTTGCACACAGATGGTGCATGGTGCATTTTGCTTAATACTATCTCGGTGCAGTGCTTCACTTGTCTCGTCCTACATTCTGGGACAACGACAGACCAAGAAAAACGAACAATTTCCTTGAGGAAATGAACAATGGTTAGAACTGAATCATCCACCATTAAGACAATGAAATGTAGAGAGTGGTTGTCACCCTTTGGACGACAGACAGCATCACCACTCATTTCATAGAGAAATTCTACCCTGAGAAATTCTATCATTGCTGCAAAAGATACGTACTTATATTCCGTAAAAAGCAAGTAAACACTGCAGCTAAGCATATCAAGCTAAATGCACCACGAAATGTCAACTGTGTGATATTTGAATGCAAATGTGGCGGTGGTTCAGCAAGAAGAGTTATTTATGCCAGGTTTAATTATCTAACCAACATTCTATATAAAGTGCCCGCCGCTGAGGAGCATTGTTAATTTTTCACAGGAAGCATAAGAGCACCACTAATAGACTTATTTCACTTCTAGTCTCTCACTACACCACTGCTGCTGCAAAGCATGCCAGTAGGTGTAGTCGTTGGCGGGCTGAAGAGCAACTATGTTAAGAAGCATGTTGTACCATGACAAGTCCACTTGAGATTGCGGCAGAGATTGCACTGGAGATCAAAAGGCAGGGAGAGGACAATATGAAGGTTCTACAATAGGAGTTAGGGTGAGGAATGCACCCCCTAGCTTACCTCTAAAATTCAACGCAAAAATTACTGCAGGTACTGCATAAAAACGATGAGGACTACTGTTGTCATGGTGCTGGTAGGGCCACCACACATATGCTCCGAGTGTGGCGAGATTGATCTATTTGCAGCCTGGCTGCTACATTGTCGCCTCAGCTGACAGAAAGTAAGCAGTGTGCCCTTGTGCACAGGGTTGACTTCAATTCAAGTTTTAATTTTATTTGGTGTTGCATTTCATTGTACAGATATCCACCCACTGTTCGGGCACATAGCCAAAGTGCTTTTATGCCACGATGTGGCCTGCTGGGCCTGAAGTGTACTGTGCAAAGGCATCGTGTTGGAATGAACTTGCACAACCCAGTCCAGCATTACCGGCTAGTCTGCAGCATGACTTGGTGTTTTCCTTCTATGTCCCTTTCATGCCTTTCTTGCAAACCAATGTGAAACCACTAAACTGCATACGAGACCCCAAAATACAGATTGCCAATCTGTGTAATGTACTTATGCTTAAAACGTCATTGTGTGGGCTAGAAAAAGTGCATGATGCACACTTTAATGTACCCTGGTTATAGATCTGTTTCTTAAGTCACGTTGCTATGATTTTAATTCGCAATGTCATTTTATTTATTGGACTTATACATCGTGTATGCAACCGTAGCATGTTGCTTTTACTTCTTTACTTGCCCTTTTGGCATTATATATTTTAAGAATCTGTTAGCACTGCATAGATTTTATGTACATAGAAATTGTTCATAGTTGCCATTTGTTTTTGGTTGTGTTCATTAAACAATTTTGTGACTTTTGTACCTGTAAAACTACACCTTACCGATCAGAGTAATGCTGTATGTGCAACTCTTGCAAACTGTGACTATGGTGTCGGCGGAGTTGGACGACCTGCAGAACCAGTATACTGCTGAATTGCAATATGTTATAGTAATAGAGCTCTCAAAAAAAATCACTAGAGGCAACTCTGGCACCAATGTCTACGGGAGCTGGAGGTATGGCAGCTCAGACAGCATTGTATCGATAGGCAGTGCATGGATTTTCCCAAACTCCGACCTTCTGGCTTAGAATGGCTTTGTGAATTTTCAAATGAATAATTTTCAACAAGATATTGCGTTATAAGTACAACCATACGCAATAGTTATGCATGTGGACGGAGACATTGCCTTGCTGTGTTTAGAAAACTACGAGTGTTTGGAACTTTAGTAAGCTAAAAGCGCAATAAATAATGCCACAAGATCATCTGAAGTCACATGCATGAAGGTTATACAAATCCTTGTACGTCACCGTGACTGAAATGTGGAGAGTGGTTTAGGCTATGGTAGTTGAACAATTGCAGCGCACGAGCTCCCTCTTGTAATTTTTGCTAGAAACTCTATGGTTGCAATGACTTGATTCTTGCAAGAATCTTGTAGTCAGCTGTTTTTTTTTTTTTTTTCTTCAAGTCTGATCTGATTTTTACATCTATTCTGCTGAACACATGCACTTAATCTTTCATGAACAATATCCATAACAATGAAAGCTACAGAAATTATGTCCAGTGCGTTTGAGTAAAATGAAGAGCACGGAATTTAATTTGTCCACAGCATTGCACTTGGCATTTGTTCAATGGAATGGTGATGAATGCACACCTTTTGATAAGCTTTTGTATGGTGAAGAAAAGTGTGGTGAATGGTGCTTGAAGAGTACAATGCTTTGTGTAGGATGTTCAGCTCGACTAAATATGTGCAGGGCTGCTTTGTCGTACAGTATTGTAACATGCTCAAATATAGGTTGACTCTCACTTGACTTTTTTTTAACAAAAATTTCTAAATTGGGAAATTTGAATTGTATTCACGACTTTAAAGGGGAACTGCAACACTATAAAAATGCAGGAAAAAAAAACTTTCTCGATGTGTACACGAGCCACATATTATTCCGCTGCACGCAGTGATCGCTCACGCTCTCCTGCGGTCCCCTCTATTATGCACCGCCTATGGCGTCATAGACCCAAACGACAGCCATAGATGCCATTCATTTGTGATCGTGAGTTACTCCCAAGCCAAAGGTCATGCACACACACACATCCCTCCATTCTTCTAGCAAACTGAGAAGCGGCAGTTGTTAGTGTGTCACGTCCATCCTGTTACCATTTCTTTGTCGCAGTTTGCCGCCTTTGTCAGCCGGCAACCTTGAAGATTAGAGCAACTGAAAGTTGAGCAAGTTGGTAGGGACTTTTGTTACTGAAAGGCGAAAGGTCGCACAATGGCGGAAAAGAAAAAAAGACACAAAACTTACCTACGCGTGCTCGAGGGAAGGCAGCGCCAACCTGCCAGTCATAGACACATGCGGGCATTCACGTAAGATAAATGTTTAGGCATGACAATTCCTCTTTGTGCAAGGCAATTGAGAGCTGACTTAATGATATGCGATGCCTCATAAACTCGCCTAATTGAGGGCTGACTTAACGATATGCCATGCCTCAATTGTAAGGTGTACTTCGGTCTTGTGTCTGAACAAAACCATACTTTTAGACGGTGTTCCACTGGTAGGGAGTATTTATGCTCAGTTAATCTCTGACTGATGCAAGACCTGTCTGCCCTACATAAAAAGTTACCCCAGCTAAAAGTTGATAGTCGGCGTTTGTGTTGGTCCTACTTGCCTCCTTGTTTGCGTGCCTGCCTTTCAGTAACGTCAACCTAAAGAGTGACCATAAGTGCACCGTGAAAAGAAGAAAAACTAAGCAGGCAATAGGCCATCAAGTTGCTATCAGTGCTACCCCAGTGGGGAGAAAACATTTATCAAAATTTCCTGCAGGAATATATTCATTGAAAGCCATCTTAACTTACTCCAGTACATTCTCAGTTATTGAAGAAAAGGTGTTGCATGACCCCTTTATTTTCGGTCTATAATATCATTAAGTATACCAAAGTGGGACAATTCACTTTCCACTGTGAACTCCGATTCAGGCGAAGAACATCGCAGGTCCTAAACAGGCTGGAGGGTGACGTTATCGGAAAGCCGATTCCAGGAGTTTCATCGAACCTTCTAGGCAGCTAACAGCAATGCCTTTTGCCGATGCATCAGGCTCAGGCAGTAATGTGTTAAAATAAGTAATATGTCATGTTATAGTATTCTCTCCTGTTATTTGAAAGCTACAGGCTGAATTATTTTTGTTTCTCTGTGTTTCAGTACATCAAAAGTTGGGCCCTTAATTACTCAACCTGTATTTGACAGTGTCTTGTGAGGGAAGCCGTTTGCGAGTTGCAACAATGTGGGGCCATATTCTGGAATGATCACTTTTGGAAACACTTTCACCTTTACCCACTGGATTGACTTAGTAGCTATGGTGGCCTTGTGCAGTGCACGAAGTCACCGTCATAATTCTGCAGCTGCATTAGGCAATACTCGCCTACTTACTTTTAATGTCATGAATGTGGAGCCCTCCACCACAGCCCAGCTATTGCCTTGGGAAGTTAGACAGTTGCTCCCATTTTCCGATTTTATTCATTATGCCTGCTATTGCAACCAGTTTGTCACAGGTGGTGTCCCCAGAAGTCAACGTTCCAAGATAGAGCCCCCATTTATTGTTGCATAAGCGTGATAATAATGGTGATGCGTCATCATATAGTGTGACAAGTCTTTCAGCGTGAAGGAACACTGGTGCCTGCTCTGTTTTGTGTGTAAAGTTCTAAGGCTTTTGCATCAGCTGTGCAAATGTCGCTTTCCCTGTTGCATTACTATAAAAGTGATGTCTATAGAATGTGTTGTGAAGGAAAGCACAGTGTTTCTATTATGTGATTGCTGCACTTGTGTCTGTAGCTGTATTCCAGATAGCATTGCAAAGCATCTGATATGGCAGCCCAAGGTCAGTCTTTGAAGACGACCGTTTGCCCAACATTAAAATGAACATGGTCTGACAAAATTGTTTTACTGTGTTTTTCAAGGGACTATTAGCACTTTTAGCTATTGCATACAAAACCCAGAAACATCATAGTTCACTCGTTAGATTTCAGACTGCTGGTCACAATGCCACCTTGCAGTTTTTAACTAAAGCTTCAAGAATTTATTTTTGATTGGTTTCAATCTTAAGTTTCAAGAAGTCATGGACAATTTGATATTTGGGTGCAAATAGAATTTTGAAAAGCAATGTTGTCGAATGGAATTCTTTTTCTGCAAGGTGTGGTCAATAACATGCATCTATCTTGGGGCCTTACGCAAGCAGTCAGTGATAGTGAAACCTAAGTGCCAAACACCTTTGTGCCACTCAATGTCTGAGCCAGAAGGGGACACTTTGCGTAGCTGATAAGGCTTGTTTGAGGGTTGCCATAGCCTGATAACAGGCTGCAACACATGGAACTGCGCAGTACAGTGTTGTCAAACACTTTGCAGTCCCTTCCTGTACCCACGTGTGTGTTAAAAGAGCATACCATATTAGCAGTCGGGTAATTTCAAGCTGAATTTATTTCACGAAAAACTACTAGCATGACGAATGAACACTTCAATTTCAATAAGTATAACAAAAGATCTACGTGACCAAAAAATCTACAGCAAAAAATACTAAGGAAATATTTCATCATTGCAAGTTTGACTGAGGAACAACTATGCACCGAGCCTGCTTGTTAAAAGGTAATACTTCAACACAATTGCTATCACCAGTTGCAATGCAAAAATCCAATTACAACAGAAAGCTAAATTAAAAGCGTGTTGGTTCGCCTTCGACAAATGACTAAAATGTTGATGTCTTTCTGTGTGACACTTACAGCAAAGTGCCAAGTATCACTGATGTCCGACTTGAGAATAGAGGTGAGGCCATAGTCTTAAAAGCCGAACACGTGCGACACCGGCGTGAACCACCTACAGCCTCATTGATGTAGATGTAACTGCGATCCAATGGGCAAGGGCTACACCTGAAGGCCTACTGCGGTGCCTTGTGTATGGATGAACTCGATGCCCTAAGCTGGTGGTGAAGGCCAGTCTTCACTTGGTGACTTGGTGCATCGCATGTGCCAAGTAGTCCACGTTGTTGGAAGAGATGCCTGCCACTGAGATTCGGCCGTCTTTGGTCAGGTAGACGCTGAACTCCTTGATGAGCCGCGCCACCTGCTCTTGCGTCATGCCCGTGAAACAGAACATGCCGATCTGGTCGGTGATGTGCTGCCAGTTCTTCGTGGAACCCTCTCGCTTGAGACCGTCGCGCAGTCGCGTTCGCATACCGATGATGCGATCCGCCATGCCCTTAACGTCCTTGAGCCACTGCTGGCGGAGCTCGGGGTCGGTCAAGATCAGGTGCGCAAGGCGAGCGCCGTGGATGGGTGGGTTCGAGTACGTGGGTCGAATAATGATCTTGATCTGCGACATGACACGGTCCGCTTCCTCCTTGGAGCCGCAAACCATAGTGAATGCGCCCACGCGCTCGCCGTACAGGCCCATGTTCTTGGCGAAAGATTGGGAGACGGCAAAGCCATGGCCGTCTTCAGCGAAAAGCCGCACGGCCGCCGCGTCACGGTCGATGTCTCCGGTGGCGAATCCCTGGTACGCCATGTCCAGGAACGGAAACAGGCGACGGCTCTTGATCACTTTCGATATTTCCTTCCACTGCTCAAGTTTCGGATCCACGCCGGTCGGGTTATGCGCGCACGCGTGAAGAAGGATGACCGATTCCTCGGGTATCTTGGCGATATCTTGCAGCGCGCCGCTGAAATCGAATCCGCACGTCTGGGGGTCGTAGTAGCGGTACTGCTTAACCGTCAGCCCGCCACGCTTAAAAAGCGGTATGTGGTTGCCCCACGTCGGCGTGGGCATGTAGATCTCGCGGTTGCCCTTGAAGAACTGGCCCAAGAAGAAAGCGCCGATTGTGAGCGAGCCCGTTCCGGAAATGCCCTGGACCGTAGTGTTTCGCTTGCTCTTGACGACTTCGCTGTCCTCGCCGAAAGCCAACTGCGCGGCGGCATTGCAGAACTCCGACATACCGCCAATGGGCAAGTACTCTTTGTCCAGCTTCTTTGACATAATAATCTCCTCGGCTTTGCGCACGCTGGGAAGAACGTACGGTTTTCCAGTGTCGTCGCGGTATGCCCCGACGCCCAGGTTCATCTTCTTCGGGTTTGTGTCTTTCTTGAACGCTTCCGTAACTCCCAGAATCGGATCGGGAGGACCCATTTCGACGTGCGACCACCACGAGCAAGCGCGTGCGCAGGTTACGCCGTAAGCGCTTTTCGGCAGGGAACCGAATAACGAGCTCTTTAAAGCGTTGGCCATTTCAGCGCGCGCTCAGGTACGGCAAACTGTCAAACACGAGAGAGGTCAAAAGGACGGAGTTGTACTAGCGCCGGTCGGGGAGCCGAAATAATCACCGGTGAGCCGGAGAGGTTTACGCACTCTCTGATGTTGCCAACAGGATCGAAAAGTAGCGCAAGAACTAGCCGCCACGCCGGCGTCGAGCCAACACAACGCCGTTTTGCTCGCTAGAGGACGACACCAAAGAACGGGTCACGTAGTTCAAATGGCGGGTCATTTACCTTAACCATGATAGTTTTTGTGACCGCTTTCGCCATGAATGTACCTTTTATTTGTTTCTCCACTAAAATTGGGGACGCAACCAAGTCGTGTTGGCTCGTGAAAGATATCTTCTCCTTACCATGCATATGTACTTTTATCATGTGCTGCCCAAATTTCTGTTTGACATTCTCGGCTGCACATGCAGCGATTTTTATGTCAGACTTGTTTTTGGCATATGCCTCACTAACGCGTTGGGCGTGAAAACCAAGCAGGCCAGTGCAACTTGTTGCTTCAACGTTAAAGATACAGCGGTATCTTGCATGCGGCAAAGCTGGGTGTTCTGTGGCAAAGCCCGAAAGCGGCTGCCCGAAAGGCTGGTTTCGGTTTTCCCATTTAGCCATTGCATGCGGCAAAGCTGGGTGTTCTGTGGCAAAGCCCGAAAGCGGCTGCCCGAAAGGCTGTTGTATTTGGTCATAGGGTATTATCAATGGCTGTGGCAGAGGACCTTGACCATGCTCTACCTATGGCTCTACGAGCAAACAGTCAAACCTCGAAGGCGGACGTACTGCATGCGATACGCTCGCGCCAGCGTCAACGCGAAACTTTGCATGCAGCCTGTACACTGCACATTCAGCCTTTCTGGCATGTGATATGATATTTCGGCATATCTTAACTTGCAGGAAAAACAATAAGAAAGTAAAAAAAAAAGAACAAGAAAGAAAACAGCTTCGCACAACTTGAGCATGCGACAGCTGCGAGCGAGCACATTTTTCGTCGTTTCGAATAGAGGCCCGTTGTTTGTCTGCTTTATTGTCACAGAACACCTAGCGCTTGTTAGCATGGTGCTTTGTTATGACAAAAAAAAAAAAAAAAAGGTATCTATATGTCCCTACCAATTCGCCTAGATTTCAGTTCATTTACATTATATCCAAGCTATTATACTTATGCTACAGCTTGCAGTGCCTAATGAAATGGAGTAAGAGGGCCCAGGGAGTCACCGACAGTGGTAGAAATGAAAACATGCCTGCCAATGCCAGCTTCTTGACATATGACTTCCCTGGTAAGCTGCCATTATATTTTCTTGTGTCTGTTTAGATGGAAGCATACTTCTGGTAGTGCTGCACTTTCATTTATAGCAATTTTAATTCAGCACTGATGGCCGATTTTTTCAGCTATAGCACACAGCTCAAGCATACTGCAATGGTATTTGGGGGGGGGAACCAAAAGACAGCTAGATGATGCCACTGGCAACACATCTGACACAGATTGCGATCTTTCCTTTGGTGGCTTCTATGGTAATGATAAAGTAGACATGCTCAAGTTACGCAACATATGGCTTTCAAATGCTTCGGCGTAATGTTCCATGAATTTTAAGTCATTACTATACCAAAGGAATAGATGTGTCTCATTTAAGTGTAGCAGAATTAGCAGCTTTTTGTCACATAAACTAAGTAGTAATTTATTTAAGAGCCGCAGACTTAGCAGCTCCTATCTAGATAGTGTATTATCTAAGTGCAGGAGATTACAGCATTCTTTGTTGTACAAGCTACGTTTATCAGTTTTATTTTATGGCTTGATCTTTTTCTAAAACAATATGCCACTTAAAAAGAACAGTGCTGTGATATTATGCGTGCTGCATTTCAGCTGCTGTCATTGTTCACAAAGGGGGTGAAGGACCCCTGAAGCTGTCATGTGAACGGCTTTTCCCTCCGCCTCCTGTTACGCTGTACTGTGACAAAACAAATAAAGCAATCAATCAATCAATATCTGTTACTGCTCACTGCCAGCAAATATTCACTCGACATGAATTTTTTAGCTTATACCACCCCAAGTTCTAGCCGCCCTTGCTCCCAGGATTTACATCTTCTGAAGGTGTCCTGTGGGTGGCGGCTTGACTTGGTTATTATCCTAGTCGTGCAGATCGAGATAAAATTTCAGCTGAAGCTTTCTTCAACACTTTCATCTACTAGCAGTATGGACCAATAGGTGGTGTCTGAATTGTGGGGATGCGCGACTCACGTGAACGACTAGGCGATGGTGTCATAGCATGGGTTCGCTCGCTATCCGGTCGCGGTGAGTCGGACTTCCTTGATTTGTCGCGCGCCCATGTGAATGTTCTATTGGTAGTAATTCGGCTAGTGTGTATTAGTGTATGAAAGGTGCAATAAATGCCCTTTTGATTGTTTGCACTACTGTGTTGTCAGTTCCTTTGTCCCAAGAGCATGTGTGAGACCTCACAGAATCTACACCCCAGCAACGGCTTTCACTGAGTAGCAGAAGCCAATGTCAAAGGCTGTGCTTTTGCTGGCTGCATGCACCGGAAGCAATTTCAGAACCAGAAACAAGTCACGTTTTGTACACCGCCTATACAGGCACCCTCCCAATTGCAAATGTCACTTGCCAGGGCTTTCATGCCCAAAGCACTTCTTGCCGATACAGATCAAAATTATACCAAATGCAAAACAAGAAGCAAGCATGAGCCAACAAGCTGTACCACATATCCAACATTGCAAGACTGCATGCCCGTTCATCACTTACAGAGCCCTGTACCATAGCTTAGTTAAATTTATCCACGTAAACCGACAGGAGCAAAATTGACATGCCCTAATTTGTCTGCTAAATTCTGTGCCATGCTACCAGAGCTGAACATGCACCTGCCTAACCAGGTGTTAACCACTCACATTTAACCTCTGTTAAATTTTTTCTACCAGAACTACAATGGGGAAGTTTAGTGCGTAAGAATGACTTTATACAGTCAACTCCTGTCAATTTGACACTTGGAAGGTCCGTAAGGTTTAGTTGAATTATCGAAAAGGTCAAATTAACAAACAGCAGCAAAACGAACGAATTAAAATCTTTTTTTATTGCTTGAAGTAGGCTGTAATATTGTCTTGCTTTTTTCTCATGAAGCACGACCTAACCAGCATGTGGCCGAAGAGCACAGATATGTTTAAATGCTGCCTCAGCATTGGTCTAAATAGAAATATAAAGTTTGGAAAAGAAAATTGAACAGCTTCATGCCTAGGCAAACAGGAATATCATGTGCAGACTTTAGTGTTTTCAAGCTGTTTACTAGCTGCTGCATGCATGAGGGGGTACCGATGGAGGTTGGATTAAGTGAAGTGGCATGCATTTGAACTAAACCAGCTTTTTGCTGGGACATTGCAGTGCGTTCGAATTAAGCGAAAAGCCACATTAACGAGAGTCAACTGTAATCGCACATTTTCTCACTGTATGTCCACTGAATTGGGAGGTGAGGCAACCTGTAAGACAACTAGACATGTAGCAGAGGCTGCCTAGTGAAATTGCAACATTTGGCTAGAAAAGGTTAATGGTGGTGTTGCCGGTGTGCATACTGTGGCGAAGACACCTCTTAGCTTATTTGTTTGCATATAAAAAGCTGCCACAACAAAATATTTAAATGCAGGACTACAAAATGCGCAGAAGCAGGCGAGCTTTCTAAACCAAGCTCCTACAGCTGGGACTTCTATACTACTGACAAAAAATTCAAATATTCACAATTTTTTTTTAGGATAACTGTGTTCAGACTGTTTAACTTGCTAAATCTGATGATGTGCACAATCATACTGGCTAGTAATAACCTTCGTAAGTAATAACTTATGGCATATTCTGTATTTACTCACAAACATTCTAAAACAGTCTGAAAAGTACACGTATGTTATTTGGTGTATGAATTATCCCAACAGCAGGACCTTTGTGGACGATATACAAATATTACAACATTCATATGCTATGTATTTATGCACTCAGAATTTCTAAGCATATTCTCTTCATAAAACTGTGCAATGTTGGTTAGAGGGAAAAACCTGAGCTGAGACAAGGGTGTACAGATTTATTGCAACCGTTACATGCATAGTCCACAATAACATGCACTTTAATCATGTGTACAAAGAGAGTTGATGATGTCTTATATGCATAATGTACAGTTGTACAATGTAATGTGCAGTTATATTGTGGAGCAGTAGACTTGAAACTGAGCATGAATGAGATGACAGTGCAAAAAAGGAGGAGAAAGCTGGTTTCCATGATGATTTAAATGGCTGTGATTGGCATTCAACAATGTTTTTTTAGGCTGCACAAGTTTATTGACTGTTACCTGCTGCAGGTAGTGCAATTTTACATCCACTGAATTACTGCATTCAATTATGGGCCGACCTTTTTTTCCAAAACCACTGCGCAAGACTAAAGGAGTCTACCTATAATCTTCACCAAACAAGGCCATCTTGTACTCATGATCAAAGGCACCAAATGCCCATGGGTGTACCAACCCCCTCACCACCAAAAAATCCTATCATCGACGAGACACATAGTTTGGATGATGGTGCTGCCTCTGATCCTGACCAGTAAAGTTCAAGGTATGCCTTCAAACCTTCATCAATTCTCTTAAAAATGAGTCAACCTTCATTTTTAGAATTGTCAAGTGCTATATTCAAATAACGCTTGTTTTCTTACTAGCATGGGACTGTGAATGTAGAGGTCAATCTATATTCACAACACTACCTGCTGCATGCTAGGAAAAACTTGTACAGCCTGAAAAAATCCCAGCACATTAACTGTGTCAATATTACGTGCGAGTTCAATTTGGCCAGCAGTACACACATTCTACTGTGAACAGTGTAACGGTCGTTCTGGCAGGACTCCGAAGCAACCGAGTGGTGTGCAACCACCCGCACAATCCTTCATGGCTGCTTCGTCCGCACCGTGGCAATGCCATTTGCAAAACGAGACAGGCCTCGAAGCAGAACACTGGCTTGCCACTTCACCTGCAGGCGGCAGCTGTTGTAAGGGGCCGCACCACAGCTTTGCTGCAGGTATCAATCCCTCCTTGTTTCTGCAGACTCGAGAGGCATAGCAGCGCATGGATACAGAGAGGCACTTGTTGCAGCCGGCGCACATTTGCCACATGCTGGGCCGGTACCTGTTTGCCAGCCAAACCCATGAGTGGAAGTGTTCTCTCCTCCATACTGGGAGTAGAGTCAGCTGGGCCAAGCAACAATCTCCACCTTCACATGAGTAACGAGGGCACAGGCTTCTTCCCGGGCCACGCTTCCTTGGCATACTTCTTTTTCTTAGGCTCTGGTGGTAGGTTGGCGTCTGCTGTGGCTGGGTGGGCTGTTACCACCGGCGCAGCAGGGTTCACAAGAGGAGCACTGGCTGGCTCGATCTCTGGCGCAGGGTTGGGCAGGTGAAGTCCCAGCTTGGCCGAGAGCATTGGCGAGAAGATGGTGCTCAAGTGGGACACATGCGCGGACTCGGGCTTTGAGAAGGGGTGCATGTGGCTCGACTTGTCAGAGTCGGGCAGTAGGGTGCTCAGCGGGTCGCCAGTGTCCATCTTGGCCTTCTGCGTGCAATGGTAATGGTGCATGTCATAACGTGTTCAACTGGCACAGAGCAAGCAAGGCAGTTAGACCAATGTTTTGCAAGATCCGTCTGCTGAGATGGCCATTTCATGCACAGCATGTGGCACTCTACCTTTTTTGGGATGACTGCAGTGTGGACCAAGTTCCGAAACCTTCCTATGGACGGGTCCACATCCTCTGCAACAAGAGCAGCAGCAGCCATGTCAGGTACTGCAAGTGACCCACTAGATGCGCAGCATCGAATGATAAGGTAACTACTGTCAACCAAAACACTCGACAGGTAACAGCTTGGACTTCAATGGGTGTCAACATAGTCAGTTTGCACGATGTAGCCATAAAGAGCCCGCAATACACTTACAAGCAAGTTCAATGATGACACTAACAACATAGTGAGATGGCATAATGGTAAGGCCCTAAAACAAATCGGGGGAGAGCTGGGAGAGCCCGCAACAGTACATGAATGTAGTGTAGTAGATACACTACTGGGCCGGGGAAACGTAAAACTATTCCAATCTGTTTTTATTCCAAATACGCCATTAGCCTTCTGTGATAGGCCAAAATAGCTCGGGCCCAGCCTACAGACCAGATTATTTTAGCCTCGCACGCAGGCTGTGGGGCGCTCCTATACTCTCGACACCAGGCGCTACCTCTCGGCGTGGACTGCGGGAATCGGCAGACTAGTGTGTGTTTATTTGTGCGTGGCGCTTGTTTGTGTCGTTGCTACTTATGGTTATGAGTGAGTAGCAACGACGTACAAAAGCTACTCGTCAGGGTGGCATTGTGCCGTAGTCGGCATTCCTGATAAGAATGTGGCGAGCACCGATTCTAAAAAAAAAAAAAAATTCCCCTCGGCTTTACACTCTTTGTACCACTTGAAGGCCTTGTGCAAATTTAGTCATGCATTGAGTTATACATTAAGTTACCCCCACATTAGGTTATACATTACCAAATGATAGCTTTCGCTACCTGTAAAACCCTGCATGGCGCATACCCGCATATACCCTGACTTGGGTATGGAACGAGGTATGCGCCACACGTGATTGGGTAGATGCATTTCCATAGGGCCACATGACATTTTTTTGCCATCTGCGGTGACGCCGGGTTTTCGACAAGGCCATTGCCAACTCTTTAAAGGAACCCTCCGCATGAGACACATAAAAGTTTCGTCTTAATAACTACTGGGGTTTTACGTGCCAAAACCGCGATGTGATATATGTGCACTGACCAACATGCACTGACATCACACAGTACACGAGCTTCTAGCATTTCTCCTCCGTTGAAATGCGACTGCCGCGGCCGGGATTGAATCCGCGTCTTTCGCGTCAGCAGCCGAACACCGTAACCACTGCACCAACGCGGCACCGCCGAGCAATGAGTTTTCAAGAATGAAATGCTAGCAAACCAGATCATGATTATTGTTTCCGAACACCGTAACCACTGCACCAACGCGGCACCGCCGAGCAATGAGTTTTCAAGAATGAAATGCTAGCAAACAAGATCATGATTACTGTTGCGTGGCAGAAGGGCTCCCCAAGTATTCGTTTCTTTTTTTTTCTTTTTTCTCAGAGTGTTCAAGCAAGCGTGTTTTGGTCACGTATTGCGTAGCCAACGAGGCTATTAGAGAAGCGTTCAATGGCGGTTCAAAAGAAAACAAACAGTGCTTCACGGCAATATTGTTACTTTCATCGCATGCTTCACTCAGTAACTTTACACGAGGTGTGAAACACATTTCGAAAACCGCTACCCGGTTTGGATAAGTTTCTCAAGGTATGAATGAAATCTAGTTTTATACTTTGGGAGTTTTACTTTTGTCAACAATTAAAGCTTCGCCACAACACAGTGTCATGTCACTGCAAAGGCTCTGTGACAGCGCACAGCGACATTACATGCAGCTGTAGCATGCTTATTGGCACTAATTTTCTTGCACCATAGCTGGCACTTGCCAGAACACTTAATCTAACAAAATATCTCGCTTTACGACGCGCGGAAACCAATGCATACGCCTTCCGCAAACGAAAATGCATCGCCCTCATTGCGACCATGATACCACAAAACTGATACCGAAAAGTCAAGTGTGCCCTCGATCCGACGCGTGTTCTACTGCGTCTGTCATGCGTACATAATGCAGAATTTAAACGAGCATGCACTTAACAATTTTAAGCATCAACGATCTGCTTGAAGAACAATTCATTGCCACTGCTCCTGCTTCCGCCAGTACAGCGATTTGCGGTGCCCGCAGTCAATGCTCGCACCGCGGCGCCACTGTCGCGAGAAAATGGCGGCTCTGGAAAACGGCTCTGAATTCTAGTCTATATGGGTGGGCGCCACACCTATTTTGGGTGGAGTCTGAGCCATATTGACCTATCACAGAAGGCTAATGGCGGATTTGGAATAAAAACCGATATGGAATAGTTTTATGTTATCCCGGCCCTGATATTAAAGATGTCAATTGTTGCTAGCTTTTCGTGTTGCATCACTCATATTCCAAACATAAAATTTTGTGCAGAGGCTCCTCTACATCTACAATATCAGAAGCTAAGCTTTTTAAGTGGCCCGAAATTTCGTTGCAGTTAGTCTTTAAGCCTGCTACACACAAGTGCCAATAAAAGTAGAAGGATGAAGACAACACTACATTTTGTATGACATGCAGAGGCTTCAAATGTCAGTGCCACGCTATGTTTAATTTAGTTTCCAGTTTCATTTCTTTATAGTGTATGAGTGGTGGGGGGGGGAAACAAAATGAGGATGACAAAGACAAAACACAGGTAGCGACTCACAAATAAAATTTAGTCATGCCAAACAATTGCATATGTGCACATACATGAAATAAATCACAAAAGCATGGAGAGAGAGCAAGCGAACAACACAACATCGTAATAACCCACCCATGCGAAAATTAAATCTTTCTTATGTGCAGTGCTATTGATGGCTAACTGATCCACTGGTCCCTTTTATTCGTTTGCGCCTGTTTGTCTTTTCCTCTGTCATCCTTATGTCTAATTATTGCCTTTTACTGTCAGAAATCAAGCCATCCCAAATTGCCCAATTTTCCTTCCTTCCTTCTTTGAGTTTATCACCTTTTGCACAAAACAAAAATATCAGAAGTTGCTTGTGCATTCATTGGTACCACTGACTGCTATACTTACACCTGCTGTGCCCCCACTAAGAATGTCGCATTCTTGCACAGTGAACAGCCACCAGACAGTCTGTTTCTAAAGTCAACGAAAAAAAAAAGTACGATTTCTCTTATTTGCGTCTGAAGGCACAGGAAATGAGGGCTACTAACTGCATTTGTTCTTACCCTATTGTTACAATCAAACATCCGAACTAGTCATCCTTTTAACAGTACAAGGCAGTGTTATACTGGTGTCACACGATCACTTTTGATTGTGATCGGGCCCAATCGGAATCCAATTTCTCCATTGTTATTGGCTCTTTTGGGCAAGCTGAGAAAAGAAGCAAATCGTGATAAAGAATTCCATCCAGATTGGCCTCGATCGCGATCGAGTGCCCGTGTGACACCCATAATAGTGCAGTTAGATAGTTAAAGTTTGTGTCATACACATGGTTATGTCCCATCAACTGATATCCCTGAGCTGCTCATGAGCTTACCTGGATTGATGACGTCCTCCTCCTCGTTGAACTTGACGCTGAGGTTCTTCTGCTTCCGGTTTGGAGGTTTCAGCTCTTCATCAGGGATACCAAGCATGGTTATCCTTCGGTTATGGGCAGTGTTGTATTCAGTCAGGTTCTGAAACGATGGATCACACAGCTTGTAATCGGACTCCCTGCCTACCTCAATGGATCCTCGAATGACTATGTTAATGTGACACTAAAGACGAATATTAAGCTAAGGATTGTTAAAATTACAATTGTGAAGTACCAAAGAGACAGACAGTGGAGGCTCAGTACAGCACTGCCTTCAAATTTTCACTGGCGAGAGTGACTCCAAAGCTGGTATAATGTAAGGATTTCTTTCACCCCCCCCCCCCCCCCCGTAATTCTATCCCTTTCTTTTCATTCACCGTTGACAGCTGGCCGATCCCAGTGATAATATGGGTGAAGTGGCACTCGGACCACTGACGTAGCGCAAAAAGGAATAGCATTGGAATAGAATCGTTATGTTGTTCCAGCCCCGGTTTCATACCTTATACCCTTGAACTGATTTGCCACCCGTAAGAGCACAGGAAGCTCAAGTCTTACATCAAGCTCAGTCTCAGTCTCGGGGAGACCCAGAAGGCCACCCTCCACTTCGTCCGTCACAGTTGAATCGTCACCTTGCCGTGCGGCCACCTTCTGGGGCCGCTCACGCAGAATGTAGAGGCGAGTGGATGCACCAAAGTGAAACCTGCTGTCCACGGGCAGCTGGGTTGGTTTGTGCTGCTCCAGCCGAATGGTGCCGATGAATGTTCCATGTGCTGAAACAGATAGACAGACAAGGACAGTGATTCTGAATGACAACGCAGATGCGAGTTACGGCCAACTTTAAATGACTGACATGTGTAAAGGTGTGCCATTGTGTAATTCACGTAGCAGCTCCGACAGTAAGCACTGAAGACCATGTACAGTACTTACTGCTTCCCAGGTCTACCAGAAATGCCCTCTGCAGGTGTTTGTGGTAGACGAGTGCAGCGTGGACACGAGAACATGACTGGTGGTCGATGACAAAGTCGTTCAGATCTGGATTCCGTCCGAACAAGTAGCACTTTTTCTCATCTATCATGAGTTTCTGAAAACGTGATACGGAGAACATGAACTTTTCTACGGGACAGAAAAAAACAACAAGAAAAAAACACCTATGATACAGTATGCAACAGCGCCACAGTAAAAATAACTGTGCTGGCATCGTGGTCTGTGCATCTCATCTAACGAGGATGGCGAGGTCGCACACAAACCATATCGTACATAAAATCAACGCCGCAAGTTGTGTGTGTGAAAATTTAACCGCAGGCCACACTCGTTTATACAGTATGCGTGCAGCTGTGTGCGGGACGCTTTCGAAAGCACGCGTACACCCAATCAAATATGCCGTTTTTGGCGCCGGCAGCGCGTCCTCACCTGTATAAGCTTCTCGCCTTTCAATACGTCAAGATGTAAGCCCACAGGAGGCTTCCCAGCCCTGCAAGAGACAGGCAGTTTATACAACAGAGCTTACCACGGTAACCACACATAGCAAAGACGAAAATAGAATCCTGAAACGCAAGGTATTGACACCGTGCCACTTCGCCACGACTTGGCCACATGCCCTCAAAATGCGATCAACATTACAGAACTAGATAATTTGTAGCATTACGAAAGTAGCTTAAGCTTAACGGTAAGCACAATTATTTCTGAGGCTCTAAATTATTGCCGATGAAGTTTATACCGCAAAAAAGTGTCCTTACCAAGACGGCACATCGTAGTGATTCGCCATCTTACATTTTGATCATCGTTGCCGGCAGATGTTTTTGAAGTCGCGCCAGGGCGCGCCTTCTTGAATTAACACAATTATGCATAAAACTAGTGCGCAAATATTAAATATTTTAATATATTGTAATTATAAGCATCTAAACATTCTATAAGCAAACCTTTTAATTCTATTTACAAATTTTCGCCTAATAAACTTGATTGTTGAAAGTCTAACAAATGCGCAATCAAGCTTCGGAAATTATGTCTCGTTGTTGTATAATAATTTTTCTACAACTAACTTTTTATATGTTGCAAGTTTCACAATTTTAAGGAATTTGAGCTAACGTTACTTTCAGTGACGTCAGTATGACGTCTCGTAGCATGCGCATTGGGGGTGTGTTATGCGCGCGTTAGGACAACAAACAAAACAAATAAAATATACTGAAACGGTGTGGTGCATCTGCTGTTTTCGTATATATTTGTGTGTAGCCGCGAGGATATCGAAATAGCCTAACTGTGCTGGTATACGGAAATATGAAGAGACGGAATGCCGAGTGCGGGAAAATCAGACGACCCGGCAAGCGAGCAAAAATAACTGAAGGCATTTACGGCAGGTAAGATCCTAAAATCCATTGCTTAACTATAGGCCTAATGGCGCTCAATACGGCGCGTCTTTCCACGGTTACGCGAAGCTTGGACGATGATACAGTACGCGCACCGGGCATTGTTTGAGTCGGCCCGCAGCGCCCAGAACGAATTGCGGAAGCTTAAACGGCCGCAAGCCTTGAAACCGGGCTGCCCAGCGGCGCGCACGCGTGTGTCTGAAGCCGCGATTGCGTGCCGAGAGTCTGCTAGCTGCGAGCGGTCGCGGCGCTAAACGTCAGCGATGCAGACCGTAAAATGTGTTTCCGACGACAACTTTGCACCATGATCGAGTTTGTTGGACACACGACATTGGGACGGCACAAAAACGCGCGTCTTCTGCTTGGTGTAGTTGTTACCGGGGCACGCCGCGAGTGGTACTCGCAAGAAAAAAAAAATGATCCCTTCGTCCCGATCAGTTGTTCACCAAACACATTCTTTTATTTCTCCCGCGCACGTAACGACTGTCGCAAACGTTCTGGCTTGGCGGAAAGCGCATTATTCCTTGTGTGCAGCGTGAAAAGTTGTCTAAACGCGGATGTAAACAGAAGAACGTGCTCCGACCGACCCGCACGGAGAACGTGGTTCGTGCGTCGGCGGAACATCTGCCGTTACGCAGGTCCTTTATTTAGCAACGTTTGTGTTCGCATCTGAAGATACTTGCAGATCCTCATTAAAGGAACTCTGTTGTGACAGGAGCGCTTCACTTTCGGAGCTCCTAGTGCGTGGTCGCTTCCGCCGCGCTGGCCGATACCCGCCGGGGTGTCCTGATAAGCACAGAAAGGTATCCGCTTTCAAAACAGCTGCGCGGCGCGCTTCGACAACCGGAAGAACGGACGGCCTTACCGTAACGAATCGAGTGGCATAAGTCATTGCCTCTTTGACGTGCAGATCAATAGCGTTCTTTGGTTCATGATGGGCGATGTGCTTGATGTCACGCAGTGCGGTAGAAACGGGATTTTGAGTTCCACGCTACGCAAAAATCGGGTTCACTAATGTGTGTTTGGTTTGCTGTGGAGTAAGGGCTTTTGTCCCGTTATAACTGATCCATTGTGCGACAGTTGTTTCGAGTTTTGGAAGTGTTGTGACCGGCACATTCCGTGCTATTTATTCTTGAGCACGCGGCAATGTAAAGCGTACCAATAGCCGGTTGCCTATTTTGCCATCCATGATATCGGCATGTAGTAAATAAACACCAGCATCTAACGATCCACATTTTGCTACTGGCAGCCTTTGTAATGGAGGTTTCAAATAGTGAGGCTGTTGTTTGCACTTGTGCGGTACTTTTGTAGCATGCCAACTGTCCTCACATCACAAAGGCAGTAACCTTTCACATATTTCTACAAGGCCTTCTGGGCTCAGGCACCCTGAGCGCATATATCTGTATTCACACACGCTCGTACTCATTACTGCAGCACTTGGAAAATGTGCTTGATGGCATGGTACTGTCTGAGTATTGTTTATGCACCGCTGATATCTTGATATTATGTATCATGTTACTATCCAGGAAAGAAGCTCTTTGTGTGTTCATTTGCATTTTTCATTCATCAACTGACAGTGTATTTTCCTTGTGCCATTCTTTGTGTGCGCAAGTTTTGCTTTAAAAGTGGTGTGAAATAATTTTGTTGGCATTGTGTCGGGCACATAATGTAATGCCTTGTGATAGAAAGGAAAGCAAGAAAGTTCAGTAGTGCCCTAATTCCTTGTTTGCGTTTTTATTTTAAAATATCTTGCCGTTCTCAGATGAACTGGCATTTGCAATATGTCAACAAGTCGGTTAAGGAAGTTAAAAAAACTGAAACACCATTCAGCTGTTAAGTCCATTGAAATTGCAGGCTAGTAAAGTGTTGATGAAACCAGTGCAGTGTGCAATGGTTGTGTGAATGATACAAAGAGAGAAAAGGATTCCCAGGTCACTTTGTCTCTTGTGTTCGAATGCGCTTTCTTCATTGGCTTCAGTAATTGAGTAAGGCTGTAAAAATGTCATGTGCCTGATTGGCCTGGAGAGTGGTAACATTTAAATGGTTTCGTTTGTTTTGACCCATTGTTCTATGACACAAGTGTTTCTCTTACTGAGCATACTGTGTGCCTGTCAGGGCAGTCAAATAATAGCGGCCAGCAAGCAAATGATTATTTCACAACAATCCCCAACGAGTGGCTTGGCTTCTATTTTTAAGAGCAGCTCAAAACAAATAGAAAATTTGGTCAAAAATGTTGTGTTTTTAAATAGTAAAGATGTAATTTTACACTGTATTTTCATATGTTCTCTTAGCGTTGGCTTGGTTAGAAACATTCAGGAAATTGTACACTACTGGATTGCATATTACTTATAATATTGAGTCTACTTTCATACATATTAGTTACTCTCTAGATGAATGTACCAGTCCAAGCAACCTCGAAAGCGAAACTTTCAAATAACAAATTGAGTATTTTGCTATTCAGTGCAGACTATGAATCAAATAGTTGCTATTAGCGAATCCGAATAGCTGCTGAATGCTTTACATTGTCAATTGTAGATTATCAAACATAAAACAAAGCAAATATGCAAAATCTTTAATTTAGGCCTATAGTGTGGACATGAAAGGGGAGCATGCTGTGTAGAGGGCCAAACGTTCGTCTAGACTGATCATTCACACTCAAATTTGGCTCGAGATATGGCATTTGGCAGAGGATATCATTTGGTGCTATTTATGGATGGCTGCATCTGTTTTCTCATGGCATTAAATCCGAATACGCTTTGCTGCAACTATGTTTGGTATAATTCTGGTACCATATAGTACTGTGACTATTTCAACTAAAAAAGGTCTGCTTTTTTCGCTCTGCCATAACCACGGACGACACGCATTTCCGATTTTGTCTCGATGATGCACACAGATGCCGAGAGACTCACAAGATTGCCGTTTTAAACTTCATACTGATCATTCATAACCATGTATGCTTGGAAGAGTACTCCGTATGCAAACAAACTGCTTATTTGTTCTGTTCCATTTATATAAATTCTGCAAGGAAAAGCACTTCTTGGCCTGATGAAGACCAGTTCTCTTGTCAAAATGTTGGCTCCAGGCTTTGCTCACCCACTGTTGACCCCTCTCGTCTTATTAATAATACCCACTTGTGCTGTGACTTCAGTAAACCGTGGTCCTTAAAGGACAGTGTAATGACAGTTATTTGCTAACATTGTGTTTACTGGGGATGTGACCATAGTCTTTTATTAATGGTGAAAAAGGCTCTTCATTATTCAAGAACTATATGAATTTACATTTGATTTGGTTCTGGTGCTGTTCTATTTGATTCGGTCTCAAAAAGTGCTTTTTTGTACACCCCAGTGCCATGGCATGCTACTGGAGCTTTCTCCAGCTGATCTGAAAAGAGCAAGCCCAAATTGGCATATAAAAAGTAAACTATTTGCCTTGCTTACTGCTCTTCTCAGGGTAAATTCTATAGCAGCTTTGGGTTGATAGATGTCTTGTCACAGCCTTGAAGTGCTGTCATTGTCGCAACATGTGGTTGCATCACAAATGTGTGACCTTTGGAAGGGGCACCACAACAGCAGATTTGTTACTTAATTATTCTACAGAAAGGACTGTAATAATTCATGCATGTAAGTATGGGTACAGCAGTGCACGTAAACCGTGAATGAATTAACAATGAGATGCGTAATTGTAGCATCTAGTAAGGCGTAAGGGGGGTCATATATGTTCTGTTTAATTGTCAAGTGAGCCATGCTGTTAGAAATACTGGTGTATTTAGGAACGGAAACAGAGCAAAGTGAAAAGCAAGGCTGTAAGCCCAGTTTCTGAGTGCATGCAAAGTGCAGTTCTAGTCATTTTGCCAGCAGGGAGGTCTCTGTATTATCACTGCGTCATGTGTCAACCACTGTTGAAATGGTCTCTTTTTGTATTTGTGACAGTTGCGGTCCGCCTTTATTGAAATACATCAAACAGCATAGAATTCCATCCTATGTTCCAAGAACCATGGGTTCTTATGGATTCTGTCGTATATGCCACATGCTGTAGGTTATCCAAGTCTCTTAGAAGCGATAATCTCCCATGTGTTCTTCCAGGAGCAAAAGTATAGACGTGTTTAATGAGATCTCTGTGGGCGTTGTTATAACAGCATTTGAGCTCTTGTAAGCCCATGTAAATGCCTGCTTAAAATCAATAGGGACAGCGGCAGCACATGTGCTTTATACCCATGTTCAGCAGTCCAGAGAGATGTGTTGGTATACCCTAATACAAAGTCCCTTATAGACCACAGATGCCATTAAGAAATAATTAAAAATAAAAAGATTGGCTGCCTAGGCATGCAGCCTATGATTTGAGAGTTCAGCCTGAACTCGTTTGTAGAAAAACTGCGAAATTCAGCTTCAAGCTGCGTGAAAAATATTCTTTCTTTATTTTTCTTTATTTTTCCATGACTCATGATCCTCATTCCTTTGCTCATGGGTGTGAAATGCCTCTCTGGTGACCAAAAGCACAAAAGAGCAGTGGGTTAACATAGAAGAAATTATCTGTTGTTTGTGAGTGGAACAAAACATTCTTGGATTATAAAATGGGAAAAGAGAGAGTTCTTGCCCTGACCTTGATTAGCTTAATAATGTTCTAAGAAGGGTCAGAACGAAGTAATGCTAGAATACTTTGCCTTTCTTTGCATCCTGGCAGCACGTTTGTGTACATCAAGTTCCTCCTTCTGTGGGCACTGCTGCTGCTGGCCGACTTCATCCTGGAGCTGCGCTTTGAGTTCCTCTGGCCCTTCTGGCTGCTCCTGCGCAGCGTGTATGATTCGTTCAAGTACCAGGGACTGGTGAGTGCTTCCCCCTGGCTGCTGTGGCTATTCCTGAAACATGCCGTCTCTTTTGTTTCTTTTATAACATGCGCACACTCTTTTCTTTTGTTTTTCTACTGATGTCCAGGGCTAGTTCGCCGTGCAGCTAATTATGCTCACCACACGGGGAGGCAAAGTACAGCTGCACGTAATCACAGTTTCACCGGTAGTGGGTTCACAATATACACCACAAGGCGTTTGAATCTGCCACCTCCCAAACTTCTGTCTTTTTTTTGGGAGGGTGGGGGGTAGCATAGGGGCAACAGTAAATAATTTGCGAGCAGCTGATATTCTAGACTATAAAAGTTTGTCGTTGCCATCAGTCCATTTGATAAAATACTTAAGTGGGCTGTGGTTAAGCTGCTCCTGTGTTAGGGCCTACTCCTGTTACATGAATTTGCTAGAAAAACCTAACCACATTTCTTTAGACAGCTGCTTATGAAATCAACATGCCTAGATATTTCAGCGTCACATTGCATAACTGTGGGAAGCCGTATCTGAGACACAGCTGAACTGTAGTGAATGTGACTGCTGTGTAAGGGTTAATAGGCTAGTTCGTAAGATGTGCAGAAATAGCACCATAGTGGGAACACAGAGCTTAGTGCACAGTTAGTGCTCATTTTGCAGAAGGAATAAGTACTGTGCAGGATTAAAAAAAAAGAATACTAGTAATGTAGTTTTGCCCATAGGGCAATGCATAGACAGCAATGGCTAGGTATTAGAGTATTGCACGGAGTGAGCAACATTTTTTTGTGGGGGCCGCAGCACTCACCCACCTGACACAATGTGTGTCCGCTTCCTGCTTCCGAACTGCAGGCTCGTGTCAACGTTTTCCCTTTGCCTCGACCACATGTTCCTGCACTGCTATTTCTAGGTGCCTTGGGCATTGAGTTCATTACATGCACACTATGAACATGAACGTCAACTAGGGTTTTGCCGCTGCTTCAGCTGCCCTCTGGGCTTTTCGCTAAGCTTATTCTTCAAGGACGCTGTAACCTTGTTACAGGCCTTGCCTCCACCAACGGCGCACGTTGATTGGCTCTTTTAGCGAAACCAGAAAATAAAATAGCGCCATCTAGCACTTTCGGTCTACATCAATTTGTTGTCACGGTGTTGTTGGGTGCTCCCGTGAATAAACAAACACATCTGCGTTGTGCTGTGGCCGGTACACTCGAAAGCAACACACTCGAGCCACTCTGCACTCGCCTGGTGCATTCTCTCGTGTGTTGTGAAGTGTTCAAGAGCACATTCTCTTAGTGCATGCTGAGGTCACGGGTAAGCACCAGGTTGATTTACTGAACGTGACTTTCGCCGAAGTGGATCTTTCAGAATACGGCCCCTGTATTCTGTCGCTTAAATCGTGGTCATTTCATTCCCATCAATGTCTCGTAACACCGTCTGGCCAGTTGTCAGTCCCTTTAAGTTCCCTTGTTGACTGGTGGACGACCTACGCTGTCATGTGGTAATGACATCTTGGTGTAAAGCAATAAATAAAGCTTAAATAAAACAGTGTGCTGAGTAATAAATTTGGGCCCACAAACCAAAGAAAGGACGTTGTGGTAGTTAGTATTATGCGGGGCTTACAGCTGGTTGCAACTTATACATGTTGTCGGGCATTTTGGACAAGTTATTTATTGTAATGCCTATAGAAAAGGGCTACATGAACTGTAGAAAGGTGGTGGGCAGTGCAACAAATGAATGGTCAGATCTTGTAGGAGTGCCTCTTACTGAAGCTGTAAATGAACATGGAGAAGGGGAACAGAGGGGCTCGATTTTTGGAAGTCATAAACATACAAAGCCAACAGACGACACCAAGGAAAGCATAGGGTGAATCACTTGCTTTAATTGAAACCTATAAATGATGAACAAAGGGAAATGAATATTTTAATTTCTACTTTTCAATTAAAACAAGTACTGTATTTACACTATTCTAGCGTGAGCTTTTTTTTTTTCTAAATAATTTTTCTTTTGCCCTCCTTTTCTGCCCGTTTGACTATGGCTGCCCTTAAATGTCCCAATCTCGCGTTATAATCATAATACTATTTTTTATTTGTTTAAGGGTGCAAACTTCCCCCTGCATTATTGTCGTAGTCGGGTTATACTTATGTAAATACGGTAATTCAGCCTATGCTTTCCTTGGTGTCATTGTCTGCTGACTTTATATGTTTGAAGCTATGAACTACCAGTTAAGACAGTTCTCTTAAAGAGTGAGAGAAAAAAAAAAAAATTCTAGCGAAGCTCTTCATAACCACCACTACAAGTGCTGAGGGGGGGATATGCAATGGTTGCGCTCGGCTTCTCTGGTGCGGACACCGTCATCCTGCCAGGCTTGTCGCTTGTGTTGAGCCTCTTGCGCGATAACATTTGGGTCCTCCTTGGCTTGGTGCTTGCGCTAAGCCTCTCGGGAACAAAGTTCATCAATTTTGGCAGCACGCCGCCGCTGGTTGTATTGCAGTTTCATTTTCCTTTGCCGCTTCCCGTATTCACGCTGCTCCTCGGGGGTCCTAACTATGTGTTGCATAGTTATGTGTTGCTAGTGGTGCTGCGACAACAATGAAATCTGTTGCTAGGCTGGTTCTTTTATATATGAAAGCCTAGTGACATCACTCCCCACGTCTCAAACTGTTGTCGCCGTGGCAGCTTGCGCAAGAGTAATCTTTACCGGTAAACACATGCGGGGAGCTCTACGTGCTTCGTATTATTAGCAGGAGCGCCTTATTATCAATGATGTGGTTTGGATGTTTGTTTTGTGCTTGTTCTAATGCTGTGCTGTATATTGTATGCGTGATACCAAAGAATGTATGCACTCCTCGCTTTAATGACAGGTTTTTTTTCTGTGAGGATGCAACTGTGAAAAATCCTGACCAACTAGAGGCTAACAGCTTCATGGTAAAGGAGAGAGATAGGCAGTCCGCGCAAGGCATAAGACATTTTTGTACCTCACAGTGTTCATGAGCTAGAACATTGGAGGTTTTTATGTGGCAAGAAAGGACGAAGCATCTTGTAAGTTCCAGGTTTGAAGGTTTTTTTTTTATTTGTTTATTTAAAAACGTCAGAAGTGTATTACAAATATTTCTTGTGCATTTCGTTAAATTTTGTTTAATGAAATCGCATTTTATGCCCAAACATGTCTTCCTGAAATCTACATCACTGGGAAGTACGCTTATATTAGCTTCATTTTAATGTTCATTGTGGCAGTGTAACCACAATAGTAGCTTAATTAAATTATGATTACTATGAACTTAGAAAAATGGAAATTTTTTTTTAAATGGTGAGGACAGAGTTTGATGCATTGTCTGTTGCCCCCCCTGATGCAGGCCTTCTCGGTGTTCTTTGTGTTCATCGCCCTCACGTCAGACATGATCTGCTTCCTGTTCCTGCCCGTCCACGTCCTTTTCTTTGTGGCCAGCACGTATGTGTGGGGGCAGTACGTCTGGCACACAGGTATGGCTGGTTAGTGTTTACCTCCTTTCTCTCTTCAGTGAGACCCTCCTTTATTTTTTTTTTTCTTATGCCTTACTTCCTTGGTTTGGCACACGAGGTAAACCACCGTTCATTCCTTTGAATGCCTGTGTCCTGTTGCGTCCCTGTTTCTTTTACCGTCTCGCCTGTGGCTTTTTGTGTTTGCGACACCTCTTATTTTTGACAGCCTGTGATCAGTTAAGACAAAGCACTTATTTATTTATTTTCTAGCTTTTGTTTTGCCATTTTGTTCTCAGACTTTGCTAAAATTGTTAGTTAGTGTTTATCCACTTTGAGCTCTTCTATAAACTTGTGTGTGCAGTGCGAAAATGTAGTTATTATGAAAAAAAAAAAAATACCGTGAGAAACACGACAAGTGAGAGTACACAAATGCAGCGCCGACTCTCCTGTTTCTCACTCTGTTTTTCTTTTTCCTTAATCATCACTCACCAACCAGCTCACCTTTTGTATTCTACTTCAGTAAATTTCAGGGCACTGTTTACCTTGCACTTTACTATGCTGTTGGCTAACTCTTGTTGAAGTGCAATCCTGCTTGTGTTGGCTAAATATCGAGTAGAGCTCAAAGCTAGACTAATTGGTTGCTGTTGTAATGTTATATCATGGGGCTAAGATGCCACCATACATCCTGCTGTGTGTAAAGGCAGACCTTGATCTGCATGACATTTACAAATTATTTAGTGAGTTCATAGATCTGGGCATTGTGTCATTCATTGGCATTGACTTCCAGTAGTATAAGTGACCGATCTGTGGTGCCTTTACGCATGTCCTGATTTGTGGTGCACAGTTGCGCAGCAGCTCGAGTCTAATTTGATGTAAGGTGTCGCCTTATCTCAAACCTGACTGCAGTAAGCTGGTCTAGCCTAATAAGGTTTTACAGTTGGTTGACGTCAGAGGTTGTGTTGCCCACCGGACAGATTACACTCTACTCCCTTTTGGACTGCAAAGATGAGTGGTTTGATCATCTGAACAGCTTGGGGAAGTTTTGCTTACAATACGTTTCACTGATCATTGGGTCTGATAAATCATTTTGTCGGGTAGCACTGAAATTTTATTGTGCGACTGAGCTAGATGCACTATGTAGAATGAAGCCTAAATATCACTATTACAGCCTATGCATTCTTTAATTACAACTTTAATTATGCCTTACATGAACTTTCAAAGCTGCTGGCGCGCGCTTAAATAACCATTTGAAGTTGCCAATTATTTTCTATTGATTCAGTGCTGATTTAGACTAAACTTGAACTAAGAGAAATAGATTTCTAAAATTTCTATGCAAGTGCAGTTTCTCTTTCGGCTTTTCTCTTCGACCTTGCTGTGTATAACCTATTTGATAAAGCTTAATCCATTGCCGCAAGGAAAAAAAAACTGTACTTAGACCAACTCCAGAGCGAATGATTTTCCATCAGTGCTGATAGAAATGGGCATAAGATAGTCAAATGTTAACGAAGGAAGCTTTAAACAGTAAGTGTTGATTGTCATGTCGCCAGCATGGGGGTGTGCATTTCACTCAAAGAGCATGTTTGCTTGCATTGCAGAACGGGGAATCTGTCTTCCGACCCTGTCGCTGTGGCTGTTTTTCATGTACATAGAAGCAACAGTGCGGCTCAAAGACATAAAAAACACGGCCTTCCACTTAGATCTGTGCAGGCCGTTTGCAGCACATTGGTAAGTGTGAGCTGTGTACGTGTGTGTGTGTGTGTGTGTGTGTGTGTGTGTGTGTGTGTGTGTGTGTGTGTGTGTGCATGTGTGCATGTGTGCATGTGTGCATGCACGAGGGTACAGGGTACCTTTAAGGCGAAAGCCTTAGATGGCTCATGGGTTGAAAAATCCGATGTCCGGTGTTATTGGCACCAAAACTGACGACCATTGGTGGAAGTCCAACCCACGACCTTTGGTGTTATTTAAGGCACAGTTAATTCAGATAGAGTTAAGGCACTTGAACCCATGACCTTTAGTGTTAATTAATGCAAAGTTAATTAAGGCACAGTAAATTAAGATGGAGTTAATTATGGCACTCAAACCTACGACCTTTGGTGGGAGAAAACAAGTAATAGGAAGTAACAACACATTCGAATGAAAATGTCAAGTAATTTAATGAATGTGTCGTGTGTGCAGGCTTTTGCCTTCATCCTCTTTAGCTTATGCTGAAGGGAATGTTAACTTTTATTTTATTTATTATTTTTAATTGGCTCCTCTTAATCTTAAGTATAATGGAAACACAAGTTTATTGGTGTGGCATCCCAGATGCTTCGTTTCGCAGAAGCACAGTGACAAAAGGAAGCTAGCTTATTTACATTTTGTCAGCTTGTGTGTCTCTCTTTTCCTGTGCTATGAGCATCTGCTGTATTGTTGAGCTATGTTGTTATCCTTGCCACGAAAATGGTATTGGTAACAACGCAGTCCATCTGTTTCTTCTGCTATCAACCTAATTGACTGAATTGGTATTTTAGAACAAGTGCTCGGGGTGATTGGATAAAGCAATGTTTTAGTTGAATATGAATATATTTGAGAAAAACAGGCTTTTCAGCCACTTTCGGCCAAGTTGATAAATATAACATTTTGGTAGAACATGCTACCAGTCCAAATTTATTTCGTGTTCCTCTTTAGAGTCTTTTATAGGGGTATAAAGCTTGTATAATGTTCGCATTGCAAATGCGAAGGTTGGGAGACACTTATTAGAGTTGTTAATTTGACTGCTAAGTTAGTCTCGAAATGCTGAACCTGACATCATCAACATAACTGTCACATCATGACATGGAGCAAAATTTGTTGAAATCGTGTAGCAGGTATGATGGTATTGCTCAAAAAAAAAAAAAAAAATGAACAAGAGCGCTGCACGCATTTCCTTGCGCTGTATTTGTTTGTGGCAGCAATCACGGCGACCATGGGCATGCAGGTGTATTTGAAATCTTTGTAACAAATAGAATATTGCCTTATTTGATTCGGTGTCTCAATTAAATAGTCATCTATTAAAAAATACAAATATTTTTCAAATAATTTTGGAATATATTAGCCAGCTGTGCACGATCAAGCATAAAATTGGAGCGAAATTGTAATAAATTTCATTCCAGCAACAATAGTAGACATTGGACATAGTTGAGCACGCTACATTGTAGTTCAGGCACTTCGACTTTTCCGACTAATCTGGGTGTCATTCACTCTCGCCAATAAGTCCTGAATACGCAAATAAATGGCTCATTTGCTGCTAATGCTCCATTTGTGCTAATAAGCAACCCTTTATATTGTGCAATGTAATGACAGAAACTTGTTTACGCTGTGAATATACGGTGGAATCTCATTGATACGATTCTGCATAATACGTTTTTCGGGATATGTTTTTTTTTTATATATATACCATTTCTTTTTCTTATATACGATTATGTTTGGATAATACGATTTTCCGATCATACGTTTTATTTTCCGGTTCCCAGTGAAGATCGTATCAACGAGATTACGCTGTAGTATGATGTGAAAATTGTTTTATATTAATGGTGAAAACAGCTGTTCATTATTTAAAAAGTATTTTAAAATACATTTGATATTCAATTTAATTCGATTCTGACGCTGTTCGATTCGGTCTTAAAGAAAATTACTATTTCCACAACCCTAATTGTGACGTCATGGCTCAGCCACCTTCTCGGTATAAAAATCCAAAATGGCTCGTAGAAACGAGTATTATAGTAAATTATTTATGATGCTCTGGTGTTCGCTAGCATTTTTTCTAATGTTTAGAGGGCTTGGTCCTACACCTAACGCAAGACAATGACTAGTTAAAAATGTCATGTCAGTACTATAGAAACAATGTGAGAAAGCTGCATTGCTAATGCTTGTCCATCTTTGCATTGCAGCATAGGTTATCCTATGGTTACAATGAGCTTCTGTGTAAAAAGCTACATTGGCTACAGGATGCGACTTGTAAGTAGCACCTTCACTCTTTCAAGTGTATCTGTTCTGATGGTGACAATTTATGCCAATGTAATACCTGAGAAAATTGTTCAAACTTTTCTGAGCTACTTTGTTTGCACGCATCATTCATGTAGTTCTGTCAGCACACCAATGTTTTTCTCAATAAGAACAAATTTTCAACCCTTTACAATAAAAAATGGCATTTTGAGCAAGACAGTTTGAACCAGTACAGAAAATTATAACATGATATCCTTATCATCACGATGAATACACATATTCTGTTCGAGAAAGCTATTTTTCACGACATTTTTTTTTTGTTCTTCTTTCCCCACATCAGCAAAATTGCACTTTTTATTAAATTTCTTAAATACTACAGCCAAATACTAGGTAGTGTTAGACTTGGCAATCACTTTTTCAAAATTCTCATCATTTGTTCAGTGGGAAGGGTGACTTAACAGAAAAAAAGATTGCAGTTGAAAGCTTAGTAGCTGTAGTTTTCTGTGGCAAAGCATGCAGTCTTTGATAGAGGAAATAAACAGGAGGGGACGCCCCTGTGCCAACATTGAAGTGCATAGAGAACATTTAGCAAAATTCAGATTAGAGCTATAAACTACAGCTGTACCCATTCTATTCTCAAGTACAGTCTAGCCTGCTTTTCTGCTTCCAATTCCTGTTTATCTACTTTCAGTGCATGTTGAATCCAGTTATATTATGAAGCAAGTGATGTAAGTTCACCAGATATAGCTAGAAAAATGCTGCCACAGCCAAGGGACACATTAGTGCTCTTTCAAAATTTTTTACTGTATAGATAACAGAAAAGAACTAATTGCAGCAGACCTTCAGCACATCTGCACCCCCGCCAAGCTGCTTCATAAAAGTCACTTCGTTGCATTATTCAAGAGGAGAAAAAAAAAAATGGCAGATAGTTATCACCATCTCTTCGTGCTTTTATCTAGAGGAAGGAGTGGGCAGTAGGTCGGGATGAGGCCCTTATCACAACTTCATTGTTGCCGCACTGTCTGCCATGGCCCCCACTTCTGCTAGTGATAAGGTCCTTCTCCATGCCTGTGGTGGGGAGCAGACTGACAATAATGATCTTGCTCCTATCGGCTTAGAATGAACTGGCTGAGATAATTGCTGATTGCGATGGTGATAGTGCTTGCTTTATGCTCTGTAGCCGGTGCAATAGCTGTTGCTAGAGTTGACGTCTGCGACATCTGGAGTGACAATAAAGGTGCAACTAGGTGATCCCCATATTAAGGCCATTATCCAAGAGTGTTCAATCAGGAAACACATGCAAGGAGCTACAAGTATGCGTTTTTGGCCAGATATACGGTATAGACTCGTGTAAGGGCCACACCCCTAACTTGGCAGCCCTAAATTTGGGAAAAAAATTTCCAGTGGAGAAGCAGTCCCGTTCAGTGTTTTGATGCCGCACGCACGCATCGGCAAATTTTCGCATGCTGTGTACTTCTGCATACCGCTACTAGATGTAGTAGCAGCATCTAGTATCTAGAGCCACCTTGTAGCGGCCCTTACATGGGACCAAAGCTTTTGGTTCCCGGGAGTGTAAGGGTTGCACTTCATCCAAATCGTGAAAAAAAAAAAAAAAGTGCGGCCCTTGTACGAGTCTATACGCTATACAGTAATGAAAAGTGGACACACACACGCACACATGCACGCACACGGAAACAAAATGATTGTCTATTCTGGCAAATTTGTTATAACCAGGCTGCATTGTACTCAGCGAAATTCTCAAAAGCATTGTCCACACCTTGAGGATTACTGCTGCCTTTGATGAGATTTTAATTGAAGAAGGTGGAACAAAATGTTTCAAAACTACCGTTTGCAGAGAAAGCAGAAAGAAGTGGCCAAGGAGAACGACTTCTACCTTCAGCTCTTACAACAGGCGTTGCCTCCAGAACCTCCTAGTATAACGTCGAGCAGCTCTGACAAAAGTGAGTGCTTGCCCTGCAGATGTCTTGTAGCTACCTGTATGTGCACATTGTGGGGTCTCTACAGTACTACACACAGGAATGACAGACAACCAAGATTCAAGCTTAGTGAGCCACAGTGGTGCGTTGCAGCGTGGACATGCTCAGCATTTCGAGGGCATTGAGTACCACATTTAAAAAACATTGTAGTGCCCATGTCAACGAAGGTTGCACCCAACCTCTGGTGACAACAACACTACAAATGCCCGGTCTCAGGTGGCATGGCGAGCGAAGGCATCCCACGCCAAGAGCAAATATACAGAACAAGCGCATTTAGCATGTTGCCGTAGGAGGAAATCTCGCCTAACACATTGCGACTGAAGGAATGGTCCCCCGTGGCTATGCCGCATACTCACAGTGGCCGAGAGCCGGTCGTGAGAGTGGAAGGGCAACCTTTTTTCGAGTTAGCCTTCAATGATTGTTGCCCGGCATAGTAGGACCACATATAAGCATGTGGTGCCCCTCTTTGGCTTAGTATTAAGAAAGGAGCAATGCAAGATGTGCTCAAAGCTGTCGAAGACACTGTAGATTAGCTAAAGTCCAAGCAATTCTCGTAGGGGTCGTCAAGCACGAGAAAAGTGTGTGCTGTCCTGGAGGAAACTCCTCTGTCCTTGCTCTCGTGGTCACGCTGTGTGTGGCCAGAAGAGAAAGGACTTGATTCCCGTGAGCCAGTTGTTCAGTGGATGCTGCCCACTGAACTTCCTTGGGCTAAGTGACAGCCTGTCCGTCACCTTCATTTGCCGCAAATGGAAAGGGAACAGGAACAGGGGGAAAGAAAAAAAGACAAACACTGACTCGAAGGCGACCGGCCATGCCACAATCCCCGTAGCGTGTATAATCATTGAAGTATTGCGCCTCTGTAGTGAGAGTAATGCAAATTTTACAGGACATGAGAACTCGCAGCTCATAACTGAAACCCATGAGTCTGCGACCACATGTGAATATTTTTCTGTGCCACAGTCCATATTTTGCTACACCCAGTTTGCCGAGAAGTTGATTTTGGAGGGATCAATCGGGTTTTTACATTCTGTGCATAAAAAGCCTTGATTTAAGTAGTGTATTGAGCTGCTTTCATGCAAAAGTGTATGTTTGAAACGCAAGTGGATGTATCACAAAAAGTGTGCAAGAACAGATGTTTTTAATACTGAAACTACAAAGCAAACTTTGGGCATGACCTCCTTCAAGATCTCCAAGGTCATGGCCTAAGATGTGCATCAAACTGCTGCCGTCTGCAGACATGCTATTTAAAGGATGTTAATTAAAAAATGATACAATTACTAGCCCTGCAGTTCCGCCTCATTTGCTTCGATAATATGTACGATTCGCTTATAACCAGTTCATCAAGAAAGTGAAATTTCCTTTGCAGTTGGACTTCAAGTGGCTGAACACCATAAGCTATGTACGGCATGCCATCATGCCATGTGCGATCATATTACAAGTGTGCTGCGTTGTACTTGCGCTTGCTGTTGCATAAAGAGAGGCATCTTTTCACTGGATGGACCGATGCTAATTCGGTGTTTCATGATGCAGCGCTGTGCAAGCTGGGTGAGGAAAGCCCCCCGGCCAGCAACGGGTTCCTGGGGAGCCGCAAGGCACGGTACGCGGAGGCAGACGTCAAGGGCCACTCAACTGCGCCGACGGACAAGCATGAGTTTGAGTGCCAGCAGGCGGCCGACACAGAAGGCAGCACAGCACCGCCGCCACGCCGCACATCCAGTGTGAACGACTTTGATGCCAGCACCGATGAAGTGCGTGACAAGACTGCTTTCAAAGTGAATGGCGTTTGCAGCAATGGTGGCAGCGGCGTGTTGTCTTCCAACGTCACGGCGCGGTCATCCAAGTGGAACCAGCAGCAGCAGGCCAACTGCGCGAAGGAGGCAGTGTCGACTGCCTCCGGCAGCAGCACAAGCCGGCGAGCAGCCAAGAACAACTGCACGACGACAAACAACAATCTGAGCAGTTCGTCGCTCACGGCGACGCCGCTTGCTGTTGCGGGCCACCATCCTAGGGATGAGCACTATCAGAGGTGGGTGGGGTCGCTCTCTTATTCTTATTTTTTGAAGCATTTGCTGTTGTGGGTTCACTCAGTTGTGGATTTGATGTTTAGCTGCAAAAACTCTCAGTTGATCTGACAGAACACTGGCACTAGAGAGAAGATGAAATATGGAAAGCAGTGTGCCTACACAGCATAGGCAGGTACAGCACTGATATAAAACATAAAAAAATACAGTAGATGTTATTGTGTGGACCTGACAATATTAGTGAGAAGACGCATGAAAAAGATGTTTCGTTATGTCTTTAACATGTGACACAGGGCATGCAGCAGTAAGAAAAGCAAGAGGTAAAAGACATTGCATCCATTCATATGTGAACCTCAATCCACTCATTGGCAGTGCAGTTTTTTTTGTTTCTCTGCCTTTCTTCTAGAGGAGTGTGCCAAGTTGGTGAACCATAAACATGAGAGCACTGATTGCAAGAAAGTAAAGTTGTTGTCTGTTGACAGTAAGATCTCTCATTTTGCTGGCCAATTGCACCCAGTGGTATGCTTTAGCTAACAGGTGTTGTCAACATCATATTTAAAACTTCACTCTTCTGAAAGTGTGTCCGTGGGGTTTTTGTGATTTCTGGTCACACATTGCATTTGTTAGAGCCGAGGTTTTATCTTTGCGCACACATTGAGTCCTGTTGCTACTTTACCTAATCACTCAAGCACGGGTCCTGGAGTTTTCATGTCCACGAACAACAGTAGAACTTAGCATTTACAGTCACATTTTCTAGCGCAGCTTTCTATTTCCTGCTATGGCTATTTCGTTTTATCTTTTGCTTGTTCATTTGTTTTGTTTTGCATTTAGAATGATATTAAGTTGTTGATTATGGCAAGCTTGTAACATTTTCACTGCTTTTTGACCTGATCTGTGTGACCTGATGCACTAGAGAAACTTTTGCTGTAGCTCATTGGGTAAACACTGTGTCGCATGTGTTTGCAATGAGCAAGACGAATTAGAGGATCTGAGGGGCTCCAATTTTGTTGTTCACAGCAATATGAAAGAACAAACAATGAAGCCGCAAGAAAAGTGTAGGGTAATGTAATTGTTAAGGTTAAATAAAATGTAAAATTAAAATTTGCAGTTTCGGCCAAAGGTAAAGCATTGAGAGCGAAAGCCAGGTCCAGCGTTGCGCTGAAGGCATCTCCCCCTCCCCTCTTTTTTTTTTCTTTTTCTTTTTTTTACTTTTCATCCTTTGGTGCGGGTTTGTTTACACATTTGTCTTGCCATGTGCAAGTATTAGAGTTGAAACATATCTATGAAAGAGAAACGTTGAATCTAGGAGTGTGCTATGCTAATATGAAAATTTTTAAATACAAATCGAATCTGAACACTTCACTTCGAATATTTAATTGAATATTGAATAATGTTATGCACATAAGTTTATTAGGCAGCTTGGTTAACTTAACATCTTGTAACATTGCAGTTATGCTGTCTACAGTAAAAAAGAGTATTGAGCCATACTGTAAAAGCCTGTTTATTTGATTTGTGTTAATTTGTAAAATTGTGTAACTCACACTATCTGTCTGGTCAACCTGAGAATTATTTTATTATAAGGGTTATGGGTGTCACTGCAAAAGTAACAACAAAAGAGTGTGGCAAAAACTATGCTCGCACCCAACCAAACCGAAGTGATGCTGTTCTATTTGCTATAACCGTTGCTTAACTCTTTCGGGACCAAGGAAAAAACAAGCTATTCTGAAGGGTGTTAGAATTTTTTTTTTACTATTAAATGAAGTAATTGCCGTAACATACATCAAAATGCAGTTAATTAGACGGTCATTCACAAAGAAAAATGTATATTACACTTGACGTTGTACATGATATCAAGAAAAAATCTCTTGGTGAAAATTTGATGAGAAAACAACTTAAAATGTTTGCAAAGGCATGAATATAAATGTAAAATACTGTAATAAAAAAAATCTAAGCTATACAAAATATGCTGCATCGCCTTGTTTCTTACATATGAAAAATTGGCAGGCCTATCTACAACTTTCATTTTTTAGTGTTCTCTGACACCAGTGGTCAGTGCTCAGTTCCCATTATTCTTGTTCCACTCGAGAAAACAGTTATGGATAGTGTTGAAATGCAGGTGGACTTTGCATGTACCGCAAGAAACATTCGTTTTGAGCTCGATTTTCTTCCCCTCGTAGCACCATTTAAGTTTTTCAGTTCTTCTATTTTTCTGGCTTGTGGAGCATGTGTTTTGATGAGGGTGTGGAGGAGCACGAGCTTTCTTTGCACCATCAAGGTTGAGACACTGTTGAACGAGTTCTTCTCTAAAATCTTGGTGGTGAAACCCGGCGTTTCGTGTTAGCTCAGGAATCTTTGGGTGCGATGTATGGTGCGCCTGGAGTCGAATTAAACTGTTCACGCATGCAATATCGACACAGTGGCAGAAGAGCGTCTTCCACTACTGCACGCTTCTCATTAGAACGTTGTAAAAGCCAGTCATTTGATCCAATTTATCAACCCCTAGCATTATTGAGCACGGCAGCGCATAGAGTACCATTGATCGTATGTGATTGGCAGTCTGTAGGCGCGGTCCAGAAAGTGTTAAACAACCACAAGAATGCAGTGTCTTTTCTTTTCCTTATGTTTTGCACCACAAGCAAGTGGTACTCACTGTTATCCAAGTACAGCATTTGCAAAATATAATGCAACCACAAATTTAATGCGCAATGTGAAAAAGGGAGAGGGCAGCTTTGATTGCAGTACTCGTATAGAATAGTGCCGTTTAGCATATCGCAATGCATGCAGGCATCGTGGTAATGCTCATAACGTATCGCCCATTACTCTACACTGAAATGTTGTAACAGATGTGGATATGCTATGCTGAGGCATGACATGGATGTGTGGTGGGTAACTAGCATATTTGCTTAGTGAGGCCACGTGGACTGGCATTGCTGTTGTGGATTGGCCCATTGGATCTATACTCTCTGAAAGAGCATTCTTATTGCAGGTGGGCTTTTTTGCGCAATCATCCTGATCCCCTTTCGTTGCGCTCCAAGTGTGCCCTCACTGTTTGTAAACCCGTGCCTTGTGGGATCGAGAGGTTGGCGTTCCCACTAATCTTAATCATTTTCTGGTGGCTGAGTGTACTTTGTGGGGCTGCGCAACTCTCACGCGTCTCCTGTAATCCGGCTTCACCGCGTGGCTAAGTGCCGGCGGCGGTCGTGGTGGTTGCGGCGCATTGCGAGAGATGGCGCGAGTGTCGTGATGCTAAGGCCACCGAACGGCGGGGTGACTTGGGAGAAAAAGGTCAAAGGCGCTTTCTCTTTGGCTTGGGATCGGCGACCAACACGTACTAACGCTTCGCGCGTGCGCCGGCCCGCTTCGCGGGACCGTCTCGCGAGGCTAAAAGCAGGACACCGGTATGGACGAACACGGATCGTTCGAACGCGCCACCGTTCGCGTGACCGCACACGTGAACGACTAGGCGATGGTGTCACAGCATGGGGCGAACATATTCGCTCGCTGTCGGGTCGCGGTGAGTCGGACTTCCTTGATTTGTCGCGCGCCCATGTGGAAGTTCTATTGGTTGTAATTCGGCCAGTGTGCATTGGTGTATGAAAGGCGCAATAAATGCCCCTTTGCTTGTTTGCACCACTGTGTTGTCGTTCCTTTGTCCCAAGAGCATGTGTGAGACCCCACAACTTTATGTGATAAATTGCGCCAGTAGCACAAAATCATTGCAAAATTCAGCACAAAATATATCGCGCATTCTTAGATTAGATAGAAACAACATAGAGAATTGTGTATTCTGTACGGCCAGCAATATATATATATATATATATATATATATATATATATATACATACATATACAGGTGTTTCAGCAAACACTTTCAAAATTTATTTAAGGTTGCCTGTGGCAGATAGCCCAATTCTAGTTAATGAGCTGGTCTACTCGAAGAGGCGGATATTACTTCCACAAGAAATTGAAATGCATAATCGACTAATCAACAAAAATTCAGAAATTAAGTTTTTAACTGATAACCTGATGATCCATGTTGCAATTTACAAATTGTAGCCGTGGCAGATCCACTTGGAATGAATTCTCGGGATGACACCAGTTTCGAGATAATAGTTCCTGAACTTAGTGGAGAAATGCATTGGCGCTCCAGTTAATTTTGTGCTTCAATGCAAAAAGCGACGTTTTGTTAAGAACCTAACTGGAACGCCAATGCATTTGAAGAAACAGAATGAATCTATGTATCATGACGTCATGACGCATCCACCTCCATGGTATCAAAAGCAAAACTGGCTCATAAAAACAAGCATTATAGCAAAATATTTAGGGCTCTCTGACACTCGCCAATATTTTTCTAGAACTTAAGGAGTTAGGACTGTCATACAACAGGGTAAAAAAAAGAACATATTGAATTTCATGTCACTTCTCGTTTCATAGGGATTACGATATTAGAATGGCACGTCAGCAGTGGCAGCACACACTGATAGAAGTGATGGAACAATGATGCCATTATTGCTCGCATTTGGTGGACTCAGGGGTCAAATCTTAGGTTGGAACAAATAGTTTCCTTTTCTGGTGACTTCTTATAGGAAGCATGATGGTGCCACCTGCAACAGATTATGTGAAAGCTGGATGAAGCGTGCTTGAACAGCTGTCACCATAAGAGTTGCCAAAGTTTGCACTTGTCATAATCCTGGGTTGCTCTCCTCTGTTCGCGATAGTCGTTCCTGCAGTTTGCTTCTCAGCCGACTGTTGCTGGGTGGAGGCTGTTGTGCTGATGCTTCTGTATTGCTGTGGCAGGCTGGAGGCCGACATCAAGCGGCTCAAGACAGACCTGCAGGCGAGTCGACAGACGGAGCAGGAGCTGCGGTCACAGCTGCACAGTCTAAGTGCAGGGGAGCGGTCCGTCAAGAACGAGCTACTCCAGCTACAGCAGGATAACGAGAGCCTGCAGAACAAGTAGGCTACTCTTCCTCCACTTTTTGCATGCCTTTCATTGTTGCTGTTTTGTTTTTTTCCTCAAAAGGTTGCACTTAGGCGTACTACAATTCATGACACAATACAAAAAGAGCATCACATGTAGACGAAAAAGTTTGTTTGTGCTTCTAGCAAGGATTGATAAAATCTTGTAGTCTTGTGCCTCTCGCCAACATGGCCACCTGTCTTGCTTTCCCTCTACAATCTCTCTTCTCTTGTCATAAAGCTGTTGGTTCCAGACCATGCTGGACTCACAGTATTTTGCAAGTTACGGGCAACTGTGATTCACCTTTTATTATATTTGCCAGTTGCTCTTAAATGTGTTCTGCTCAACTGTTCAAACAAACGTTCCTGTGCCAGCGCAAGCTTCATATTGAGTGACCGCATAGCATGCATCGAGGTACTGTAGAAAGCGCGAAATGCTAGTATGTATAAATTACTCTGAAGGGTGAACCAGGGCTATTGCAAAACTTCTCCAACTTTTCCTGCTCGTTATAACTGATGTTGATAACAGTGGGATGCGTTTGTGATGTATTTTCCCATACAGCCTAATGAAGGAAGCTACTGATGCTGGTGTCTATGGGAATGGTTGGCATATTAGTTTAGCTGGCATACCCTAGCAACACACAAAGTAGAGCCAGCACTGTATAGGACCGCACTGGCTCTTTGTTAAACAGTAATAGCTCAACATTGGCCTGCTATTGGACAGTGCAGGCCCTGCATTGACCCTGTGTTGGACGGAGTTGGCTTAACAGTGGCTCTCCACTTAAAGTGCTAGTTGGGATGAGGCAAAGAAATTGCCACTGCAGGTTACAATTAGTACATTGTTGAGGAATAAATGTTTGTGGTGCCATGTGGTGATCAGGCACAACTGGCCAACATGCGCAGGCTGCACAACCTAGTGACAGCGCGACAGCAGGACAAGTCCAACGTCAGCCTGCTGGAGAAGCGGCTGCAGGAGGAGAGGAAGCTCCGTGGCGTCTTGGAGACGCAACTCAGCCAGGAGCGCAAGGCCAAGAAGGCTGAGGAAGCCGCAGCCGCACGGGCAGCGGTCGCCATGGCCACAGCGAGGTTGGCATACTGTTCCTTTTTTTTTGTCACATTTTTCATTACACCCGATGTGTCTGTATGGATAGCTATGTGGAACCTTATCTCAAGTGTTTAACGGGGCACCAAAGAGGAAAATATTGAGTGCCTTCGGGCAGTTACGAATTCGTTATTCGTAGCGAGAGCAGTGATTTCGTAATCAAGAAAAATGACAAAAATAGAAAATCACAGTGGTGCTACCTATTTTCAATTATGGTACCTCTCACGTGACGTCAGCACTGGTTGAGTCACAGAGAGAGGCTGAGAGGGAGGTCAGGTGGAGATTAGTTCAACTCGTCCGTCTCGGTGAGGGTGATTCAAATTAAGGAACAGCAGCGAGCTCTTCAGTGGCAATTTCCTACGTAACAAAGTCAAATAGTATTGGTACACAGAAAGCGATGATAGACTTCTAGAAGAATAAATCTACTGATCTAACTTGGCGTAATACCCGTATTTACTCTAGTAAGGCCTGCCCTCGAGTAAAGTCCGCACCCCTAATTTGGAGTGCAAAAACTTTGACAGAAAGTTTTACTAAGTGCAACATGCATAAAAATGTGCTGGTTCATTTCCACAAGCCGCTACTTGATGGCACTAGTTGCCCTGCCAATGATGACATTATTATCATCACCGTATCCCGCACACGGCACCAAACTGCAACTTTGGTTGCCGACTCCGATGAAGCAGTGTGGGGTTAGAACCAGCCGACAAGTGTGCCAGGCTGCATGCCGTTGTGGGAAGTTCGCCCTTAAAATGTTTATACCAGTAGACCACATCGGTGATAGTGCAGGGCGTGAGTTCATGTGCATGGGCTGAACTGACGGCCACGTGCGCAAAGTGAAGTTGGAGTCTGCAGGCAATCGTCCGGCAACTACCGTGAATTCCTACCAAGTTCGTGTGTGCACATGCTGCATGGAACGGTGTAAGCTTGCGTGTGGGCATAAAGGCAATAAATCTGTCAACTGATTATTGCGCAGCACAGCCTAAACTGACAGTGTCACAGAGTCTAGGCCGCATGCACAGTATCTGCACTTCACAACGACCCATGACGCACATCGGGCTGCACAGTGGGTGATGGAGAAATGCACCTGCAACCTTGGCCAAAGCGAAACTTCAAGTAAATTTTATGTAAATAGGGCAAAACACTGAGCAAAAGTCCGTAAACAAATTTTTCCACTGTACTGGCACTCCAAAAAACAATGAAATCAATTTTACCATCGCAATTAGTATTTTCGGACGTCCCGATTATTCTGACATTTTTGCGGCATTGTCCATACCTAAATAATCAGACGGAGGCTGTAAATGTGTTCGTAGTCGGAAGCCAATAGGTGCCTTTGCATAGCAGTCTTGGCGCAGTTCTTGGCTTCACTGAGTATCTATCAGCCTGCCTCGTGTAAGGCCCACATGTGTTCCTTAACCCTGTGAGGGTCAATTCTTTTTCACCGAATGCAACCCCGTAGGGTTGAATTTTTTTATTGCAGATTTAAAATCTTCAGACTGACCTATTTGGGGAAAAAATTTACCGCAATTTTTTAGTGACCTAAAGTCGAAAAAAATCTTTTCCGGACATAAACATGCATTGTTTATTCATGAATACAGATGGGCTTGCATAAATACTTATAATAAGAATAATAAAGTCGATACACTGAAATAGATATGTATATTCCAATTTGGCACTTGGCAGTAGTCCACATTGGAGGAATCGCTGCTCAACTGACTTGCAGCCGAGCAACCAACGTGCATGTATGTTAGCGCACGCAAGAAAACTCTTATGGTTGTGTGCCCGTCAGAAAAACCAAACGAGTCACAAACTTCCAGTAATCCTTCGTCCCATTACCATCGAGGGGCACTAAGTTTTCGCGAGTTTCGAGTAAAGAAATGTAGGCATGGCAGCATTGTTCGTACACAGCGGCATTGCTTTTATATACCAGCACATGCCTGTGAGCAATAAACGAGCGAGCATCTAGTGGTGACCCTTTGATATATTAGAAACCAGATAGGCATCTGTTTTTACTAGCACAACAAACGGAAACAGCCTGCGAGACAAAAACAAAACTAACCACCGCGCGCAAGCGCTCGCGTGGATGCACGAGCGATCGTAACGCTAGCGTAAAAACGCCATAGAATGAAAACCAAAAGCTATGGAGAAGATTCCTTGTATCCATACAGGGTGGCAGCACTTGCTTAGCAACAAAGAGTTGGAAAATTGGCGTGTTTTTTATACATGTGCACGGTGCCATAAATATATTGCGTCGACCATTTGTGACTTGTTTGCGGCGCAGTATATTTATGTCTTTGACCCATCAAAGGATATAAGGTCAACTGTAATGAAAATTTCTATTCCAAAATTTTGCATTTGGAATACAAGGAAATGTGTGATGAAAAGCTAGCAGAAATATATATTTTCGATACCGAAACTAAAAGGAAAGCACCACCATTGCTGCTTGCCAAAAATGACCAGAACCCAGAAAGCATTGAGAAGTAGCACAGCACCTTATAATGCACCTTTGAGATAACACCTTTGAGATAGCACAGCGCCTTTGAGATAAGGCAGCACTCGTGGCAGGCTCAACGAGCCATAATATCCCTGCTGAACTTTCTATGTGAGATGGCTTTAGACGCTCATCTCTAGATTATGTGTGGTGTGGAGACTGCGAAATGTGTTTGCGCGAGAACGTTTTGTGTGGACGCATTATACTCCCATCTGTTTGCATAGTGCGCGTCGATGAACCATGATTTAAATCGCGTTCGCATTGCAAAGCGGTGTTCAGGATCTCACTCGACGCACGTCCTGCGTCTTCAAGGAAGGAAGTGACGGCGGTCTGGAATAGGCCACCATCAGTTGCACTATAAACAGTGTATGTATATATATGCGCTAATGCTATAATGAAAGCAATTGAGACATTGCATTATTCTACAAAATGAAGCTGCTGCTTAACACGAGCGCCATTTTGTATAACTGGGCATCATTGGGCTTGTCTGCGGGACGCACTCGGCACGTGTACGGACTAGTTTGTCCCGAGCTCCGATAACACCGGCTACATGTCTGCTCTCATAAAAGTCTGCACCTTTCCTGCAGCTGTCACCACTGAAGTAGCGGTCTGGCACCCAAACAAAGAGAAAATCGCAGTCGCAAACTTCAGCCATCCTTGTTGCAAAGTGTTGTCTGCTACTGCATCTTGAGCGTACTTTCAATAGCGCCCGCTTGGTGGCTATCAGTGGTGCCTTTATAGGCAGTGCATTACTAGTATAGTGCACATCTATGCATTGGACGTGTATATAGAAGCTCATTTTATTCACTGTAGCATAGTCTCCTGCCATCTACCTTTCTCTTTCCCTGTATCTCCCATTTCCCCTTAATCTGGAGAAGAGTATGAGGCTAGAGACTGGCTCTCTAGGCCTACCTCACCTCCTTTCTTTTCATTAAGACCTCCCCCTCCTTCTGCTTGGAGGTAGGGTTTTAAGGTTTGAGTCGTATCTATTAACAACCAGGTCCCCACTTCATATGCATAAGTGCTTTGTTTAAGGGCTCTTAATAGGAAAATTAGGTAATTACTTGCCCATCAGGTTTGCCAAGATTGCTTCAAAACTATATGTTTTTCACTTATAACGCATTTAGCCCGAGTGAAAATTCATTGCAGTTGGCCTTCAAGTGTGTTTGTCTGCAATGACGTATGGCTAAATGTTGTCATGAAAGCTACCTAAATCAGTGTAACTAATCTTAAAAAACAAGGAAACGCTGTATCAGCGTACATAGATCTTGTGTTGTCTGCTTACTGCTCTATTCCTCGTCAAAATGCTTTACAGTCAAACCTCGTCAATACATAGTTGGCCGGGAACAACGTTTAGGTACGCACTAAACGATGTATGAATTAACCGTCAATGCCAGTTTAGCGCCTACTTACCGGCCGGAAAAGAACTACTTCACCATGCTTTCATACACACGCACTCAGACAGGTTTTATTTGCGGGTAGGCAGCAAAAAATAGGTAATCTTCACTTGCCGCCGTGGCGGCCTTGCCGCGTCGACGGCATCTTAGAACTCAGTAAGGCCGCAAGCCAGTTTGTCCATGAGGCCCCTCTTACTAACAAAAGAACAAGCACGATGTAACGCGTGCACTTTTAAACATGAACACATCTCACTCGATGACTCCAGAAATTCGCTGTCAGAACGCTGAGTGAGGAGGCGTGGCAGCAGCAGCGAGCGTGCCGTCTCTCGCTTCAACGTGAACTGGACATCGAAATACAATTCATACGAAGCTACCAGTGCTAGTTGCACTTTGTCTGCAGATCGCTTCGAAGATGAGGCCCGTGCGGGCGCGCACTTTTTCCACACTGCAAATCGCTTTCAAGATACGGCGGCCGCCGCCGAAGTAAACCTCTCCCTTTCTCACCTCCCCCTCCGTGCGCGACAGAAGCAGTGCGCTTCCGCCCTGCCTTTCTCCGTCGAGCACGCACGAGATAGGCGGCTGATCCTCGCAAGCTTTCGCTCGCACATACAGCGTACGGCCGGGCGCGGCGACTATGTTGCTGTGTTTGTACTTTATACGGAACTTCAAAGTGACGTCCACAGTGATGGCACAAATGCGCTTCGCAATAAAATGTGCTTGTGTGCGGTTACTACTTAAATTGGATGCGATGGCGACAGCGAATTCGCACTCTACCGGCGGCTTCTTCGCGTTACCGGGAGCTAATCTCGAAGGCCATGCTTTTGTGCGCGGCAATCGGCAACGGCAGCATGAGCAGGAAATACGTTATGGTGGCCACGTTTTACGTTCACTATCGCTGGCGGCTGTCGTCCGGGCGTCGCAACTCGAGAATCGAACGTCTGCACACATGAGATTTTGCCGATTTTGTGCCTGTGCGTGTAGAGAAGAAACAAAAATAGTACACACTAACCGTTTGGTGGGCAATGAGTTACCACGGCTTAAGCAGCCAATACATAGGGTTCAATGGGGGCTGGGTGGGGGAATCTTCTCGACTACGTTTAAACCGCAATTACACATTAAACGGGTACGTATTTACGAGGTTTGACTGTACCAGCTCCCCCTACTTTATTGAGCATTAGGGTTTTATGTGTGCGTGCGGATTGTGCAGGAGTGAGTGCACAGAGAGCTGCAAAGCGCGGCGGCGAGACCTCGAGAACGACGTGCGGCAGCTCAGGAGGGACCTCAAGGTCCGAGAGGACCAGATGCGTGCCATGGAGCGGGAGGCGCAAGTACGATCACCTGCTTCTGTTCAAATTAATTCCCCTCACAAGTGTGTTTCACTGTACGCTGATTTTTCTTCGAATGCAAGAGCATTTTTTGGGTAATTTACACCACTTCGGTCTGTCTGTGTGGCCTTGATATGATGACCACGTAAAATGATAAACAAAATCTAGCCCCTATGAGGAATTGAACTAGGGCCTGCAGCTTGGTAAGCGAGTACACATCCTCACCGCCATGCCAACAGTTGTGAAGGGGTGCAGAACAGTAGTGAAGGAATTTTGCCACCGTCGTGCCGTCATGATCAACGTGCATGCGTGGCTTGCAAGTGGGGAGGTTAAGGTGACAATATCTCCAGAGATGCACAGTGCACTTGGCTGCAAAAGCAAAAAAACTAAATGGACGCGCTGTCACGGACCACTCATTCTGCTGTTGTGAAAGTTGAATATAGTATGTGCGCTGCGCGAATCATGGGCTGTCGCATAACTTAGGCAATCGTCATAAATGGGTTCTGATGGAATTTTTTTTTTATTGTAGCAACTTTAAAAGGAGCACTGACATGACAGTATCAACTTTTCATTTGTTGTGTCAAATGACAGTCCTAGACCTTGAAATCTTAGAATAATGGCAAACCTCAAAGTGCCCTAGGTAATTTACTAGAGCATTTTTTCTACGAACCAGTTTTCGTTTTATATCCCAGGTGTGTGTGCCAAAACTGCCACTATGTTCTGCGCCCACACGACCACTTTTTACGTCATAATGCATATACAGTCAGCGTTCGATTTTTCGGACTTCCTAGGGGCCGCGAAAACGTCCGAAAAAACGAATGCATGCCTTTTACTGCCCCCAAGGGCTCAAATCGCCACAGGCATGTCGGAAATAGCTTTGAAGGCCTGCCAGTACACTTATTAGGCATATCGTAGCTCGTACTGTGATAGAAGACGGCGGGTGAACGCGTGTATAATTAAGGAATATGTACCGTGTCCCGTGACAATTGCCCCTTCCCACTCTTGGTATGCTTCTCTGCGTAACACTGCTGTATTGAGGCAAAGCTGATTGGGAACCGTCATTATGCAACGGGTCGCGCTTTCCGAGCTTCCAAGTCGTTGGCGAGGATTACACTGGCGGAATCGGCGCCATTGCTAACAGTGGCAAATTGTTTCAATGAAAAACATGGCATCAAACAGCAAGAAGCGTGGTAGTGAACGTCAACAGCTAGGCCTAGCGTTGCCGTGGTGGGGGCTACGGCTGCCAGCGGATTTGCGTGTGAGAGCGCCAGTTTGAGGAGGCGAGAGAATAAAAATTGATAATCAAATCAATGGCTATGATTAATGCCGTTTTGGACCTGCGATCGTGGCAGTAAGTTCGGAAAATCGGACGGCGAAGGTTTTTTGCGTCCAAAATTTCAGATGTTTTTATACATAGACTCATGGGATACGTGGCGAGTGCCGCGAAGGCGTCCGAATTATCGGGCATGTCCGGAAAATCGGGCATTGACTGTACCTTCTGTACAATGAAACCGAAACCGAAAATGCAGTCACTGGAACAAATTTACATTTTATTGAAAATATGAAGCAGGTAGTTGCGTGTCACGTTAGTCCTCTTGCAGTCGCAGTGCAGCATTTGCTCTTTCCAGAAGCACACAAGGAGCACCAAGCCACCAATGACTTCATAATGTAAATGGCAGACTTGTAAAGTTAGAACTTGTGTTATATTGAAGTTAATTGTAGTTGGGCGTGAGCTAAAGCTTTCTCTTCTTTTTTAGCATTCACATTCTTCTAATATGAGCAAAGCAGCCTCGGCGGTGAAAGTGCATGGATTTGTTTCTCTTGTGTGCGCAGTCTCTGCGGCAGTACAAAGACTCTATTGGGGACACGGAGATCCTCATGTCTGCACTGTCAGCCATGCAAGACAAAAACGCACACCTGGAGAACTCACTCAGCGCAGAGACGAGGTTAAAGATGGATCTCTTCTCGGCACTTGGCGAGGCGAAGCGACAGCAGGAAATTTGCCAAGGTATGTCCCCTCCTTAGCCTTTGGCAGCCGTGATTGCCCTTTGCTGAACAGCCTCCATGAGGCAGATTAACCAGGAGCAGTTTGCCGCATGTGTACTAGTTGCTCTTTGCTCAGTTTCGTCTGGCAAGTTTTCTGAGTGTGGTTGCAGACCTAACCGTGAAATCCTAGATGTGCTAGTGTTGAAGCCAAAAAATGCTAAGATTTAGTGAAATTTATTACAGTAGAACTCCTTTATATGTTTTCCACAGGACTGCGAGACAAACAGCGTAGTACCCGTAAAACGTATTGCGTGAACATGCTTATAAAATTATGCGAACGTGCTGTTAAATATTAAAACAGACACTATGCACAGCTCAGCCTCCAAAGGATTTACTGTCACGGACTGAAAATACGGACTTGGCGGGGACATCCTAAAGGTCCAAAATATCGGATGCGGCCAGAGAATTAGTGACTCATTTCCGAAAGTGGCCGAAAAAGATGTATTCTTGGATAATCACTTTTGGGGTTACAAAATCTTTCGCAAGATTTCGTGTGATTAGTGCCAGACGCATCGGCATCTACTAGCGACAGCTTTTCTGGCACAATGCCAAGCACGCTTTCTTCTCAGAGGGCTGGCTTCGATGTCCGTCAACAGCAATTCTAGGGCCCAAGTTTGTCAACACGTTGCTGCATGCACATATGCTTCCTGTGACCTGGTCAGTCCGTATTTCGACAATTGTCATGCTGTCGCTACAAATAGATGATAGTACAGTAAAACGTCGTTAATTCAGATCTCAAGGGAGTAAAAAAATGTCCGAGTTATCCAAATGTCGAATTATCGAGGGTATCACAAAAACAATAAACAAATGCTCACTACATCAACATGCTTTTATTTGCTGAATGAGTGCGCATATCTTGTTTCTATTTTGCACAAAAGCAGTGTGGAAGTTGCAATTCTTGTCATCTCGTGAACTGACTGGCTCTCGCAGCATGGCTGCGGCGGCACGCCTTCATCTGAGACACACCTTTCACTACCGCCCGCACATCCCCATTATTTTTTCGCCACTGAGCTGGTCGCCAACAGATTGTCCGTCCATCGCGATGTAGCCAGTGCTCTTCATCCTCGATAGCTTTGCACCGAGTCAGAACAAAACGTTTTTAGCAGCCGCGGCCGGTATAGACGCGATAATGGACGGCAACCTTGTGGTTCTGAATACACACGGCCAATGCACGCACCAATTCAAAACGAAACTACTGTCTGCGACAGCTGCTGTGGACGAAACCGCGGTCGCTATCGAAGCGATCATGGATGGTGACTACGCAGTTTTGAAGGCACGCAAACACGCGTACCAAGTCAAAACGAAACTGTACCATTTGCGTAACCACTGTGGACGAAACCGCGGTTCGCTATCGACGCGATTATGAATAGTGATTATGGACCAGCGCGCCGTCCTTGGCTTGCCTCCAACCAGAATTAACCGGTGCGCACGCAATATTGTGACGAATTAACAAAGGTTTGCTGCCATTGGTTTATGTACATTTTTTAAGGGAGCTGGGATGCTGAATTATCCAAATTAACGGGGGCCGAATTAACAAGGATTTACTGTATTGTCAAGTCAAACACAAAATCTTTATCCCCTGGCAACATAACCAAAGTCCACCCAAGATGCGATAGCCGAATGATAGCGGGTTTCTTGCAATAGTCGTTGTCCAGCACTTCCTTCATGTAATCACTGCCCACGTTGGTGCCGACATCGCGGGTGGATTTCACTCCTCTTGAATCTGCTTGAAGTCTCCCGTAATCTTGTTGCTATTTAACATGTGAATTAAAAACGCTGGACGCGCGGAACTCGCATGACAAACAGCAAATGTAACCGATGCAGTATTTAAACAGATAGCTTGGCTTGTCCTGCAGTTTGGGTGCATTCAGCGACTATTAGATCGACTAGGCTTCGCTAGTTTCGGTTTCTAGGACGAGCCGGTGACCATGCTGGTGACGTATTAAAACCATAATCTAGCTATTTTTTATCGGTTTTGTGGCCAGATTGTCACACAGTCGTACAGGCGGAGTACTAATATCGAGCAGCGCACTGTAAGGTGTAAATTTCCGCTAAACTGTGGAGCGTCAAAAGTGCATGTTCATGGTGGTTGGAAGTGTGTAGAAATAGGGTGTTTAGCACAGCCAGCTGACTATTTTCTTTTAGGTTTTTTGCTATATAGATGGTACATTTGATATTGTCTTGTAATTATGCACCAAACGTATTATGCGGGAACGTTGTGGGAACCTCTCTTTCTCTCCCTTTTTTTTTTTTTTTTTTCTTTTTTGAATAATCCTGTCAGCTCGAGGGCCATTTCAAGAGTGGAAGATAGGAATACGTACAATGGTTACGATAAATGGACAACACAGACTTCTCAGCAGAGAAGCAAATCAGTTTTAATTCCAAGCACTGTACAAATTCTTCCAAGGAGATAAATAAAATAAACATCTACATTTTTGCAAAGGTAGGATTTGGTTAGTTAGCTGCAAAAAGAATATTGTTTACACGTTGCAAAAATTCAACACATGAGACTGGCATGACAGAGTCGGGGACCACATTGCATTCAGTAATAACTGCAGGAATAAAACTGTACCTAAAACAGTAATTTCTAATTTGAGGGGGTTGAATTTTTTTTTTAAGTTTGAATTTGAATTTATTGACATAAAACAATTTACAAAAATGGAATTGCCGTAATGCATCTGAATCCCTGAATGTACTGGCTATGGGTGATGGCTGGATGCTTCATTTGTTACGATATTGAAATACTTGTGTTTGTTAGCAAGCAAGTGCCCATTAATCAACGGCATATCAAAGAGGATTCTAATACATAGGGGTCTATGAGCCATAAATCGGTACTGGGCTTTAGCGACATTATACCCAGAAAAACGTATGAACAAGGAACATATCAGCAGGGTTCTACTGTACTTGAATTTTCATATATTGTCATGTATGATACATGACGAATAAAGGTAGATAAAGCTGCACTGAAGTAACTTGACTAGTTCCAGCCAGCTGTTACTATGGCAATAGTCATGAGAACTAGCTGAGACATAATACGATATGAGTGGCAAGAACAGTGACAAAACGTTTGCTTATAACTTATAACGACATTTAGTTCATTACTTGACATGTTACAACAGTTTATAACCTTGCACGTAACACTGTGAGTAGGCATTTGGTATTAGTTGTGGAATGGTTTGGCATAGACAAATGGTAATGGTATTCATGAAGCTATGTGGACAGTGTTGGTCATGTAAACGTGTTTCTTCGTATTCAGAAATAATAGTTCCTTTTAAAGCATTTTTGGCATTGAGAAAAGTTCACTCTGAAAGGTTATGAATCTCTTGCCTTAACCTCAAAATAATATCAACCTCAAAAGGTTAATCTTGAAAGCTGGCATCTTAAGTTGGTTTGTCACGCTACTTGCCTAGTGACACTGGCATTGAGTAAAGTTTTAAGTTCATGATGGTCAGGCCAGATGATGAATCTGTTGTCATGACAGTTTTAGTGTTTTTTTTTTGTTTGTTTGTTTTGTATTGTTTTAATGATAAATTTTGAAAGCTGTCCTCTTAAGTGGTCCATCGTGCTGTGGTTTGCTAGTGACTCAGCTGTGATTTGCTAGTGACTCAGCTGTGATCCTCGGCACATGACGCAATTGCCGAGTTCATGAAGTAGCAGCTTAGCCTCCCATGTTGTGTGTCTGTGTGCAGCAATGCTGACACACAAGGAGAAGGAGGTCGAGGACCTGAAGACCAAGATAGCTGAGGTGATGGCGGTGATGCCCGCCACCAGCACCTACCCGGTGTCACCCTCGTCCGTGCCACTCGACTCAGAGCTGGTGTCGTCCCTCCTGTACAGCCCCAAGTTCATCACGGCACCCTGTCCCGCCACCGAGGAGAAGAAAATCCCGAAGTCCAACCTGGACCCAAATGCCTCCGTCTACACGCCCAAGATGGTCCCTTCTGACCACTGAGCACTTTTGGCCTCACTCAACCCACACACACACACACATACACACTCCGACACACCACCGCTTTCTCTTCTCCCCAGCTTGAATGGTTTGTTGTACTTTCCCCCCTAAGGTGGCCGGAAGTCGTTAAAAAAAAAAAAAAACTTTGTTGACATACACGAATGTAACATTTATCATTATTAATGGCCCGAAAGGGAAGAGCATATGATGAGGCACTACAATCTGGCACTATCACTGCTGATGGCTGGCAAGGCTTTGTAGTAGAAAAAGAGAGATTAAAAAGAAAAACGAGTAAAGAACAGCTGCTGGTGCCTGCTACCTCTTCTGTCTCGGGTGGTTAATAATCATAACTGTCTCTTCTTCGTAGCAGTGGCCTCCTGTAGTTGCGGGAGCCAAGGTGAGCAAACACACGTGCCGGTTTCTTTTTCCTTTCATTGCGCGTGGAGGCGGAGGATGTTTGTCACAGACTATCGCTGCACCCCCCCCCCTCCCTTTTTCCTTCTCCCCTCTGCCTTGCCCACCTCTTTTACGCCTGCATTGTGTGCGAGAGTGTGCATGTCGAGAGCCTACACAGTGAGTGTGAATTTCATGCCCTTCCCCCTGGGCTTTGCGGGTTTAGAAAAAATTGGCCATCATTATGCACGTCTTCTTCATCACAATTGTTATTGCATTTGCTCCTGGGGCTGATTTCTCAATTACGACCACACCCTGGCCAGCCACTCGCACATTCAGATTGTTCAGATTCTCTCGTCCCCGCCTTCTCTGTTGTTTTGTCTGCCGCTGCAGAAGTGAACGTCACCATGCTTGTCATTCATGCTCTTTCGTTGCTGCGGGGAAGCACTTGTTTATTTCGCTCTTCTGCAAAATGCAGCATAATGCTTTCTGGTGTCTTTCTTAACCTACCCCTCCCCCAGCTTTCCAAGCGCTACTATTATGCGTGGCTCATGTAATGTCCATGTCTTTTTTGGAATGGACACACCTTGCCTGTTCTTTTTTTTTTTTTTTTCTTGCATCATTTTTACCTCCTTTTCTTTTCTGCCTCTCTTCTGAGCTCTAAAGAGAAAATGCATTTTTCTTTTTTCTTGTTCTTTTTCGTGCGCACATTTTAGCTTGTTCATACATCTGCCTGATGGTTGTACAAAAGGGGTAACTTATTTTTTGTGTTCTCATCATTCATGAGTGCCATTGAGAAAAAAAGAGCACTTGACAAGGATGCCCAGCCAGCTGTAGCTGATAAAACGTCGCTGATAAGACAGGAAGCGTGCACTGGGGCAAGAACCTAGAGTTCCTTCGCACATGGTGAGGAAAAAAAGAATTGTGCCAAGAAAAAGCCTGTCGCACACTTGCAGTTGGCATTTATTTCGTGTTCTTGCCCTTAATTTTTTTATTTTTTTTTATGCTGAGCTGTTGTGGCTTGATTATTGAGCCCCCCCCCCCCCTCCTTTTTTTTCAGTACTTCAGCTTGGTATTGGACACAACACCGAAGAGAGAGAGGGTCCCAGAGATATTACTTTTTCATTATTATTATTTCGAGCTTGTCTTTTGGCAGTTAAATTTTGCTCTTCTTTCACATTCATTGCTATTTTAAGTTTATGATCAGGTCATGATCTCATTGTCACCTCACATGCGTACCATCACATTCATGTACAATATGCGCCTGTTTCAAATGCACCTTTTCCCTGCCCTTTGGCTCCCCACCCAAGCCCCCCCCATGCCCCCTTTTTGTCTAGTCTTATCCTCCACCATTTCGAGAGGTCACATTGTTTTATTTTTTTCTTGTTCTTCAAAAGGAAATGAAGAACTAAATTTGGGCAGCTCAGCCTCAATGGGATATCAGGCCAGCATGTGACGAAAACCAAGAATCTGGTGGTGTGCTGGAACATCAGGCATTTTTATTTAATGCATTAGAGAAATGCTTGCATCAAACCAGTGGGTTCTGCGAGTTTATTTTTTGGCTGTACATATATATACTTTCTTTCTTCCCCATTTTCTATAGATAATGTGTACTGCTGTACGGGACAGGGACATAAAAGGTTCTCTGAACGTTCCAGCGTACAGCTTGCTGAATACAGGGTTTATGAAGTACTGCCAGGTCTTAGGACTCTTTCCAAAGAAATGTGGCATGTATAAGTAAAAAACGCGGTCACGGTAGCCTGGTCCGTCATATAAAGGCTATAGCAGTGGTCTCGTTTCAAGGGGCAACCTTGTCTAGAAATGTAAGGCTCCAGGAAGTAAAACGTCCATTGAGTGCTGAGCTTTTATCGTTTTGTTTTTTTTTTTCTTCTCCGCACGAGTTGCAGTGTGCACTGCAGCTGGCGTTGTCAACACTGTGTGTTTCGAACTCCACCCCCCACCCCACCCCTTCCTGCCCATGTCCCTTGCGTCTACTTACGGAGAGCAAGCAGTGGGTATCCAGCCAACGATGACATCTGTCTGTGGTTTATGTGATGCGCCCTAGAGTAAACGAAAGAGAAAACTTTCAAGGAGGAATAAAATGTGGCTTCCTCGGCTGTGCCGCTGTCTCGTTTCTGTGTCTGTACCGTGGTGAAGGAAAGACGGGGCGGCAAGTCGTGACGCTGGCCATTGGCTGTCCCATGCACCGGCTACAGTCGAGCCGCAATGTACCGCGCAGTCCACTAGTCAAGGGAATACGTGCACAAGTGAATCCTTCCCTCTGGCAAGCATACAATTGCCAAGCTTTTCAGCAAAAGACTTGTGCTTGGTGGCACTGGCACTTTTTCTACACACCTGTGCAGTACACTGACATAGCATTAGTCAGCACTTACAGCTAGAGCACTGGCAGAGTGAATGAAGGTGACACCTTAGAAAAGGCAAAAAGTCGTGGATGTCTTCTAAATGCAAACATCTTAATGCTTGTCCATTTTTTGCACTGTGTTAAGTATGGAACTCGTCCACTTGTAACAGTATTGCAAATCTGAAAAATTATTTTGTAATAACTGATTACCGATATAACTATATATATGCACTCGCTTCATAATTATGTCCCACCTGTGCTGCGGTTTTGATTAAGTGGGCATGTTTTCCTGCTTCGAGTGTCTGCTTGACAACACTTGAAAGTACTATAATTGGCAGTGGCTGCCTTTGAAGGCGTCCGACATGGTAGACATGTGCATGACGGCTCGGTAGCGCAGTACCGGACGCATACGCAACGGTGTCAGCCTTCACACGTACCTGCAGGCCAAGAAGCTGTGTGTAGCTTGGATTGCAAAACTTAGAACTGGCAAGCATCCATGGTCTTTATTCTATGGCAGCCATCGGCTACAACTCGGTTGTAGCAAGCACTTCCGCGAGGAACATTTATGCTACTGTGTTACGGGCTGCGATGTTCGGTAAGTAGCAGAAAGCGCTCGCCCGCGCGCACTGCCCGGTTAACGTCAAGAAGATTTGGGTCCATGAACTTGTTGATGCTAGATACTGGCAATTAAGTTCACCAGAATGGAAAAAAAATTAATTATGGGGTATTACGTGCCAAAACCATGATTTGATTTTGACACATACCGTAGTGGGGGACTCCGGAAAATTTGGACCACCTGGAGTTCTTTAACGTGCACCTAAATCTAAGTACACGGGCGTTTTCGCATTTCGGCTCCATCGAAATGCACCAGAATGGAAAGGGAACGGTAGAAAGCACATAAAAAAGGGGGGGGGGGGGGGGGGGGGCGTGGCATATGCTCATGCTTGTGTTATATCACCAAACAATTAATGAATGTACTGGATTAACAAAAAGAAGCAGCGGGTAATTTCCTCGCTGAGAAGACCGCTAAACACACAGTGCGACGCAACTTGAGAAATAACGATATTGAAATGTCCAAGAATTTGGAAGCAAAGAAAAAAAAAATGAATTGTCACGATGGCACATCACGATCGAGTCGTCGTATAGCGTCGAAGTCCCTAGTTATAACAAAATTATTTTTGAACAGCTCTGATAGCGTCCACGCAACAATGCTTGCTTGCGTACTGTCAAATATTCATATGCTGGCGGTCTAAAGCTCATGGCACGGTGCAAAAACGCGTTTGCAGCAAAAGCGAAACATTGTGCGCGGACATGCATGCAGACGCGCAGTCGGTCGCTGCGAACCCGTGTGATCGCTGCATTGAGTCTTCATTCTGTTATGCTCCATTTGGTTATCCAGACAGCACACTACAAGAACATATATTTCACATAGTCTGCTGTCAGCGACTGCCTACCTTTCACGTAAGAATCTGGTTCGGGGGACTTCATCACGGCGAAGAGATAAAGATATCTCGGTAAAGAGATAGCGCCTGTAAACTATTTTGCGCTTTCTGTTTGCCCAAGATTATTATTCTCCGTCAGAGTCGCTGCCGCTGGGAGGCAGCCCTGAAAAGTTTGGAGCTGGAAGATCAGCTCTGGACCGTCTGGCAAGCCGAAGATGCCGCCCGAGTCCAAGGACTTCGAGCCGACACCTGAGGCCACTAAGAGCAAAGTGCCGGCTCTTCAAATCAAATTTATTTCTGCTTCTTTTTGACAAAAACCTGAACCTGTGTGTCCCAGCATACAACTATGTCAGGGACTTCCTCACGGACCGAAAAGCCACGCTCATTGCCGGAGACATGGAAACAGAAGAACTGAACATGGGCAGCGAGGGAACGCCGCAGGGCTCGGTCATATCCCCCCTGCTCTTCAACCTCGTGATGCTCGACCTCCCGCGGAAGCTACAAGAAGTGCATGGCGTCCACCATACCATCTACGCAGATGACATCACGATCTGGACTAGTAACGGAAGCAACGGCCAATAGAGATCAAACTCCAAGAATCCGTCCGCAAGGTAGAACAGTTCCTCGCAGGGACGGGCCTACGATTATCCCCTGGAAAGTTGGAACTCCTGCTATACCGTTCCACCCTCAAGGGCGGACCGACACAACACGAAGAAATCAAAATCCACACACAGGAAGGGATCGAAATCCCAAAGGTACGCAAGATCAAGGTCCTAGGTATGCTCATCGAAACGAACGGAGTTAATGGCGAGACTGTCAACAAACTAGCGACCAAGGCCAGCAACGCCATGCGCCTAATCTGGCGGATCACAAACGGAAGAAATGGCATGTGAGAGGAAAGGGCCATCAGGCTCATCCACGCTTTTGCCATCAGCCATATTGCCTACATGGCGGCCTTTCACAACTGGTCAACTAGCGAAAGAAACAAGATTAACGTGCTCATTCGAAGGACGTTTAAGCTTGCCCTCGGCGTCCCGGACTCCGCCAGTACGGAACTCCTCCTCGAGCTAGGACTGCACAACACGCTCGAGGAGATCGCCGAAGCACAACGCATATCTCAGCTCGAAAGACTAACAGAGACCGACACGGGCCGATAAATCCTCGATCGACTGGGCATCACATACCACAAACAACATGAACACAAAATGCAAATACCCAAGGAAATCCGAGAAACCATACACGTTGCAGCCATCCCTCGGAACGTCCACCCTGACTTCAACAAAGGTCGCAGACTAGCAAGAGCCAAAACCCTCCTGCGATCGTACGGAAGGGAAACTGACGCGCACTTCGTTGACGCCGCGGAACACCCCTATGGCAGACGCTTCACTGTAGCAGTAATAGACACCAACTCCAAAACTGACAACGCGTGTAGCGTCGAAACCCAACATGCAGAGGAAGCCGAAGAGGTAGCCATTGCCCAGGCACTCTCGAATCCGGATTGCAACACTGTTCTGAGCGACTCCCAGGCGGCGGTGAGAAACTTTGCCAAAGGACGCATTTCTCCTAAAGCCATCAACATTCTTAAGAAAATACGCACCCCCAAGGACCACCCGAGTCGTATCGTATGGTTCCCCGCCCACGTCAACACGGGTGACCAGGCACCCCCGAACTTCAACGAGGTAGCCCACCGCAGAGCGCGAGAGCTGACAGACTGCGCCCAGCCGGCCTCTCGGGAAGACCCCCGAACCGAATGAAACAGACTGACCGCATACAATGCCATTACAAAGATGTACCAACAAGCCAGAAGAGCATTCCCACCACCACACAAAGACCTAAACAGGGCACAAGCAGTGGCCCTACGTCAACTGCAAACAAAAACCTTCCCGAACCCGTTTCACCTCAAACGGATATTCCCCAAAGTACACAAAGAAGACACATGCAAGATATGCAAACAGGAAACAGCTACACTCAAACGCATGCTATGGGAATGTAACGCCCAACACAAAAACGAATTAAACTCCGAGACCCTATCGCTGAGGTGGGCCGCCGCTCTGCGCAGCTTCGACCTCGGCGACCAACTCTGGGCTGTCCAGCAGGCCCGCGAGGCGGCGCTGAGACAAGATCTTGACGTCCTGTCGTGGGAGACCTGAGCCCGGGTCATCAAAACTGCAGGACAATTCAATGAAGTTATTACCATCAATCTTCTTCTTGACAGTAAGAAACTTCCCTCGTTTGGACAGTACTTAAAGAAATGTCCAGGAGGGCTTCCGCGTGGTGTTTTTTATTGAGTGCTGACAGCCAAACCTATATGAGGAGCGCGCCGAGTTCTCTCTCATACTACGCAAGCGAGTCACTTCCGACAGATGGCGACTTCGTAAGTCCTTGCCCCCAATCAACGCCTCCTAAATAAATTTTATAAGAGGCGTTGCCAATACTTGTGTGCTCCATGTCGTATGAAAGATTTACCCTGGTGGATAACCCACTGCAGCTACAAGCACACTTTCTCAAAACCAACAGAGCAGGTCTGCTGCCTTTCATCTCATTGGTGTTAGGCTCTTGGCATCCTAATTGGATAACTTATGTGAAGCCAGTTTAGTCACATGTAAGAAATACGGAGAATTCTTCAACTGCTTTAAAAGTTATACACAGACCCATGGCATTGCGCATAAGTTGGTGCAGTGCTTATGTATATGACACCTGTAGTTTGAGCAGCAACTGGGGTCAACAGTTCGCCAGCACAACTTTGAGTCTCCATTTCATCTCGTTTTTCTTGGCTGGCTGGCTGACAATGAAGACAAGTTTCCATGGTGCAAAAGGCTACGACATACCACATAGTAGGCAAGCACATGACAAGTAGCCATGACAATTTAAGAGCACTAAAGCTGTGTCACTGTTGACAGTCTTTGTGTAGTTATATATATACACACAACAACAAAAAAAAAAGAAAAGCAAAAGGAAACGAGTCCCGAGATTCCTTTGGCTTTGAACTCCTTTACTGCGACAGCAGCATTCCGTTACTGCGGAGATCGCCATCTTGTTCACCTGCTTGCTTCCTCAAATAATTGCATGCACGCTCTATTGTAGAATTGAAATGCATTTAAACATAGAATTATAAACATTGAAATAATACAGAAATAAAGTTTAGATAAAAAATTCTGTGACTTATTCTTCTTTGTGGTGCACACAGCTAACTTTCTGCATGATGTGGTATGTTGTAAAATCTGAAATGTGTGCACGAACTTCAGCACTCTTGGAGACCCCTGGTTTAAGTGAACTCATATATTTTATTAAATTTAAATGTGAAGCTTTATGGAACCTTATATTCATAGCTGTATGGTAAGTGCATTGCAAGTGTATATTCGACTGCAAGCCTACTCCCAACACAAAGCACCAACATGCAAAGCCGACTAGTCAAATATGCAAGTTAATTAATATGCAAGCTTGTTTAATTGCCCTCACCTTGAGCATCTAATGCAGTCGATTTTCAGATTTGCAGTAGGACAATCTGTCGTCTATGAGCATAAAGGTTACCCTCATTTACTTCCAACATTTCTGCCATTTCTTTATTTAATTTTTTTGTACAGGCCCTTGCGTCACCTTCACTATCAGGGGCCATATACCTGTGCAGTTGAGTAGCTGACTGCCTGCTAAAAAAGCCAAACAGAATGAAAGGGGCCCTGAACCACCCCTCGGGCTTGTTGAAATAACATAGTCAGCTGCGGGTAGCATACGCTGCTGTGAACATCTTGGCCAAGTTTGCTGTTGTACGGGGTGCGTAGAGCTCGCAAGCGGAGCACGAAGTCGCCTTTCCTTCAAACGCGCTCTTTTCAACAGAAACCATGTTTCTTACTCTTTTCTGGACGCTTCATTTCATAGCAGACCGGTAGCTGCGGTCGGCTATGTAGCGTAGATAGCGCAGCCCCTGCGGGGTGCCACCACGAGTCCACTGGCTAAGCGCACTGCAACTTGCAGAGGACAACCGCGTTTGGCTTACGTTTAGTGCGTCGTAGGCACCACAATCTGAAGTCGTGGCGTCTACGTTAACATCCAAAATGAAATTTGAACTGTGTGCCACAGTAACATTTAGAAGGTGGAGCGTTGTGGCTATGCCCCACTGTGCCATAGCCTTCGCAATGCAAGGCATTGAAGAAGGAACAGGAGCACAGCGGAGGCCGTGTTTGATTGCCAATAACTCCGCTTCCTGGTTGATATCAACCATGTAATAGAGAAATCTGCCGAGTACAATCAACCTCTCTATATGGCTTTCATAAATTATGAAAAAGCATTTGATTCAGTAGCGATACCAGCAGAGGCATTACGTAACCAAGGAGTACAGAAAGCATACGTGAATATATTGGCAAATATCTACAAGGACTGCACAGCAACCTTGGTTCTCCACAACAAAAGTAGAAAGTTACTTATCAAGAAAGGGGTCCCAGGCAAGGAGACACAATCTCCCCAATGCTATTCACTGCATGCTTAGAAGTATTCAAGCTCTTAACTGGGAAGGCTTAGGAGTGAGAATCAACGGCGAATATCTCGGCAACCTTTGGTTTGCAGATGACATTGTCCTATTCAGCAACAATGGGGATGAATTACAGCAAATGATTAAGGACCCCGAGAAAGTGTAAGAGCAGGGTTTAAGGTTAATATGCAGAAGACAAAAATAATGTTCAACAGCCTGGCAACGGAACAAGAATTCCAGATCGCCAGTCAGCCTCTAGAGTCTGTAAAGGAGTACGTTTATCTAGGTCAATTACTCACAGGGGACCCTAATCATGAGATAGAAATTTAGAGAAGAATAAAATTGGGTTGGAGTGCATACGGCAGGCATTCCCATATCCTGACTGGGAGATTACCACTGTCGTTGAAAAGAAAAGTCTACAATCATTGCATTCTACCGGTGCTAACATATGGGGCAGAAACTTGGAGGTTAACAAAGAAGCTCGAGAACAAGTTAAGGACCGCACAAAGAGCGTTGGAACGAAAAATGTTAGGCCTAACGTTAAGAGACAGGAAGAGAGCGTTGTGGATCAGAGAACAGGGATAGCCGATATTCTAGTTGACATTAAGCGGAAAAAGTGGAGCTGGGCAGGCCATGTAATGCGTAGGATGGATAACCGGTGGACCATTAAAGTTACAGAATGGATACCAAGAGAAAGGAAGCGCAGTCAAGGATGGCAGAAAACTAGGTGGAGTGATGATGTTAGGAAATTCGCAGGCGCATGTTAAATCACCTAGCGCAAGACAGGGGTAATTGGAGATCGCAGGGAGAGGCATTCATCCTGCAGTGGACATAAATATAGACTGATGATGATGATGATGAACTCCGCTTCTGCATTGAAGTACTTTTTGCGGCAAAGTATTTCTGAAAGAGCCTACTTTCACTTCAAATACGTTTGTCCACTTCGATAAAAAGTGGTTCAGGGCCCCTTTAAGTTTATAGAACAGTGGAATTCTAGATTGATCACTTTCATGGGTGCTCGTTCTTGTATTAAGCACAATTAATTCCTAGTAAGAGTTATGGGCATTCTGTACACAAAGTGAAAATAACTTTAATTGGGGCTGTCCCAGTTCTTTTGTCACGTCCATTTCCACTGGCTTAGCCAAATGATGAGCACTGAAAGCGATATCTGCCTAGGTGATAGATAGAAATAATAGCTTCCTTGTTTTTTCATTGTTTACTTCCAATTTCCTCCAAAGATCTCAATTAGAATGCATAATTTGGTTGTGGAAACATGTTAAGCTCTGAATACCACTTTAAAGAAAACAATGGAGTTTGTTATAAATGACAGGTTAATGTATGAAAATCATTTTGTTCACTAATATAATGACTTCTGCATGGCAACCTGGTACTACATGTTCCGAGTATCCATCACCAGAAGTGGCCCTGCATTCACAACAGTCATTTCGTTTTTAATTCAAAGATACACAAAATTTCCTATAGATACTTAATAAAATGCTTGAAAATGCTCGACTGTGTCACAGTGACACTCTCAACATCTCTCGGATAAGTGCCATTCACAATTGGCCATTGTCATGACAATTGTTTCACTATCACTTAATTGCAATATAAATGGTGGGCGCCGGAACACCGGTCAGTGACAAGACACTTTTAACTAAAGGTAGCTTTGTGTGGGGAGTCTTGAGTAGTCACTCCCACTCTTGTTTCATACATAGACTTTTTTCACAGCTCACGTTTGTCCCCCAAGAATAGTGCATCACACCAACAGATATACAGGGTTCTGTAATTTCGCTGCTCGAAAAAAGGTTTCGCCCTTGCCACTGCACTGTTCTTGCTCAAATTCAGCAGAAGGATTGCACTTTGGTGATTACGTCGTTCAGTGTAACACATGCCACAGTTAGCTGCCTGGTTTTTAAGAAAAAAAGTGCAAATTTGCCTTCGCTTATGGAGATGCAAGCTGCTGCCGTGACGGTGCAAGCATAATTTTGTGTCATCGGCTGCTACAGAAAGCAGCCAGTCAGGGAGGCTTGCCGTGTGTTGCCTGCTCCTAGAACAGGCGGGAGCCCTCCCTGAAACCCTGATTTCTGCAGCTGCCGGCATGCGGCAACACAAGTTTATGCTTGCGCCGTTGCAGCAGCAGCTTGCATCCTCATAAGCGAAGGCAAATTTGAACTTTTTTCTTAAAAACCAGGCAATTAACTGCGGCAAGTGTTGCACTGAACGACATAGACTATAAAATGCGATCCTTCTGCTAAATTTGAGCAGGAACAGTGCAGTGGTAAGCGCAACGTCTTTTTTCGAACATACGCAGCGAAATATACAGCACCTTCTAGGGACGCATCATGTAATTGCTACATAGAATGGGTTGTCGATACGAAGTAAATGAGCGGAGTGGCATGTTTCTGCGATCAGTGGTGACAGCACAGCACTAATTACCAAAACGGTATGTCGCACAACAGCGCAGAAAGGACGTGATTTCATGCAATGTTATGGTCACAAGTTGTAAATTTATGAAGGTAGTTGTTTATTCCATAGAAAGTGTTGCAGATCAAAAACAACTGTACTACAAAACGTGGAGTGAGACTTCTATGACCACTGTATTTGCGTAACTTCTATAGTGTTGCCTGCTAAGTATGAAACGAAGTGTACAGTCGAACCGCAAGAGAATGAACACAAATATATAACGAATTATCAGGTAGTATAACAAGATGAATACAAAAAATTTATCTCCAATCAGCGTGCAACGAATGTGTACTTATAACAAAAAAATTGTATATAATGAAGGTACTTTCGTGTCAGATGTGACTTTGTTATGTGACGAAGTTTGACTGTAGTCCCTCCTGCAGCAGCATGCAATGTGGGCAACCCATCCACAATCAATCTGCATCGAATGCAGCAGAATTACCCATGCCCAAGAATACACAAAGAACAACGCTGTGTAAGATAACGAAAACAAGTGAGAATATATTTTTTGGACATTTACAGAGAATTGGTCTCATGTGACAACTACTTCCTGCACCGTGTGGCCTAGCCTCATGAGCCGCAGCCTTTCCTGCCACCTTTCCTCCAGATCATCTGTGAACCTTTGCAAGCTCTGGTCATCTGCACTTTGGTGCTCCCTTGGTCTTGTGCTCTTGAATGCCTAGACGGAGAAGGGTTTGAATCTGAGAAAACTGCTCTTGATTCAGGCAAATGTCAGCTCTGGTCGGCACATTTAGCTGTAACGAAAGCTGCTTTACAGCATCCTGCATTGGTTTGCGGTAGGTTGAGTTTGTCTAAAACGATGATGATGTAAGAGGATAGGCTATTGAAATTGTGTTTTCACTGCAGTTCAAAAGCACCTATTTCAGATGGCCCCTTTAGCTAAGTCAAACATTCTGCTTTTCAGGGCGAAGCAGCAGCAACATAATGGAAGTTCTTGCTGCCAGAAATATTCGAAAAAGATAATTATAAAGCACTGACTAGTCCAAACATGGCCCACATAAGTCTGGTGTTTTCAATTCTTGTGTTGACAGAGCAGTCGATCATGCAATCATCTACAACTAAAGTTAGAGCCCTGAAGTGATGACCATCAAACAATAAATTTTTCACATACATCCAACTTCCTTTGTGTTTAACAGAACGAAGTCCAGATTTGTGCTATGGCTGTATATCTCCAGATATATTTATATCAAATCAATATTTTACTAACATCTGGGCAATTAAAACAATAATAACTAGTCCTAAGAAGTTTGAACTACATATTCAGGCACACTATCACTTCAAGCATGCATACTGTACAGCAAACAGTGATGCACCTCATCTTCACAATTATTTCTCAGACGGATCATGGCTTTTAATTCTGCGCAAGAAGAAACACTTTACCTACTTATAAAAGCATATTTATGAAAGCAAGCACTGAAACATTACCTCCAAAAGGCCACACTGCCGTTGGTAGCAGAGAACTGCAGCAAACAGATGCCATATGGTGAATTCGGGCCAGAGTACTGTTGTGAATTCAATAACAGACCGACTGCTCTGCCACAGCATAAAGTCACTCAGGCGAACTTCCCCAGAGGTTCGAATGAGCAGTTCGGGGTCTCGACTTTTGCGGCTATACATGGCTTGGCTCAAGGCGTTTTCGCAGACATCACTGCAAAAAAATGATGGGGTAGGTCAAGTAAAAACATGTCGTGCTCATCCAGTGATTGATGATCACTATGTGTCAGTTCCTTGTGTATGTGTCTAATTCTCTTAAATCTGCCAGAACAGTGTTTACAAATTAGCAGTGAGCATGACTGATAGAAAGTGTAAAGTCTGCCTACCCTAAAGAAATGAAATTTAATGCCAAGGGGCCCTTTCGGTTTTTAGATATTGTGATGTTTCTTTCTTTCTGGCCATCCTGGATTTAAGTGTGATCCCAAGAAAAAAAAAAAAAAAAAACTCAGACCTTCCCTTAAGACAATGCGGACACGCTAATAACTTTATGGTGTTGCAGCAGTTAGAACGGAAAAAATTCGTAGGCCCTTCCACTTCGTGAACATGGTTAACCAGCGAAGCTGAGACGTGTGGCCCTGGTGTGTATCACTGGGTTAATCCCGAGGATTCATTAAAGTACTTTTTAATTATGAGATTACACACGTTCGGCTGTGACAGAAAGAATGACGTCACTGACGGTATGCCCGCAGTCCACCGTTGTCGCTTGCGTTCAATGTCCCGAGTTTGCTCGGCGGCGTGGTTAGCAGCATTTGCCCGCCATTGCCACTTGTGACTCTTCGAAATGAAATTGCTTCAAAATTGACAATGAACGGCTCGTACCCCCTTAAACATGGTCTCCCCATTACGACGACAAAAGAGAAGTGAAATTCTACGCTGGAATGATGAGCGGCAACGCAGCCAGCTGTGGAAGAAGAAGACAACGAATGCGAGAGCAGTGGCACGAGTGCGTGCTGAGCACGAGCACGAGCGCAACCTGAGGTGCGCGAACGAGCCAGCTGCGGAAGAAGACAACGACGCTCAAGCCAATGCTGATGATGATAGTTTTATGTACACAGACAATTTCACTTAGCTATATACGATTTCGCCTAGACATATAAAGCTTCGCTTTAAAATGGTTAGAAATTCGAGGACCCTGCCGAGTGCACAAACAAAGAAACCACTTTTAATGAGGGAAGCAGCAGCAAAAGGTAACCTTGTGCCATCGATCGTTCGTTTGCTTCTTTCGTGCACTCAAGAAACACTTCTTTTTCTCTCACAGTGAACATCTCCAATGCAACAATACAGCTGGTGTCATCAACAGTGTTAGAGGAAGAAACAACCAGTCAGCAGCATCAAGGTTTCACCTCAATGTAAATGTAGTTTTCAAAATGTTTCATGCCTCAGTCGCAGTAGAAAATCATACTTAGCAGTACACACAAAGGTAAGTTATGTACATGAATGCATGGTGTGATGAGCCCTTTCTGCTGCCTTCTGTGGCTGGCTAGGCAGCAAAGTACACAGTCCCCCACTGCCACACAGCAAATAACTTCATATTCAGAGGTTGTACCTATAATACTATAAGCAATTGCAATAAAAAAGACCTTCCTGCCAAGAGCTTCATTATTCGAAACAAAAAGCTTATTTAGTTTACTATTATTAGAACAGGATGAATAAAGATGGGCAGTTCACCTTTCTAATACATACACCCTCTAAAACATAAGCCAAACAACCACGCCCCCCCCCCCCCCCCTTTTTTTTTAAGTCCTGCATAACATGCATGTATTTCAGGAAATCAATGGTGAAAAACAGACATGGACAAAGAACACACACATTGTACTTAATGATTTTTGTCTCGAACAAACTCTGTTGGAAGCTGCCAACTGTCCTGCTGAATGCATTCTTTATCCACGTCTGTTTTGTGCCATTAATTTGCCGAAGTATGAGTCGCCCAGTAGCTCAAACCAAGATCTGTGGAGTAGATGCATGTACTATCGCCATTTTTCACGAGGAAAACTAAGAGTTCACAAGCACTCCGGGGCAGATGTTCAGAGAGAAGTAAGCAATGTGTTACAGGCTGCCTGCTTTACAAGACAACAGTGCAACAATTCCTCTATTTTGCCTGACAAGTAGAGCGGTGAAAAAAAAGAAGTAAAGCTTATGCAAGAAGTGCACATGACAAATGCAAAGTAAAAGAGAGGACAAATCATGCAAGTTTATTTTCACCAAAAAGTTCAGCTTGTCTGCCTAAAAATGATGGAGGGAAGGTCCCCACTCAACGCTGTCAAGAAATGTGCAGTTGTTTGTGCACTGTGCATCACTTATGACTATGCATCCATTCAATAGAGACAAAAGTTGGTTACTTTATACCCAAAGTTGCATTTTATTACATCATAACACAGCATAATACATTACATTGTATGGAAAAGGTACCATGAAGCTAAGATTGTAGCCCTGTGCTACTCTGGTGGATGACAATTAGTCCTTTCCTTTCTACTTTCATACATGATACTAAATGTTTTTTTTCTTGTTTTTTTTTTCATACATACAAATCTTACCTTGGCGACAAGGTGCCTTTCTCAACCCCTGTGGCCAGTTCTTGCATTGCCTTGCATATTTCGTCCCGAGAAGTGTACGACAGACATATGTTGAGAAAGCACCTGAAAAGTGCATTGAGCATATTAATGTTCCTACTCCAAATGACTTACTGGTTACACTTGATCTCAAATGAGAACAGGGCTAGCTGACATTCCCAAGGACAAGAAATTTTGAGGAAGGATAGGCATTATAACTTCTTGCCCCTAAATTTCCAGATTTTGTTGGAAACAGTGCTCTGGGCTTTATTAATGAAGAAACTAAAGCACATGCACACAAATACATTTGTGGTGTCTGGGATTTCTGCGCGTCCAAATGTTAGGGCTGAGATCACACATTAGGTACAGTTATATTGGCCAAGAGTTTTAACTCTTTTGTTTACAGAGATACTAAATTTTAAAGCCATAAACGATGACAATACTGTATTCAACGCACTTTCTGTTGACCATTTTATTTACACAGGCACTCTTAAGTCTAAAGCCATTACATTATGACAATGCCATATTCGGCACAACTTCTTTGTTGACAATATAATAGTATTTCTGTTTTAGCAGCTCTGTGGCACCTGTATAAAGGGCATCATGTTATTTGAATAACCTCCCCAATAACAAAGCAGGAATTTAAAATCGTCAATCACAATTCTCATTGTTTCCATCCACTAATATACAGAAAAAATTATGCTGAACAGTTTTTGTTTCTTCCACCTTTTTATGTACTATACATACATATGTTCATATGATCAGTATACAAGAGCTACTGCAGATGCTGCGTTGGCAATGTAAATACTTCAAAACTGGTTAACAAAGATGTCATGCTTGCTGAGATCTGTTTTCGATATAATTGGCAGAGGTGCCGTGCAAAGTAAAATTATGCTTTGTAAAGATTAGAAAAGGTTTATTTTCCGAGGTGTAATAAACAGTGAACGTTGCACTGCCGTGATCTGTTCAGCTTTTCACACTGGAAATGTGTGTCCTGAAGACAAACCACACTAGAAATTGCAGCAAAATTATTTAAACTGCATTAAACAAGGTTAATGTGCCCCACACTATTTATACAAAATCCATTTTGTTAAAGCATTTACAAGTGTGAAGACTGCATTGTAGATTCCTCACCACAACTGCGTTTGCTTTGGTTTACAGCTAGCTTTCACCACTATAACTTGAGCCTCGGCGTATGTTGTGTATGTGAAATTGATTTATGCGAAATTATAGATTATCATCCGCAATGCTCCGAGGAGCTCGTTTTTGCAGCCTGCGCTCTGTAAAGAAATTGTTGGCCACAATACCTCGAGTTCGCTTGCGTTTGGCACACAACTTCGGCTACAACTTTCTGTAACTCCACCGGCAAATAGGACAAATTTCCAAGTACGCGGATGCAAACTCCGTGCTCGTGGATCTTGTCCCTGCGAAGCGAAAGTGCTTACGTGTCAACGTCAAGATAGGAATGCATAATGAAAACAGGACAAAAAAAGGAAGAACAGCCTTGCGCACATTTCGTTCAACATGTTTTTCAGTTTCTGAAGAGCCAGGTCCAGGAGGCCATCCACTTCGTCCTTGCATCTCTTGAAATTTTCGATGCTAAACGCATAGACTGTTACCTCGGTGACACCCAGTTCGGAGCACCAATAAAGGACCTGGAAACAGGCAGCTGTCTCACTTTGTGGAAGTTCGCATTTAAATGTTGTTCGCTTGTGTTTTCAGAACCCAAAGAAAGCCACCTCACCTCGGCTAATTTGTCAAAGCCTTGGACGTGACCCTCCACAGAGCGCATGTTTTGCTTCCTAGCGAAACGCCGGTTCCCATCCATGATGACAGCCAAGTGCGACGGTACCTTTCCAGCTTTTAGAACTCGGACGGCGACCGATTGTAACCATGTGAGCTTCGTTTCTTTAATCCACGACATCTTGAGTCTCTGCGCAAAATTCAATCATAAAAGACGATTCCGAAAGTCACCGCTCACGTCCGAGCAACTTTTGCCCCATTTTCTTCAACCGACATTGTAGGGTGCTAGTTGTACAGAATAGAGAGAAATCTCACTGTACCTTTTCCACCGGACACGGTGTGCGATATATAAAGTTCGATCTAAATTAACCAAGCTCTTGCTAACAGCAGCCGTCGACAACAGCTGATTCACATTACAGCGGAATTCTTCCGTCAACAGCAACGTCGCCGACGTGCTCACTGACGGAAGTCATGCACATTGGCATATGCCACTGGATGTCGCCGTTGCCCTGGTTGTATCACTCCGCGCTGCCGCGAAGGGAACATTTCATCTTATAAGAAAATTTTAAAAAATTATATACTCATGTATATATTTTAGTATTGAAACGTTACTTTAAATACACTTGATGTAAGTTTTGCTATTTTTTGAATTGATTCAGCCTGGTAACTACTTTCTCTGTCGGAAACGCATCCGCTTCTCACTGAGCTTCGGTTCAATGTCGTTGTAAAGTTACCACCTTTATTTTGGATTTACCGCGAGTAGTTTATAATGTTTAACAAGCACCGCGTGATGCTTTAGGTAGTTGTATGGTAGGTATTGGCGATTAATAAGGATGTCAACAGCAGTTACTAACAGGCGGACGCAGGAACTCCTTGAAAAAGGTACTGTAAGCTTCAGATTTCTCGGGAACAAAAGTCGGATCCAGTGCGAGCGTTTGTACCTGATCAGTGGAGGCTGATTTCTCATTGATTTGCTTGCAGAGTTGTATTTCATAATTTCAAAGTTCCTGAGCAATGGACCTTGCAAGGAAGCTGCCGAGGTAATCGTTGTTTGACTTTCTAAGCGTATACAATCACCTGTAAGCGGAAAACCGATCTAAGCGCGTGTTTTTTCAGGTTCTTCGGAGGGAGATTGAGAAGCATCATGTAAGTTGCCGCTTGCGTACTGGCAGAACCTCGTGCGAAGCACGTGGGTTTTGGCGATCAAAACATTGAGCTCGTTAGTTCCGAGCCAAGTATTTTGTTAGTGCGACGGGTGCTTGGTTTCGCTAAGCCTAATTTTAAAAATCTTTTCTAGCTTTTACCCAAAAGACTCGATTGGCTCGGGAATGAGCATGACAGGAGTTTTGCTGAATTGGTGAGTGACCTAACTGCATTTTGGACAATTTTTGAAAGTTGAAGTTTTGTCACTCTGCTGTGTGATCGGGTACTCTGCGTGATTTTCTGCGTTTGCAGGCTCACATTTATTTAAAAAGTGCCAGAAATGCGACCAAACGCAGTTTGTTGCAGTATTGGCGGACGATGAAGAAAAAAAAAAAAAAGTTACGCTGTCCTTTGCTGATGAATTCCGATTCACGGAGGAGCGCTTATTTGATGTTTTTTATTTGCTGCGTTGGGGGCTCCTTGTCATTGACCAACAGGGGGCGTGAACTCAACCGGTAGCCAATCGTTTGAGTCGTTGCAAACGGGTCCGTGCAATGCGAGGCGGCGATTGGCTGAGAATTTTTTCGCAATTCGTTGCCCCAGCGACGGTACACGTCATAAACGAGATTGCGGTTTGTTTGTTTTCTGATTTTTTTTTTCCCCCTCAATGTTGTATTTAGTGATACTGTCTTGTTTTTGAACGTGGAGGCGTTCTTTTTTTTTTTTGTTTGTTTTTTGAGTGAGAGAAGCGAGATGGAATACCGTTTTCGATTTCATTCGGCGTTTTGCAGTTACGGGTAAGCTCATGGCCCGCTGCATTGCCAGCTTAGGCAAATGTCAGCTGGCAATGCGCTGGCAGCTGGCAACGCCATATATTACCGATCTGCCATATTATATAAACCGATGACCGGCTTCCCACAATTCACACTCATGCACATTTTTCTCCTTTGACACTCCTAATGGTCATGCATTAGAAAAGACAGAATTAAAGAAAGCGTGTGGTAGCACCATATCCCACTGTGGTGTGTGTACTCTTACATGGAGGAATCAGAACGGGCTGTGTCCATTGTTGCTATCAACAAAAATTGCAGCGCGGAAATGCATGGTGCAAACAATAAAGTTCCTTTTTGACATGTGGGCACTAAAGTGCACACGTTTTTCATGCTGTAGTTGAATCACCATCAAATAAAACCTCTTACCAAAGACTTGTAGTGACTTTTGTTGAAACTACTGCTTCCAAGAATGCTGTCATTAAGTGCAACACATCTTCCTACAACTGTTCAAACTTAACATCTGCTTGTATTTGTCATATTGAACATCTGCTTGTATTCTCATACTGTCTCAAATCTACTATCTTTCTATCCTTTGGGTTTTCAAGCAGGGTGTTGATCAGAAGTCACCTTATCGGAACATTCTATTGTGAATTTCTAAAATACTTATTGGCATTCAGAACTGTTGCCACCTGCTCATTGACCAGGCTGGGCTGAAGATTCTTCAGTTCTTACTTAGTGTTTGCTCTTTGTGTTGTTTCGACAGATTCTCCTTTTATCTGTGTTTAGCTATGCTAAGTAAACCAGTTAATTCCGGGCAAGAGAACTTGCCCAGGGGGATGTGCATAAGTGTGAACATCTTGCTGATAACACTGGGAAAGTGGGGACAACTTGCACTTTGAATGAGAGTTGTCATGTTGGATGCCATAAAACGTGCCCACCCTTCACACTCAATGATTAATGTCTATGATGACATAACTTGGCTTGCTATTTAGAATAGAGACATGCACCTCAGTAATCTTAAGAGCACCTGAGAGCAAACTTGTTAAGTATGCTTTTTCATAGTGATTAATAATAAACCAATCTGCGCTACCAAAATGGTAAAACATTTCTTCCTCCATAGTCATGGCTTTTGGTCTGTAATTCAAGTTAAATTGTGCTGGGAGGACCTCTAAGAGAAGCATCGTCAGTAGACGCACTTGTGACCGCATCTTATCTGAGCAGTCCCGGTCACTCTGTGTCAGGCTTGAATGCAAATCCTGCATGTTATTTTGCGACCACAGTGGCTTAATGCTACTTGGGACAGAGAGGCTTGACGTGCCTGCTGTACACATAAAAACCTCAGGTTCTTTACAGGCAGCTCAAGGCAGCAATATTGTGTTTTTCAAACTGTGGGTCACAACCTCCAAAGAGGTTAAAAGATTCAGTGAGGAATCAGCCTCAAGCTGGAGTTTCCGTTAACCATAATATGTCTTGAATGCTGAATCTGTCATAGCTTGACAATGCAAAGTGAGCAGAGCTCCCTGTTTGTTTGTCATATTTCTGTTTCATATCATTCACACTAAACTGTTAAGGAAAACGTAAACCTTACTGTATGCCTCATGCACTGGAGTGAAAAGCTTGGAGCATTATGGATCTCTGAAGGAAGGGTTCCCAGCACAGTACCATATATACTCATATAAGAGCTGCACTTTTTTTTTTTTCACAATCTTGGCGATCGCGGTCCTGCAGCCCTTGCACGGGAGTGGGTCGTTGCGGTCTAATTTTTCAAACCGTGTGTCATATTCATGATTTTTTTGGTGCAAGAAGAGGGAACACTGCAATTTTCATAATGCATATATTTGTTCATGCAAGCATGCCATGGAGCTGGTGCCAGTTTATAGTCCTTTCTACTGTCGCTGTCACTGCTGGTGCTCAGGTTCGGTTTGGTAGCACACTGATGAATGAATGGTAGCACACTCAGCTCAGTGCCCTCCATGGCATTAGAGATGACTATGATGTCAAAGCTTTTCACAACAATATCTGAAGACCGCACATGCCATGTGCTCTGCATCCAAGAGCATGCACACAAGCTGCGACGCTCTCTTCAGTCTTCAAATTCTTTATTTCAAGATTTTTTTTTTTTCCTCCAACTTTTAGGTTGTCAAATTGGGGATGCGACCCATACATGAGTGTAGCCATTGGTCGAGTATATGTGTCAGTTATTTTTCGTTTAGTGGATAGAAAAGTTGGGATTCAATGCACTATAATATATTACTCGAGTGGCCTCGAGTGCTTCACGTTGTACCAACAAGACTGCTGTGGCATCCTCTGCATTTGGCTTCTTGTGTGTGTTGCAGGCAAGTTCCAATGTGCACATTCCTAATGACTACCTGCTGCAAATATGCTCTCGGGTTGGTCCTCTTCTGGACCAGGTCATCCCATCTGGAGTGGCCGGCTCCCGGTCGCTTCTTGGCTCTGGGAGCTATTCGCTGCTCAGGCAACACTCAAGTGAGTGGCGCTAGTTGTGCACATAAAGTTTTTAAAAACTTACTCGGGGGAAATTGTGGTGCCAGTGTCTACGTAGGGGACCTTCAGTGGTGCTTTAACCAGCAATGGGAAGTACAAGCAGTGGCGGGATTTGGCTAATGGCTTAGTGCACAATGCAATTAGGGTTATGTAAATGTTCTATTATGGAACAAAATTGCCATCGTATCTTACTAAAGTCTTGTAGTTCATACTTTCCATACAAGATACATCGCTACAAAAGTCGCACATGGGTCAAGAATCATGCAATACTTTTAAGGATTTTGTGTTTTTATTTTTTCTTGTAGGAACCATTTAGTGTCTGGGGCAGGGATAGTCAGTATTGATGGCGGCGACCCCGCTGTTGTGAAATTTCTGTGAAATCCAACATAAAAAAAAAATGAGGAAACATGCAAAATGTTTTACGACATGGGGAAAATAACATGCAACTATGAAAATCCGAAGGAGGGGGGAGATGAAATGAGCTGAAGAAAATGCAGCTGGAAAACTGAATCTCTTGTACTTCTCGTAATTCCTGTGGTGGTTTGACTGCGAGGTAAACCTCTAGTCTGTACATATCTCTGTGGTTATGTGTTATGCTTATTATGGAGCATACTGTTTGTCCAAAGATTTGTGCTGCTTCCTGGTACTACTTAGAGGAGGAAGGGAGCAGCAGGAGCTCGGTCACTCTGCTTGACTTCTTGGATGTTCTGTTCTGTCGGCAGAGGTGCGGCGGCCTCGTGCTACAGCAGACATGGCAGTCCGGCTTCATGGTTCTCCCCCGTGCCTCACCCCAGGTACAACAGCCTGCAATGTTGGTGAGTGTTGCCTCGTTATACTTGTCCTCTCTGCATCTGCTACTGTGTATGTGTGTTTTTTCCAAGTGTGTTGCTGGTGTGCTGGTTTTGCTTTCTAGGAAAACGGTGTCGTAATTTATTGTGCCAATGAATAGTTATGGTGGGGTGCGCAGGGAGGGCAATCTACTGGTGCAAGTTTTTCGAATGACACACAATGCGATTGGTTGGCGCAGGCTGCATTGGAAACTTTCTTAGCTTTCAGATCCTTGATTGAGCATCACTGCGTGAGAATCAAGGGGAAGAAAAAATTCAGTTGTATCTCTTGAATACCGTTTGAAGGAATCATTTGTTCCGTCTCATCAGGAGTTCCAGGCATTATTTTTATCTCCTCCCAGCAATCTCTAGCAGTTTTCTTTCTTGCATCAGCTGACTTCATTTTGTGCAGTTGTTTTGTGTACATCTATACTTCCTAGCCTTAACACATAACGGTACTTGTTACCTTTCCATCTATGCTTTACCTTGCACACTTGCCTATTAACTGTATCCTTTATTGTCATTGAAAATTCTTGCAGCCCTTGCGATGTCTGCTGTTTGATACAATGTACCGATTTGCAACCAACTCCTTGGTAGATTGGACACTATGCGGATTGTTAATGATCAATATGAAATTTTTAAATGACAGTTTGCCACATGGGCATCTGTGGTGCCACTGGAGGTAATAGGCCAAGCCAGAATTTTCATTGTTCTCAATATGCAATTTCCATCAAGAGAGAGTCCACTGTAATATGCTTTGAATGGAAGTGTGCTTTGCTTTTAAAAGCCTTGTGCTAAACGCTTCAATATTCTCTTTAGGTGCTTCCAGCATACTTGTCAGTGCCCGGAGTAGTGTCTGTGAGTGGCATTTAATTGTGCACTGCCCAACTCGCACTTTTGCATTTGTGTGCAGCGATGGTGTTGCAGGGGCGACGGCTCAGTGCCCTGGAGGGTGGCCGCTGCAGACAGCAGCTCTCTACTCAGTTCTACGTGAAGGCGCAGCTGTTCAGGCGCCTCCTAGGGCACCTGTCATCCGTCTACTGTGTACTCTTTGACCGCAGCGGCAACTACATTTTCACGGTGAATATTGTCATTGCTTTACGTTACAGAAAAATACTACCCACATCATGGACAGTGTATCTGTGATAGAATGACAATATAGTTGAACTTCGTTATAACGAAGTTGCATCTATCACAAATTGTTTGCTGCAACCCAGTGTCAATGTCGCTGTGCGCAGAAGTCTCGATGCATGTCTTCTACAGTGAGGGTGTAGCCTAAATATATGTATGTATGATTTTTGCAGCACACTTTTGTTCATATGAAGATAGTGACGGTCGATATAGGCAGATGGCTGGAAGGATAGTTACGGTTAGCCATGTCCTTGTTTGTTAGATTATTTAAATCTATTACACGGCACTTTCTGGATGCTCATCACAGGGTGCAGATGACCTGTTGGTAAAGATGTGGAGCGCCCAGGACGGGAGGCTTCTAGCCACACTGCGAGGCCACTCAGCCGAGATCACAGACCTGGCAGTGAGTCCCGACAATCAGCTGCTGGCAGCTGGCAGCTGTGACAAAGTCATCCGTGTCTGGTGCCTACTCACCCTGGCACCTGTTGCTGTGCTGCTGGGACACACCGCCATGGTCACCTCACTTCGGGTAAAAACAGACACCACATGCATGCTTTATAATGACCTCTGCTTGCTTTTTGTGGCGTTTGTGCACCGTACAGTGTGCCTGTTTTGTTTATGCAGTTTTGTCCATACCCAAAGGGCGACAGGCAGTTTTTGGTATCGACGGGCAACGATGGCTGTGCATGTTTTTGGGACTACTCGAGCAGCACAAAGAGCTTCAAGTAAGTTAACTTGTATGTTTTGTTTTAAAAAAGAAAGTAATTGTGAAATTGTTGAATAGCATCACACATCGGGCTGGTTACACTGTTCAAGCAGTATCAAAAGACTTTGTCTTGCTTGATTTATTGCACACATTAGCTGTGGTTGCTGGTGCACCTTGTCAATCTCTATATCTCTTGAAGATCTTTTGTCATCTAGTTCCTCTTTGCTCCGCCTTATACTGCTCTTCACTGTCAGATGTAATCCTGTATTTACAGCCCTAAGCCGCTCAAGTTTACTGAAAGGAATCGTGCAGGCTCACAGATGATCTGCTCCTCATTCAGTCCAGGTAAGGGTGCTGTCCTACAAACGGCATGAAGCAGTTTGTTGGTGCAGAATTCACACACAGACACTATTGTTTGGCTGGTGTTCAGTAGCACCCATCAACAGTGGCTTGGCAACCCTTGACCATCACTTATAACAACCCAATAGGTGGAGCCTTCTTGGCTACAGGCAGCACGGACCATTTTGTTCGGGTGTACCACATCCTGGCCCCAGCAGGTCCGGAGCGGATCTCTGAACTTGAGGCACATGCGGTAAGATGCTTGCGATGGAGCCATGATTGTTTTGTCCAACTTGGCTCTTTCCTGAGGTGGGCGAAATGCAAAACCGCTTGTCTATCGTGCGTTGGGTGCACATTAAAGAACTCCAGGGGGTCAAAATTAATTCAGAGCCCCCACTATAGCGTGCCTCAAAATCATATCGTGGTTTGGCATGTGAAACCCCAGAATTTAATTAAAATTTTTAAAAATCCAACTTCACTCTGCTTGCTATTAATTGGGCTTATTTATTGCCTTGCTTTAATACGCTTGCAATTTCTCTCACTATAGTGGTGAAATTGAACTTTCAGACGTGAAGTGGGTGGACCACGTGGAGTTCAGCATTGTGCATGTGCATATTAGTACTTTATCTATCTGAAAGCAAACTTCCCAAGTTACTTTACTAAGCCATAGTTTCTAACTGCTGGAAGTTTGGACGCAGCCACTTGTTGTCGTGGGATAAATGCTTAAAACCTACCAACGTTATAAGAAAACTCAGTTTTAACACAGCTGGAAAGCGCAGTGTAAATGAGCACATTGTGGTGGTCCCACACATACGTCAGATTAGCTGCTCATTGTGTTAGTGTTAATGGTCGAGTCATCTACATGTGGTAACTTTGCCCCTCTGGGCATATAGCAGGTGTGCTCTCCTCTCTGAACAGGACCAAGTGGACAGCTTGCAGTTCGCCAATCATAGCTGCCGGTTTGTGAGTGGTTCCAAGGACGGCACGGCCAACGTTTGGACCTACGAGCGACAGCAATGGAGATCAACTAGACTTCGTATGGCCACCAAATTGGTGGGGTTAGTTGCTCCTTTTGTCTAATTTTTTTTATTGTTTCTTTCTTTTAATGTTATGGGGGATTGGTGATGCAAAATAACATCATAGCATTTCTGTTGTGCACTGTGTTTATAATGTGTCGGGTCTCAAATCGTCTTGGTAGCAAAGGAAAAAAATGTCACAGTTTCGCCCTAAGGGCGAAGCAATGAATGCGACAGCAACACAGCAATGTCATACGAAGTAAGGTGAGCGGCTTTGGTAGCAATATGAATTGTAGTAAACATGAGCTGATTAAGTAAGCAGGTGTGCTGCGGCGTAAGTAGACCGACATGAAGAGAGACTCGATGACCACGAGAAGACGCGTGTGAAACGGTGGTGTTGATGAGAAGCGCTTCCCGTGGGCAGCGCGTGCGAAGGGACACACCTGTAGCTCTGCACTGCCGATCCGGGCAGCATTGCATGTGTAGCGTGCATTGGAAAATGTGGCCCGACTATTACTAACTGAATGAACAAGCGTGGTGTGAGCGCGCACAAACAAACACGAATAGATCACACTGAATGACTGCAGACAACGACTGTCAAAACGCTGGCAGCAAGCATACGCCGCAGCGGGCGAAGGTACGTGCGGTCTATCGCTTCAACGGAAACTGAGCGGTGAATGCACGGCGCATAAAGGTCAGAGCCGTGTGGAGATAAGAGACGGTGCGGACGAGCGACGAGCGCGGTTGTTGGCAGAGTAGAAGTGCGCCCCCCCCCCCCCTCCCTCCGGCGCTGGCTTCCTGCTTCCTTGAGGGAAGCCAGTTCCTCTCATGCCCAAGTTATCCACGCCATCAGGTGGCACTAGCATTGGAACGCTTGTGCCATCTCCTGTTGTAGCTTGTGGGGTCTTAGGGTCTCTGAAGGAGACCGACCACTGCGGGTTTGAGCTTAGCGAGCCACAGGGCCGCATCAGCTGTCGCCTCCAGCACCGCTGTGCACGAGCTCAGGCCGCAAGGGGCTACCGAGCGATGCACGCAAGAACACAGTATTGCCCTGAGTAACGGAAACCGTTTATTGTCTCCGGTGGCACCAGCACTGCACAAACGTCCGGGTGATGGGAAGCCAAAGGGGTCCTACACCAAAGGCGATGACCCCACAAGCTGTGGTACCAATTCCTACTGTGACGTGTGTGTCATGCGATAAAGCCGAACTTCAGGTGATGTGAAAGTTGCATAAGACGAATGTCAGGGAATGCGGGAATTGAGTGTCTCTATAAATGCCTTAGAGTACATCAAATTGCTGTAGATTAGCTGCTGTGTATTGAATGAGGGCCGAAAGTATAGTAGTTGAACTGAACTGTTATATCACTTTTCATCCATTTCCTATTTTAACTATGGGTTTGCTGTGTCTGATGAGTTACCGTATTACACACTAGAAACCACTCTTCACTTGGCAAGCCTTTTCATTCGGTCACATTAAACAGTATAATTTGTGTTTTGTCGCAGATCTGAAGAACAAGTGGAGGAGGACCCCAAACAAAGGTTAAAAGTGACCATGGTTGGATGGAGCCAGGACGACCATCTAGTGGTGACTGCTGTTAACGACCATTCCATCAAAGTTTGGGACTCTCACACAGGCAAACTGAAGCATATTCTCTTGGTGAGTGCTCCTGTTTACTCTTGAATAGGGCCACTGCTTCCTATTGACAGGTTTTTTTCTTTATAAATGGCACTAAAGAGGCAAATTAAGTGGTTCAATAACACTTCTGGCATCCTAACTATGTCACTCTCGCTACTAGTAAGGGCATTGTAAGCTAGAAAGAACTAAAAAGAATTCTGTGAGATTCACTGGTAATTCGTACAGCTGCACGCCAAATAGCGACCCCCTTGGGTTAATGTAGAGTGCCACTTGCTCCATGTAGAAATAGAATTTGCTTCTTGAGATTGTTCTTCCAGCTGATTAATGGTCACTACAATACTGATATTTCGCACATTGTTGCTTGTTCGATGAGTTGGTACATATTCAGCGGCAAGCCACTAGGTGAACCGCTCAAATTCTGCTGCCATGAAAATCATACACAACGTAATTTTACATTGACTTCTGCTTGCATTGTTGTGATTGAGGCCAGGTTTCCTTGCAAACCAAGGACACATAACTGAAAGAGCCAATGAGTGCAGTCGCTTTCATGTATGTTTCAAAGCAGTGATTTCTTGCTTTGTTAGGGGCATGAGGATGAGGCGTTTGTTCTTGAGTGTCATCCAGAAGACAGCAGAATCCTCCTCAGTGGCGGACATGACGGTCGCATCATCATCTGGGATCTAGTTGCAGGATGCTCAGTGCGGAGCTTCTTCAACATGGTAAGCATTGATGAAGGCTCCTTCTTGGGCTGCTCGAGGTTGTTGCTTTGCAGTGCTCTTTTGGTAATTTCAAGCCAAAACTTGTTGCGTACCTGTTAGTGCTTCTTCATTGTTTTGATAAGGACCGAGCAGAGAGTAGTGTAAAAACGCATTGTATTTTCATGCACATAAACTAGCACTCATGCTTATGGATAGCCGCGATTACCGTATTGAAAATAGGTCAAACACGATAATAGGTCAACCCCTATATATAGAACTTGCCAAGAAATTTAAATATATAATTCGAATATTGGTTGACCCATATCTTTTTTTAAAAAGCGAAACACTTTGACCATGACATGCCTTTGTTTACAGTAAGTTTGGCTACTAAATCTCTCTAGTTGATGCCACAAGCTGCATCCTTGCCAGAACTGTCAGAGAAGTCATCCTCATTGGACGCTCCGCCGGCCTCCTAGGCACCCCAAATGACGTCATTCTCAGTGCCATCGAGGGCATTGCAGATGGAGCATTTCTTAAAGCCAGTCTGGATACCGCCTTAAAGCCAGTCTGGGTAATCTCCAGACTGGCTTTATGGCGGGCGCGATGGAGGAACTCGGTTAGCTCGGTACTTTTGCTAGCTTTGTTTACCAGTATAGGATGATGATAGCTCATTTTGGTGTAAAATTTCCTGAAGAAGAAGGCAGATCTACATTGTAATAAATACAGTAAACGTCCAGAAAAGATTAAAATTTCCATATAACCCGCACCGTCATTGAAATCTTTATTGCTGGAATCTGGCTCAAAGAAATCTTGCACAAAGAAAAGCTCCAGAATTGTGTCACCAGTAATCCCTGTTATCCTTGGTGCTCTTTGTGCATGGGGCTGCTTCACAACAATGCAGGGCAATGCAGGCCGATATGTTTATGTGCAAGTTTTTTTCTTGAAGTGCAACTTCACTACACTGCACTTTGCATTGCTGCCATGATGCCGTGCCTGAATGCAGTACTCTTTTATGACCCATACTACTCTTCCTTAAAGTGAGATTTATGTGCAAAAATGCTGTGTACATATCTTTAAAGCTTGCACTTCTCTTGTTTGGGGGACTGACTTCGCTGTTTATCTTCAGATTGAAGGGCAAGGACACGGAGCAGTGTTTGACTGCAAGTTTTCTCCAGATGGCCTTTTATTTGCCTCAACTGACTCTCATGGTCATATCAGCATCTTTGGCTATGGCTCAGGAGACCCATACAAAAAGGTGAATATTTTCATCCTGCTGTACCGGGCACATTTTGTTGTTTACCTTGGAACATGCCATGCATGCTGGTGTCAGCTGATATAGTGGAAAGAATTGTATGCAGCATTTTGTGTTTTTGTGGCGAGGGTAAGTGCCTTTGATCTCTGCGAGACATCAACTTGTAATGCATAGTCTTTTATTGTTACCATCCCCACTTCAAGGTTCCTAGTGTCTTGTAGTCACTGACGTAATACAGCGGAACCACGTTCATACGATTTGTAATAAATATGTGAGAAAGGATCATACTAACTGGGAAATGTGCGATCCAAAGTCACTAAAAAAGTTTGGCGGAGTCGTCTATACAGTAGGCTCTCGATAATTCAAACTCAAAGGGACCCCAGGATCTTGTTTGAATTATGAGAAGTTCTCATAAATATGACTCGAGCCAACATACGAACTTGTGTTGTAATGAAACATTCACGTATATTCAATAATACATTCGAATCCATTTACAGTCGCCGACCGTTTATTCGGACGCTGAAAATTCGGACATGCTCGTTTATTCGGACACCTTCGCGGCACCGCCACTCGTCCCATTGAAGTAATGTATAACCACGACCGATAGTTCGGACGCTCTACAGCGCGCCGTTCGATTTTTCGGACTCCGGCGGCCTGGTCAGATGCGACGTCGAATGCCACGATACGGTCACGACTAGAGAGTACACTCTAGTCACGACAAGCTCGCCGCGATGTTTACATTTTGCTAGGTTGCCAACACTGAAAGGGCGCGCTTGCTATGGTTGGATTGCTGGTGTCTAAATCCACGCAGCACCTACAAGTGTCAGTTGCCGATCTCGAAGGCTATACTTTTGTTGGCTGCACCTATTGGTTGTCGTGTTTCGGATTTAGCCAGTCCAGTATCCATTGACTGTATACCGCGGCCAAACAGCAGGCCAGGCCAAGCCAGTGTGCTTGGAAGTCGGTGCTCGGCCTTTGCGTTGTCAGTTGTTACGTGACCTAGGCCTTGTCAAGAGCCACCTTTCAAGTCTTGCTCTTTTGCAGGGGTTCTCAAGTGCGTTCATCCCAGGGTATCCTGCTAAGCTCCATAAAGTGCCAAGGAACCCCCCCGATATAACCGAATGGCGAATTATCGAGGGTATCAAGAAAACAAACAAATGCTTCACTACGTCAACACGGTTTTATTTACTCAATGAATCGTCAAATCTTGTTTCTATTTAGCACAAGACCAGTGCGGAAGCTGAAATTCTCTTCATCTCATGACTGATTAGCGCTAGCAGCGGCGAAGGCCTCGTGACATCCTTCGCGGCTTTGCAACAACGGGCGCACACCCCGATTATTTTTTCGCCACTCAGCTGCTCGCCAACAAATTGTCCGTCCATCGCGATGTAGCCTGTGCTTTTTATCTTCGACAGCTTTGCACTGAGTCAAAGCGAAACAGCTGCGGACGAAACCGCGGCCGCTATCGACGCGATCATGGACGGCGACCTTGCGGTTCAGAAGGCAGGCGGCTGACGCACGCACCAAGTCAAAACGAAACTACCTTTCGCTGCAAGAAGTGCGGACGAAACTGCGGTCGCTATCGACGCTGCCATGGGAGGCGACGACGCAGTTGTGAAGGCACGCAGCCGATGCGCGCATCAAGTGAAAACGAAACTACTATATGCCGCAACCGCTGCGGACGAAACTGCGGTGGTTATCGACGTGATCAGAGATAGCGACTACGCACTTACAGAGGCATGCGGCTAGCCACCAACACGGTGTTACTCGCGGCGATAAACGCAAGAATAAAGGCTTTAAAGGCACAATTAGGCACGAAGCGCTTCGGCGTTGCTGTCAGTAACGTGCCGCGTACGATTGCCGCTGAGGACCACGGCGATGCGGACTGCGCCGCTTCGTTTCGGTTGGACGCGACGCCGTTCTTGCTCTTCTGCGGCACGCATTTGCGGTGCTCCGCGTTTTTTTTTTTTTTTAATTTTCCTCCAACGTATAGGTCAGTGCGCACGCTATCGGCACCTACCCTATCTACAAATAGGAGAAAGGCGCATGGTGGTAAGCTACGGCCTCCGAGATTCAAGTCCGAAAGCTTAGGCGCGCTGCCCATTCTGAGAAGTTGGGTGGCTACAAGCTGCTTGCGTACTTATTGCGCAGTTCGCGCGTTGCTGTTACGCACTGTGATGTGCTTTTTGACACTCGGGCATGGGTAATGGAGGTTCTTTGGATCAAGCGCACCTCTTGTTTGCCGTTTTAGACACTTGTCGGCAGCGGGACCAGGGAAAATTTATCAGTGGATCGCGAAACCCCGAGCAGGGGCCTGCGGAACCCGTAGGTTCCGCGGAACCCACTTTGAGAACCCATGGAAGCCTTAGTGTGTTAGGCCTGATTTGCTTGTTCGATCTCGTCCAGTCGTCGCGTAGTGCGAAATGGCTCCGATGCCTGTCGTGCCATCTGCGCCGACGAGACGTGGCAATTACAAGACTGTCTATAGCGATAGCCAGACACTGTCGGAAATAAAGCAGACCTGATCGCGTGTAAGCGTGCATCTGTACAGTCGCGCATTGACAATTTTTTCCGTCCACTGGGACCATAAAGGTACTTTTTTCTGGCGAATCCTTTTTTTCGGACTCTCGATTATTCGGATTTTTTCGCGGTTCCCGTCGAGTCCGAATAAACGGTCGGCGACTGTATAACAAACTCTATAGTTATGCGAAAAGTGGTCGTTATATCAGCAGTTCGTTATAACTATATGGACTCACCATTAATAACAGCTTAACTGCCCATAAGCTGGTCCAAGCAGTTACAGTTCGGCAGCACTTTTGTCTGAAAACCAGATTTTCAGCGTCATTTTTGTTCCCGGTGCATTCCCGCACCTAGCTGCAAACTTCCGTTAGAAACGTCCATCTAAAAAATGAAGTGCGGCGTCATGTAGCTCTTTCAAATTGGCACCTGGTTGCAATCGCCTGTCATTTCGAAACTGCACGCGCTGCCACAATTTTTTATTCGAGCTTGATATATATTTTACTACCAGCGGGACATGACTGTATTCTGCATACGAGGGCGAAGCGTTCTATTTGGCCGGAAGCATAAATTTCGGGAACTACTGCGGTATGCCGTCATTCTGCAAAGGTCTTGGACATCATGGTTTCGGCATTGCGACCGCGTCGGCCACACAAGACCCGTAAAGTTATGTAATCTATGTCACTTCCGGCAAAAAAAAATTCGATGTTCGAAAGGTAAAACGTCACCGCGAACTGTTATCAGAAATCGGCAACGTGTAAACGAAGCGCCGCCAAACAGTGATCTCCTGATAACTGCATAGTAACCGCCGATCCTTTACAACATAGCATGGCGGCAGCGCGTGGTGCAGCTTTCGTGTCGACAGGAACGTTTGAGCGGCTGTTGTTCTAATAGTGGAAAGATAGATGGTCGTTCCCAGTCGTTCAAACTGGCATAATGCACATCGTGTCGCACGGACAATTGTAAACAAACGAGAGTGACGCCGTAGTGGCATCTAATGTCGCACTGGCGCACGCCGCGCGCCATGCTGTTTATGCTGTATGCGGCACGCCTCCACTCTGGAGGCGTGCCGCATTCGGTTTGCATTCATCCGAAGCTTGTTCTTCGCTTTCATGATGGTCGTCAGCGTGCTCTTCGATATCCGATATTTCAGTGCTACTGAAGTCTTCACTCCAGCATCAACTTCTATTGCAGCCAATTTCTTCTTTGCGGAAAGAGTTCGATACTTCCCTTGAGGCAGCATTATGCGAACGGCAGCGCAGCCGGTGATGGAACGATAAAACGCGTTGGCGTGCGGAGTTGGCCGAGGGATCACGCGTGGCATTTTTTGTACATGCCGCGCGTGCCGTTTCAGCCACCTCAGTGGTTTCGTTTTTTTTTTTTTTTCTTTTTCTGCTTCAAGGGAAGTATCGAACTCTTTCCGTAAAGAAGCAATTGGCTGCAATAGAAGTTGATGCTGGAGTGAAGACTTCAGTAGCACTGAAATATTGGATATCAAAGACCTTCATTAAAGTTCTTTGTCTGTCTGTCTGTCTTTCTTTTTCTAAAATTTTTTAAAATTCTCTCTCAACATACGATTCTGTTGGTGCGCGCGTTTTCGCCGCTTTGACACGTGCGCATACCGGGAAAAGGAGAGATAGAGCCGAGAGTCACGCACGTCCTCAATCAACACGTGATTGTTGGTGCATGCACTCGGTTTGGCCCCTTTGACACATGTAGGCAGGCAATCGGCTTTATTTGCGACTGTTAGTGATATACAGTGGAATCTCGATGATACGAATCTCACGGGGTCACAAAAAATATTCGTATTAGACGAAATTCGGATCATCGAAACACAATTAAAACTACCTAAATTAATGGGGGAACACGGGGATCTGATCGCGAAAATCACGAAAGAAATCTATTTTTTTAAACTACACGTTTCGGTATCTGCAGCGTCTAATCTACGCTGTATCAAAATGGCTTGGCTGAAAACACACTAAAAGTGGCTGAAAAAGATTAATTCGTCAGTGCGCAGGGCGAGAAAACAGCTTTAAATTGCACACAATCATCGCAGTTCACGGAGACATATCTCGTATTTCCCGCCACCGAGCGCCGCCATCTTGCTGTCGCTCGAAAGCTCGAAGTTTCACTGTCCCGCTGATCAGATTTCGACAATCGCCAACTGTGTTGGCCACTGTTGTTTTGCTTCGAGTGTCACTTCTTTTGTGAGCACAAGTTCGCCCAATAAAAGTTAGTTTCGTCATTCACAGTTTTGCTACTGTGTTCTTGACCGTCACTACCATGTGACAGTATCAATGAGATTCCACTGTACACCTATATATGATTGGTGTAAAGAATGGTATGGTGGGTGGTCGTTTGTCAGGTAGCTGTTCTATCATTGCTGGGCAAGTTGCAGGGAGTAAAGGTATGTTTATGTGATTCCATGATTCCAACCTCCAGGTTCCGGATGAGCAATTCTTCCACACGGACTACCGGCCCCTGATCCGCGACGCTCAGCAGCATGTGCTGGACGAACAGACCCAGTGCGCTCCCCACCTGATGCCACCACCCTTCTTAGTGGACATTGATGGCAACCCATACCCACCAGCGCTGCAGCGACTCGTGCCTGGTCGGGAGCACTGCCTCGACTCGCAGCTCGTCCCTTACGTGGCTGTGCTTGCTAATGGTGGGGAGCCCTTCCCTGCTTCTTGCCTTGCTTGCTAAATTTACTTGGTTACTGAAAGTGATGTGGCACAGAAAATGTAGGACACACATGTAAAGAAAACATGTGCAAGTACTTGTGGACACCTTCTTGCCGATGACAATGAGCCTACAATGCCAGTTAAAATTTTTTGTGGCTTTAAAATACCTCTGTCAGGCTCTACAGCTTGTATTCGTGCCCCATTATCCATGTGTTATAAAAGCCAAGGCTCCCAGGCGCGATGGATGACTGGGTGTGCTACTGGTCTCTTCAGGTGAAGCCGAGATCTTGGAACCTGTGCGTCCTGTGGAGGATGAGGAAGCTGAGGAACGGCCTGCCATTGATGAAATGATTGAGCAGCTGCAGCACGAGCAGGATCACATGCTAGCAGCTGAAGGGCAGTCCCCACCACGATCAGCACAGTCCCGCCTGAATTTGGGTAGGTGCTTCACTGCTGCTTAGGCAGAAACAGGCTTATCATATTTCAAGAAGTACACCTTTTCAGAATGATTAATGTGTGCGACAGCTTGAAGTACATTTTTTTGGCAAGCTGGCATGCAAATAGACACAAGGACAGGAAGACAGTTACAAATAAAGCGCCACTTCTAGCGTAATTTGCTTGTCTTGCCTTCCTTGTGCCTATTCATGTAATGGCTGACCATGGCAACTAACCCAGTAGGTCATTTATCGTGTATCTATTCTTCTGCTCGATTCCTGCAGAAAATTCAGAATGACTGGCAAAAGCACTGTGTGCAACCAAGAGCTCATACTTTCAGCCTGTCTGCCATGCAGGCCATGCAGGCCATTCTCCAGGAGGCCACCATAGCAGAGTCGGAATGCGACGCACCGGCGATGTTGAAGGTGTACGGCAATCCTCTGGCCACTGGCAGTCGCGGGATGCAGAGCAGCCTGGTCCGTCTTCCGAATCTGGGTCTGGTAGCACTAGCAGCAGCAGTGCCAGCAGTGCAGCTGTGCCCTCTCGGCTCGCTCGCTGCTTCCTTGGGACTGCCGCAAAGTCAGCGCTGGTAGCCAACTCGTTGCACCGTGCAGCCACGATGGCCGATGCTGAGTTAGCCTTGTACCATGCAGAGAGTCAACGGCGCCGGCAGAGTCTGGAGGTCAAAGTGGTGAGCCATTCCTGCTGTTAATATAATATTGAGTGTCAGAGGATACACATATGCTAGTTAGGAGCACAAAAATGTGTGTCTCTTGCCATATCAACCAGCACCAAAAGTTTAAAGCCCAAAGCAGGCCGCAGACAATGCCACATTTCTTTAATGATGTGGCTTTCAGCTCATCAGTGGGCACTGGCAGCACTTGTCATTGATGCTAGGAGCTGGCACCTGAAGCTAAACTTTACTACCAGATTTACTTGCACAGTATGATACATACACGCTCTGCTTTGGTGCTATGCAGTTTCGTGAAAGAACAGCTACTCTGTAGTTTCCCTGTTCACTGGCTCTGGCTGATGATGATAGTGCATGTAACTGAGAGCCATCTCTTGTCAGGAAAGTGAATGCTCTCCACCACGGTGCCCATGCAACAACCAATCAAAATGACGCATAGGCTGTTGCGCAGCTATCAGCAAGTAAAGTAGTTAGCCATATGTAAGTCCCATTTTTAAAGCAAGACCTTCTTTACCTACCTCTCCTCGATTAGGTGTGTTGTGATGGTAATGGTCATAGTCAGCAGTCTAGCCGATTCGTGTTACTCGGCACGTGACCCGTCGGCCTAAACAGCTAATAGGTTTTCTGGCGCCATGCTGAGCTCTCCATTTTTGCACGGTGTCAGGAATGCTTTTGGCTGTCTACTTTGATACATTCAGTGCCGAAAGCACATTCTGCACATCGAAAGTATTTTTGTATCTGGGCTCGACTGGTATTCCTGATTTTTCTTTCTTTACAGGTTTGTGAAAACCTGCTGGTAAACAAACGCCGTGTCAATAACAGTCGTGCCAGAGCCACTGCCAAGAAGAAGCCCTCTGGTGTCCAAACGCGCTCCTCGCGAACAGTTCCCGGTTCAAGGTTAGCCAGAGATGACTTCGAGGTAAGCTCATATTGGCTCTTTGTATTGGGGTCTCTATATCATAAGCAATTTCGATGACAGTAAAAGCAGCGGAAGAATTCTATACTGACCTGTACAGTACCCAAAGCATCCAAGCTACGTCCATTCGAAGTACTAGTGATGAAAAGGGTACAAAGGCTCCTTCTATAACTAGCGTTAGAAGGGCCTTGCAAGACATGACCAAGAGAATAACTCCTGGAGAAAATGGAATAACAGTCGATTTAATCAAAGATGGAGGAGATATCATACTTGAAAAGCTTGCGGGCTTATATGCAATGCCTCATGACTTCAAGTGTATCAGAGAGCTGGAAGAACGCCAACATTATACTAATCCATAAGAAGGGAGACGTTAAAGAATTGAAGAACTATAGACGCATTAGCTTGCTTTTAGTATTGTATAAAATATTCATCAAGATAAGTTCCAATAGAATCGGGGCAACACTTGACTTCAGTCAACCAAAAGAACAGGGTGGCTTCAGGAAGGGATATTCTACGATGGATCACATCGATGTCATCAACCAGGTAATCGAGAAATCTGCCGAGTGCAATCAACCTCTCTATATGGCTTTCATAGACTATGAAAAGGCATTTGATTCAGTAGAGATACCAGCAGTCATAGAGGCATTGCGTAATCAAGGAGTCCAGGAGGCACACGTGAGAATCTTGGTTCTTCGCTAGAAAAGTAGAAAGGGACTTATCAAGAAAAGTGTCAGGCAAGGAGACACAATCTTTCCAATGCTCTTCACTGCATGCTTAGCAGAAGTATTCAAGCTCTTAGACTGGGAAGGCTTAGGAGTGAGGAGAAATGCGAATATCTTGGCGACCTTCAGTTTGCAGATGACCTTGTCCTATTCAGCAACAATGGGGATGAATTACAACAAATGATTGAGGAACCGAGAAAGTGTTAGGGTGGGGTTGAAGACTAATATGCAGAAGACAAAGATAATCTTCAGTAGCCTGGCAAGGGAACAAGAATTCAGGATCGTCAGTCACCCCTAGAGTCTGCAAAGGAGTACGTTTATCTAGGTCAATTACTCACAGGGGACCCTGATCATGAGAAGGAAATTTACAGAAGAACTAAATTGGGCTGGAGTCCATATGGCAGGCATTACCAAATCCTGACTGGGCGCTTACCACTGTCATTGAAAAGAAAGGTGTACAATCATTGCATTCTACTGGTGCTAACATATGGGGCAGAAACTTGAAGGTTAACGAAGAATGTCAAGAACGAGGACCACACAGAGAGCGATGGAACGAAAATATAAACGAAAAATGTTAGGCCTGACGGGAAGAGAGCGGTTTGGATCAGATAGGAAACGGGGATATCCAATATTCTAGTTGGCGTTAAGGGGGAAAATGGTGCTGGGCTGGCCCTCTACTGTACCATTTATAAAAGCGCTTCATTGATGAAGCTTAGTTTCACACGAAATAGTCCTGTATCTTCTGCTTGAGCAACTTCGCTGCCTGCTACAGCCTGCACTTCTCCACATTGTCTAAAGAATAGGAGCAGCTGAGGCTGCAACCTTTGTTGGGATATGGAGGGAATGCCAACAGCGCTATGCCTCGTGGTACACCGAGCCCCGCGGTTGGCACATGCCAGCCCGGCAACTGCGGTTGAGTAGAAGCTCGAGGAAACAATAGACGACAACCACGTGTACACTCAGAATGCATTTATTACAATTGCAACTAACACTTCGAGCAGGCCAGCTAGCTATAGTTAACATTACTGAGGGTTCCCTCGAAGAAAATAATACGCTAGGTAAAGAAGGGCTTCCGACTTACCAGCTAGGCATATGGGCGGCCGCGGCTATTACCGTGGCAATAACGCAGCTGACTAACCATGTGTGGGAAAACGGGAGCAGTGGAGGAGACTTCCATCTTCGCTGCTTGCTGTGGTCCAAAGAGACTCGGGCGATGTCAGTGGGATCTCACATGACACACCCGATGGCGCTGATAGTGATTGCCCCTTGCGTAGCCTGTGAAAGGAAAGTTTCCCCTCTCCCCTACCTGCCTGGCGCACGTACGCCGTGCATGCGACGGTCGTGGGACCCGAAGATTCCCACATCCCTCCATCCTTAAATATTCCCTTATGGAGGAGAAATTGCTGGAAGGAGGGCAGTGACGAATTCTCCGGGCCGATGTGATAGTAAACTCCGTCAGGAAATGGTGGAATCCGCGTTGATAAGCAGCACAGTCCTATGCTTGCGATTCCCTTGCGTAGCCCATGAAAGGAAAGTTTCCCCTCTCCCCTACCTGCCTGGCGCACGTACGCCGCGCGTGGGACGGTCGTGGGACGGTCGTGGGACGGTCGTGGGACGGTCGTGGGACCTGAAGATTCCCACATCCCTCCATCCTTAAATATTCTCTTACAGAGGATAAATTGCTGGAAGGACGGCAGGAATTGGTGGAATTCACGTTGATAAGCAGCACAGTCCTGTGTGGCGGCTGTCTAGATACGGCAGCTGCCACAGTGGTTGACGATGACAGGGGCTTGCCCTCAAAGTCTGCGACGCAACGTCCACCCAGGAACAGTGGGTCAGAACTTATGTGAAGCGGCGTGTGTGCCGGCATGAGCAATGTCGCACCGACGCGTCGTGGGAATAAAGTATGTGATGGTGGGTCTCCCTTGCCATGTGCTGCTGCGTTGGACCCGGAACAGGGAGGGACATCCACTGCAATTTGAGGCACCATTAGCAAATCCAGGCAGCTTCACTCGTTCAGAAAAGTCACTGAAATGCACTCCACAAACACTTATAATTAAAGCAGTAGAGGCTTTTGCGGCGTCAGCCGTCTGACGCAATGCCGAACCACACGTCTACCTTGCTTCTACTTTATTCGGAAAGAAAAAACAATCAAGTTCGTTTGAATGAAGTTATTTGTTTGGACCGAATTTTTCCAGTTCGATACAGCGTGAAAGTGGGCGATGCTCGTAGTGCTCTATGGTGCCCCAAAATTTCTGTCATTCCGCCTGCAAAATATTGTCTATCTGAACAAAATAAGCTTTCTATTTCGAACGAGGTTTCGCCGCTAGGGCGAGTACAGTAAAGCTAGTGAATTCGTTTGCACCTGCTAAGTGTCACGGCATGGTCATCTTCAAACATGCAACCGGCAGCTCCGTAGGGCCTTAGGCCTAATCGCGTCCATGACAGCAACCAATGCCATAACAGCCTCGTAAAGGGTTCCAATGAGCTGCCACGAGGAGATGCAGGCCTAGCTAAGTGGCTCCCGCTCGCTGCTCAACACGCAGCTTCCAAGCGGACTCCTGGGACCGCGCCCCGCTGATTTCCTAGCCAGCATTTCTAGTGCCCTGCTCCCAAAGCCAAAGATACAAAAATCACCGCCCAAGCACTCCGTACAGATGGTTAACCAGCGAAGCTGAAATGTGTGGCCCCGGTGTTTATCACTGGGTTAATCCCGATGGTTCATTAAAGTATTTCTCAATTATTGATTGCATCTTGCCTTTGGGTGAGGCCTAACGCTGGTCCGGACGAAGCCTTCCTCGCACCGAACCGATCGTCTTTCCATTTTCCAAGCGTTTGCCCCACGTTGGGAATGCCAAATGTCAGGATAAGGGGGGGGAGGCCAACGGCACTACGCCTCATGGCACATGGAGCTCTGCGGTTGGTGCACGTCTGCCCGTCAATTGCGGTCCGGATCTAGCTCGAGGAAAGAATAGATGACAACCACGTGTGCTCTCGGAAAGCATTTATTGCAATTGCAGCTAACACGCCGAACAGGCCAGCAAACTATAGGTGACATCACTCAGGGTTCCCTCGAAGAGAATAGTACGCTATGTAATGAAGGGCTTCCGACTTACCAGCCGGGGATACGGGCGAACGTTGTGATTGCCGCGGCACAACCAAGTGCAGGAAAACGGGAGCGGTGGCGGAGAATTCCACCCTTGCCACTTGCTGGTCTACAAAGAGACTCGGGTGATGTCAGAGGGATCTCACATGACACCATGTGGCGCTGATAGCACTTGCGATTCCCGTGCGCTGCCCATGAAAGGAAAGTTCCTCCTCTCCTCAACCTGCCTGGCGCGCGTGCGACGGTCATGTGACCTGAGGATTCCCACATCTTCCACATTCGCGCAGAAGCGCCGGACTAGTGCGAGTGCAACTGTCACCTCAGAGAATGTGGGTAAAGGATCATTATTGCTTTCCTCATTGTGACCGCTTTCACTTGTGCTCGGTACGATGTCGGCAATTTAGTCTTCGTTTTCAGGATCTCCCGTGGTCGTGACGCCATCATCTGCACTCACAAACTCGTCCGCCGTTGATCCATCAACGGCTTCCAGAAATTCTGACAGCTCGCTCCAAACTTCGGCAACACTGGCAATGGCTTCGTCGCGCTCATCAGAATTTTCAGATTCATCACCGGCCACACGGAAGCCGGCACGTCTGATGCAACAGTGCATTCCGAAGGCACCGCGGCAACTTATATTTGCCTATAACTAGGGGCTGAAGCTTTTTTGATCCTTCCAAATTGGTTGCCAACGGCAGAGATACACGGGCCTTGATCACTTTGATGGCGTGAGATTTGTCGCCCCAACAAGCAAGTGTCTTATTCGGAAACATTTGCAAAAATAGTGCGGTTTCATCGGCGTTGAATATATCTTGGGGTTCATATCTTGCTTTAATATCTGGCCAGTTTTCTTGCATTCATTTGTCCACACTACAATAGTCTACAGCTTGGCTTTCGCCAGTGACTGCTTTGCCGACAATTCTCGTGCTCTTCTTTAAACCACTGCAGCCAACCGGAGCCACCTTGAAAATCCTCCCTGCCAAGGAAAAAAGCCATGTCCTTGGCTTTTTGGTCAATCGTGGGGCTGGACACCGGGATGTTGCGCGACCGAATGTCGACGAACCACTTGTACACGGCTGCCTCGACGTCTTCATACACGGCTGTGCGTACGCGTCGGGCACCACGGGCACCAGGTGTTTTGTCCGCTTTAGCCCTAATCTCCCCTTTATTCTTCAAGATCGTGTTGAGTGCTCCTCGGAATCATGTACGCTGCAGAGACATCCGACTTCTCACCGCGTTCAACTCATTGTATGATTTCGAGCTTCACAGCGAAAGGCAAGTTCTGCCACTTCGCGGTAGCCATCATGGCAACACTGCGGAAAAAGGCCCACAAGGCGGAAACACAATTAATGAGAAAAGCAGCGAGGCAACCTGCACTTGCACAACGAGAGCACATGAGTCTTTGATTGGCTGTCTGAGCAGATGCTGAGCGCGGGCCAGAATAATTTTTTGCAAGGGGTTGTCGGCTGCTTACTCGACGCGGTGCGGTTGCGGTAGGGAGAGTGGGTGGATAGAGCCACGCGTGCCGGGCTAAAACCACTTTTGGGGTGTGTTGGTGGATTTGCCCGCCACTGCAAGGAAAAGTGAACATCTGGGGGACCTCATGCGCCGCTTGATTTTCGATATAGCAGGAATCGCTGCTATTTTTGTTCCATGTAAGCGTAATTTTGCTATATGTTCTCTTTGTAACTATACCGTTGTCAGAAATTGTGCAATATACAGTCAAACCTCGTTAATACGTACCCGCTTGATGTGTAATTGCGGTTTAAATGTAGTCACGAAGATTCCCCCACCCAGCCTCCATTGAACCCCATGTATTGGCTGACCGCTTAAGCCGCAGTCGCTCATTGCCCACCAAACGGTTAGTGCGTTCAATTTTTGTTTCTTATCTGCACTCACAGGCACAAAATCGGCAAAATCTCACGTGCGCAGACGTTCGATTCTCGAGTTGCGACGCCCGGACGACACCCACCAGCGATATGGTACCATCGTTTGTGAACTTTCAAGATTAGTGGCTTTCAAGATTAGCTCCCAGTAACGCGACGAAACCGCCGGTAGGGGGTGCGAATTCTCTGTCACCGTAGAATCGTAACTGTGCAGAAGCACATTTTATTGCGAAGCGCATTTCTGCCGTCACCGTGGACATCACTTTGAGGTTCCGTATCAAGTCAAAACACGGCAACATCGTCGTCGCGCGCCGTACGCTGTATGTGCGAGCGAAAGCTTGCGACGGTCAACCGCCTATCGCGCGCGGGCGAGAAAGAAAGGCGGGGCAAAAGTGCGCTGCTTCTGTCGCGCACGGCGGGGGAGGCGCGAAAAGGAGGGGTTTACTTCGCGGTGGCCACCGTATCTTGAAAGCGATCTGCTGCGTGGAAAAAGTGCGCGCCCACACGGGCTTCATCTTTAAAGCGATCTGCAGACAAAGTGCAACTAGCGCTGGTAGCTTCGTATGCACTGTGCTTCCGACGTCTAGTTCGCGTTGAAGCGAGAGACGGCACACTCGCTGCTGCTGCCGCGCCTCCTCACTCAGCGTTCTGACAGTGAATTTCTGCGGTCATTGAGCGAGATGTGTTCATGTTTACCAGTGAACGCGTTACACCATTCTTGTTAATTTAGTTAGTAAGCGGGGCCTCATAGGCAAACTGGCTCGCGGGCTCATCGAGTTCGAAGATGCCGTCGTCGTGGCAAGGCCACTACGGCGGCAAGTGAAGATTACCGATTTTTTGCTGCCTACCCGCAAATAAAGCCTGTCCGAGTGTGTGTGTTTGAGATCATGGTGACGTAGTTCTTTTCTGGACGGTAAGTAGCCGCTAAACTGGCATTGGCGGTTAATTCGTACATTGTTTAGTGCGTACCTAGGTAAACGTTGTTCCCGGCCAACGACGTATTAACGATGTTTGACTGTACAGGATAAGTAGATGTAAATGGGTTCGGTTCAGTCTGGTTCGACTGTATAACTTATTTCACCTCTCCTGAGGCTGAAGCCATTTGTTTGATGTGCAAGTAAAATTTAAAATATTATGCAGGGTGTCGCAGCTATCACGCAGCATCATTATAAAAAAGAGGAACGGCATTACGCGAAGCCAACCTAGTGCGTATTGTTTCCAGTACAGTGAAGTAGCCGCCAGTAATTTTTTCGTTACTGAGATTTAATTAATTAATTGTAAATAATTATCTAACTTGATAAGTACTGTCCTAATTATCAAAGAGTCAATGAGAAAGTTGTACAGCAACATGAAAAACTCCCGATACAGCTTTCTGTTGCTCAATACGTGCTACATAAATGTCTTTTTCCGAGTGTCAAAGAAGCCCGCGAATACACGCAGAATTGCCGTACGACTGGCCGCTCGAGGCACTTTGCATGTATTTGCTGGCTTCTTTCATGCTCAGAAAAACACATTTATGTAGCACATATTGAGCAACAGAAAGCTGTATCGGGAGTTTTTCATGTTGCTCTACAACTTTCTCATTGACACTTTCATAATTAGGACAGTACTTCTCGAGTTAGATAAATAATTACAATTAATTAATAAATCTCAGTAACGAAAAAAATACTGGTGGCTACTCCACTGTACTGGAAAGAATACGCACTAAGTTTCCTTCGCGTAACGCCGTTCCTCTTTTTTTAAATCGTGCTGCGTGATAGCTGGGACACCCTGTATAATCAGTAACGGAGCGTGAAGTGACTTGCAGCAGTTTATTTTTTCTTACTTTTTGCATGACACATTATTGTATTCAATTGATTTGCTAATGAGAAGAGTGATGGAGTAAGGTGCTAATGAATTCCTGTGGCTAAAGTATTTCTGGTTGATTGCTTGAAACAAACCACTGTTTTCATATTAACTGCCTATCTACGCTGTGTTCTCACTGATATAGCTACTTTCAGTAAAGTTTTGCGCCCTGTAACAGGCTTAGTGGTGCCACTTTTTAACCTTGGTATCAAGGGAGGTTGGATAACACAAAATAAGATCAGCGTGTCGAGAACTCTCGGGATAAATTCCACTTTACGCTGGTACTTTGCCAAAGCAAACTGATAGCAGTCAGCAATGGACCAAGAACATAGCCTTTTATTCTCTTGGACTTGACGTCAAAACAATTCAGATTCGACGAAATCTTTTTTGTGTAGGATCCCGATGACATCAGCTTGAGTTCCACTACGGACACCGGTGCCGTCTTTTCTGAAAGCTCTGAAGGCAGTGCAAGGTGAATATAGGTCTTTGTCACAACTCAATGTTCACCATTCTTAGCAGCAAAGTTCACCATTCTTATCATTATTTATTGCTTTTTTATTTAATAGTTGCAGTGACTCTGACTACTCAGACTGGGTTGAAGAACCCAAGTCTCGCAAGGCTGCCCCTAAGAGTAGTCCTAAGAAACAGCGGCGGATTGTCCAGCGACCTGAGGAAGACGACGATGATGAAGAGCACGAAGGGAGGCTTAAAGAAGAAGCAGAGTCCATGGTTGAGGATGACTCTGATGAAGAGGATGTCATGGTGGACGACGAGATTTCAGATGATTACGATGACAGTGCTGAAACTATCCGCCCGGCCAAAAGTAAAGCAGCAGCAGTAGACAGTGACGAAGACTACGTTGAAGTGACAGCTCGTGCACGGAAAAAAAAGCACCTTGTTCGCAAAAAGGAACGCAAGAAAAAGCCTCCCATAAAATCGTCCTCAACAACTCCGACGCCTTCATCATCCGGAGCTGGTGGCAGCAGGCAACCTCCAGTGAGTGATATTCAAGTACAGCACTGTCAGCTGACATTTATCGGCCCTTTTCATAATTCACAAGTGTGCTTCCCTGCACTGCAAATTTGCCCAACTAATCTTAGCATCGGTCATTATTCAGGTGAAGATAAACTGCTAGCTGCCCGTGCTAGGGTTTTTCTTGCACGTGGTTTCTTCAGGACGGCCACATCAGCATTTTCATATCTTTGCTAGCTGCCCATGCTAGGGTTTTTCTTGCACGTGGTTTCATCAGAACGGCCACATCAGCATTTTCATATCTTAATGTAAGGAAATATGAACTTTGCAAGAATTACTGCTCTGCTATTAGTTGGGCAAACTGCCTCGCAGGAAGGAAAGTTAGCTTTACATTTATGGTAAGGGTTTGTTGCATTCATTTTCAAAAGCGTGTTAATACCCATATGCCTCACATGGGCATGCCAGAGGAGTACATAGAAAGTCATAATGGCAAGCAAGCAGAGGCATTTGAACAACTGTAATTTGTGCTCAGAATGAAAACAAATTGATAAGATAAGAAAACACACGGGCCAGTGGCCACTTGGCTGAAAGCAAGAACATGTACCACTCTTATTCTTGGGCTAGCAAAGCCACTTGACAATCTTGCGGAGCTAAAGAAAGCTGACCTGAACAAGCTGAATCCTTCTTTCTTCACTTCAGTGATCCCTCGTTAGTTGGTCCTGGTGCTTGAACAAGAAGCACAATACCACCAAAAATAAGGCCCCTTTTTTTCAAATAAGCTGTTGTGTGTTGATTCGCACTGCCAAAAAGACCAGTTTTTTCGACTAAATTTGAGGAAGTAGAAGAAATGCTGGATCATTTAGTATGGAATGGCAGCTGAGTGATTTTCGCTGCTTCCAATGTTGGCAGGCCAGTCTTTCCTCTCTTTTATACCTATCAAGAAACCGGGTATAGGTGCATGTTTGCCTCTAACTGAAACCAAACTCTTCTACAGTGCTGTAAATGTTGAAACTGGAAGTGTACTTTAACTTGAAAGTAAACGATCCTGAAAGGAATCGACCAACTAGGGTGTTAGTCATATAGCGGAGAAGACAAGGGTGCTAGCAAACAGCGAGCAACCGGTCAACATGATACAAATGCCTGTGACAATGCAGGCTTGGTTTTAAAGCAATAGTTTTCTTTGGCTCTGCCTCCCACTTTGACTTTCTATGCCCATAAGTAGTTTTGTCTGCCCATTTATGTGATGTTGAGGGTGACTTGACATGTGCAAATGTATCTACATAAAAACATTGCATTTTCAATGGGTGGTTTTGAACCCGCTTCCCCAAGCCCAACATGTTAGCCCTATGCTCTAACCATTAAGCTACAGCCTAAAGAGACGAAATAAAACACCTTTATGAATTTTCCTCGTGCAAGTCAGCACTTGGCGCGTTAGGCATATTGGAATAATTTATTGGTGAAAAGTGAACACGCACATTTTTTAGCCAAGTTGGCTTCTTATGATAAATAAAAATTGGGCCCCTCGGTTGCCTTCTCATTCTTTACATAACGAGGGTCTCGAATACGGCAACATTGATGCCTTCCGGTAGTATATGTGGGTTTATTGACCAGTTGCCTTCACCCAAAAAGATCACATACTCATGACGCCTGCGGCAGAAAGATATTCCACATGCGCCGCCAAGGTTTGTGAGTGGTGGAGCTGGCTAACATTCCCAGGATTAGTTTGTAGTTGTAAAACATAAATGGCCCAGAAAGTGGATGGGAAAACGGCACGCCGGTAGCTCAATTGGTAAGAGCATCGCACGTGTAATGCGAAGACGTGGGATTGTTCCCCACCTGCGGCAAGTTGTTTTTTCATTCACTTTCATTTCCATTAATTTATCATTTTTCTTTAACTGAGTTAGTAGTACAAGTAATTTTTCCCTGTTTTCGTTGGTGTCTGTGTTTGATGGCTTCTTATGATATGTTTTATTGTTGTGACATATGAGGATGCTCTAGTTTAAACTGTCTCTTTTCAAACATGGGAAAAGCAGGAAATCCTTTTATTGGGCAACCACTTAGCAAGTTTGAATGAAGTTTGCTGCATATATATATATATATATGTAAAGGAGTCGAGTTCTAGTAACTTTTGCCAGTAGATCTATATTTACGCTCTCAAAGCTAGAACTACATGCCACACATACGCTTGGCATGACTTGGCTAACGAGGGCAAAGCTGGTCGGTGGCACTAACGGTAGCAGTAACCAATGGCAGAGCTGTGATAGCATGCTAAAACACCCTATTAATTTCGTTGGAAGGCACTTGTCCGACACCTTGTCGCATTGCTTTTCCTGCCTAAGAAGCAGAACCAGAGGCAGGTGCCACAGGCTCAAGCGAATGGGGAGGTCAGGACGCCACCGCAGAGCAGTCGCAGCAAGAAGTCAAAAAAGAGCTCCAAGCGTGCTTCTGGGAAAATTCTGCGACACCCCGAGTGGCTGATGGACATGGTGCCACGCAAGACGCCTTACTTCCCACAGATTGGCGACGAGGTGGTATACTTCCACCAGGGACACCAGTCGTACGTGCAGGCTGTGAAACGCTGCCGAATATACCACATCAGGGATCAGTCCCAGCCCTGGGTGCGACACCGGCTCAGGGTCAGTGACCGTTTGCTGCGTTTTGTCTAGATCTGTGCTGAAGCAGTGTTAAATGCCAACTGAAACAAACATCACTTTTGTATTTACTGTTGAAATCATCTTGACAAAGCTACAGGGTTAGTAATTTCTAATCTTCTTGTTAACAAGCCTTAAATTGCACTAAGCAAATGACGCATGCACCTGGTGGTTTGCGGATATGATGAAATTACCAGCACATGGCGTCAGATTTTATGCACATTGCGAGCACCACCTAATTTGAAACTAGGCTCTTTATGTGGTCCAGAATTTAATAGAAGTTGGCCTTTACATGACTGTGAAACTTTCAGCCTTCTATGAAACATTGATTCTTGCAAGATGCATTATGAATAGGGTCCTCTGTTTTTTTAACCTGATAATACCAGATTTTTGCATCGCAAATAAAATTTATGAAAATCGGGTTGGGCCTGATTGCTCTCTAGACGTGTTTTCATTACGCGCTATATTGGCGGGACAACGTCTTGTGTGGCACGTTCTAAACAGAGCAAAGCGTGTCGCGACTGCCTAGCTAATCGGGAGATTGTGAGAGGCAGCGCGTGGGTTGCGCGCGGGCACGATTCACAGTAGCCGCCATAGACAGACCTTCGCTCATTCAGCGCTTTGGTCAACCGACACACGCTACTCTGGCGGCAGTGTGTGGGTGCGATTCACAGCAGCCGTCGTAAACAGACCTCCGCACATGCTACGCTTTGGTCATCAGATGACGCGCGCTACTCTGGTGCCATCTCGTAGCCATTGTCGCCACCGAGTCCATCTTGCACGACCCTACACTTTTCTTCGTACGCTTTCTCCTTACTCTCCTCCTCCGCTTTCCTCCTCGTACTCTCCTCGCTATCGCCGTCTTTCATCTGCTGCGTTCGCTCGGTTACGAGGTACAACGCTGGTGCCCGCCGCAGGTACAGGCGCCTATGAGCTGCGCTCTAAAATGGCACCCAAATTTTACCCCTGGAATTTCGAACAATATTAACCTGAAAATGAAGCACCTTAATTATGAAGCACATCGCTCATGCGACGTGTATGACTTCCAAGACAGAGGCCCCTGAGTAAGTGATTTCTTCGTATTGTACGTTGAAACGAATGCTAGCAAGAATGTGAGGGCTGGTTGCAGATACACCATTACTAAAATTCTCTCATAAATGCTGTGCTGCCATGTTTATGTGTGTGCAGGAGCAGGAACTCTTGCGTGTGCTGGATGTGAAGTTTGAGCTGTGCCCACCTGTGCACCTGTGCTGCCTGCGTGTGGTGCCCATTGAACCTCACCGGAGTCAGATGGATGGCGAGCCCTTCGACATTCGTTACCATGACATGCCAGACGTCATCGACTTCATTGTTCTGCGTCAAACCTACGACACAGCTATGCGGCGCAACTGGAAGCCTCGTAGGTTGCTGTCTTGCATTTTCCTCTCTTCCTCCTTTCAAACAGTTGGTAGGCGCCGCACTTTTTAATTAAAAAAAAATAAATTCTGGGGTATTGCATTCCATAACCACAATATGATCATAAGGCATGCCATTATGGGTTTGTTGATTATAAGGCATGCTCACAACACACTCCTGACACTGCACTGGCTGTATGCCTTCAAAGCTGCGTGGTCACCATCCATGGTCTCAATGGTTGTAATCACAGAATCTTCAGTCACTGTTGCGAGTACTGGTTTCGTTTTGATTCAGTGCAAGGTAAAACATGTCACACACACCGCAGGAACTATGGAGGATGAAAAGCGATTCTGCTGTAGCCTGTGCACTGGCATCAAACCTGCGAGCGACATCGTGATGGATGATTAGTTGCTGGCCACCTTATTGGTGTAGAACTCATGCAGTAGTGAGAAGCACATCTTCTTAGATTGAAGACACGCACGCGTATTGCGCTGCTACTGCACTGCAAAAGAAATTGCAATGCCCTTGCGACTGTGAGTGGTTATCAGTAGCAAATAGATAAGAATCGTAGTGTGCATGCTGATTTTGTGCTGTACAGAGGCTAGGGCACTTAATTTCATTAGTAGATAAGGACATCTTGATGTAAGCATTTGTTTATATTTTCTGGTCTATTCGAAAAGTCACTATACAGTTAATTAAGACATTTTTAATGGTCCTGGTAGGCAGCTTACAGAAATGCGGAAAAGGTCCATTAATTTTGTATTTTTGCACCATGCGCAAATGTTAGAGTGGTCACATCATAGCCTGCACAGATATTTTATTTGTGCCACTTGTGATGAATGTGTAAGAAACTTTAATGTGACCAGAACTGCACATGCTGCGCAGACGACCGGTTTCGGAGCATCATCGATGACGCTTGGTGGATGGGGACCATCGAGAGCCAGGCACCACTGCAGCGAGAGTTTCCAGACTCCATGTTTCAGTGCTTCATTGTCACTTGGGACAATGGGGAGACGGAGCGCATGAGCCCATGGGACTTTGAGCCTATCGACTGCAATCGTAAGGAGCTGTCGCATGCTCTGCTCTCTTCTATTTGCTCGTCTCTGGTCAACAATGCAAAGCTTCAAATTTGCATGTTGATTGAAATGCACTACTGGAGAAACATTTAAATCAACCGTTCGAACATGTTCGAACAGCTAGCCCCAACATTAACTCTTCAACTATCAGTTGATAGCAGTACTCATCTCTGAGCATATGTGAGAAACTTTTTTCTTCTACTGAGCAGTTCCTTGTAATCTGTTTAACCTATATCTCCAATACTGGAGACCCTACGAGCATAATGTCCGTGAAACATGAATGCCCAAATGTTGGGAGTTGTTGCTGTATATATTTAGTTTGACTTCGACATGCAAACTCATTTGGAGCACATTGCATCCAAGATTTGTGACTTCTGCGGCCAACCATCATATGACGGCACAGTTGCACGTGAGAATATGACATCTTGACAGCAACACATGAAAATAATAGGATTATGAGTGGGGGGGGGGTAACCAAATACAGTAGACCTCCATTAATTTGACCTCGACTGAAGGGCCCCGCCGGCGCCATACACTTCAATGGGCGCAAACTTCAGTTTTTTTAGCTCGAAATTAACCCTCGCCGAATAATTCAAACTTGACTGGTCAGCTTCGCTTCGATACAGCTGTGATATACGGTGAAGCATACGCAATTTATTGTGGTGAAGCATACCAAGAATGAAACGGGGCTACTGTACGGGACATAGTACACATTTCTTCATTATACAAGCTCACACGCGTCATCTCCGATCACAGTACGAACACATAAAGACCTAATAAGCATACTGGCAGCTATTCAGGGCCGTTTTTGACGTTGATATGGAGATTTAAGCTCTTGTTTTGCCCATCATGCACGTTACATCTGAGGCCATTAATGGGGCCTAGTGCGTGTTCCTTAATTATATGCACGTGCCGTCCACAGAGAAGTTGAAAAAAACCATCTGTATTTTGGGAAAGCTAGCGAAAAGGAGGTGGTAAGAGTGTGATAAAAAAAAACTCAGAAAGTCAAGGGGACGTTTAAAGCCAACAAAAGAGGTGAGAGGGGGGGGGGTCTTTCTAAAACTCTGAAGGCCTGCCAGTAAACATAGTAGGCATCTCGGTGCTCGTACTGTGACAGAAGACTGCGCATGTGAGCGTGCAAAAGTAAGAAACACATGCTATGTCCCGTAGCAGTGGCCCCTTTTCTGCTTGGTATGCTTCACCACATATGATGGCTCTATTGCGGCGAAGCTAATTGTAAAGCCTAATACTGCAAAGTGAATCAACGAAGTGAATCAGTGATTTTTCTGCCTTTTGTTTAATTCGACCAGTTCCGTCGGTACTGTCAGGATCGAATTAGTGGAAGTCGACTGTACTTGGAAATTGTTAGAGGACAAGAATGTAATGCATTAGACCATAACTACTAGTTTTTATAGTGGATGTGTGTAAGATGCACAGTCTTGGTAATGTGCCAGAGGTGTCAACTATTGCATTAAATACTACAGTAAGAACTTGTTAATACAGGTTTCATGGGACTTCGAAAAAAACAACAAATTAGTCGCATGTCAGAATTATCGAATGTGTTTAAGGATCATCAATGTAGCTTTGCCTAATGAAGAAATCCATAATCCTCATTTACAGTTACCACAAAATCAGCATGGAAGCTGCAATTCTCGTCATCTCTTAACTGATAAGCACTCACAGCAGCGAGAGCCTCACGGCTTCCTTCGCAGTGTGGCAGGGTTACAAGACACGCGTCCTCATCTAAGTAGACTTGCTTTTCACTACTGCGCACGCATCCCTATTATTTTATAGCCAGTAAGTCGGCAACTGATTGTCCATCAAAATATAGCCAGAGGGTTTGACGCAAGTGCTAAGCCGCAGTAAAATGGCTTTTCATCCTTAGCAACCTTCATTGTGTTTGTGGCTTTGCGTGCTCCTTGCACTGAATCAAAACGAAACCACTGTTCACCGCAACTACTGCAGATGAATACAGTATGGTTTAACAATGCAATCACTGATGGCAACCACACAGTTTTGAAGACGAACCGCAAGCACGGTTTCCTGAAAAGGCGCAAAGTGGGCTTCGTGTCATTCTTGTATAGTTCCTGCTTATGATTATGGCACTGCGGACTCTGCCACTTTGTTTCGGTTGAACTCTGGTGCCACTTCAGCTATTTTGTGGCACTCGACGCTCTCCGAATGTGGTTTGAATTAATTGGCATGCAGCCATATACCTACATCAAGATTATTAACCAGAGCTTGAAACCACAAAATAATGCACACACTTCCAAGGACCAGAGGGCCAGTTCGACTTATTCGATTTTTTCAATTGACCTGGGTCATGTTAACAAAAATTTACTGTATTGCGAATTCAAGGTGCAGACATTTCTCAAGTATGAACCAACACTTGTTTTGCACCTCGGTGGCAGGTTGTGCTAAAAACATAAAAAGTTTGGCTACTTGGTCACATTCCAGAAGCCACATTCAGCAAAGGCCGAACCTTATATGTCCCGAAATTCACATTGTATCATAATTCCTATTAAGCTCTCATAGACAGTGGCACCAGAATCTCTTCTAGGTAGTATTGTAGGATACTATGGTTGCAAGAGGAAACAGTGGGTGCCGATCCTGTCTGGAGGCCTTTTTGAAAGCACAGTGTTTTGGTAACGCAGGCATGCCCGACCAGGTGGGCGGTGCAGTGCCAGTCACGTTTGACGAGCGCCGCAGCCTGGTTTATCGACCCAAGGCCAATGAGTGGCCCCGGTGTGGCCGAGATACGTGCTGCATCCGTCTAGTCACGGGTGTGAGCCGGATTATGGAGCTGTCTATAGCAGAGCCATTTGCTGCACCAGTCGACCTCAATGCCTACCCGATGTACGCACGCGTTGTGGCTTACCCCATCGACCTATCCACCATCAGGGCAAGGCTAGAAAACCGGTTCTACAGGTACAGTCACCCCCTTTCACCATTTTCCCCAATTGCTTGCTATCAACGATTCAACAGATACTGCAGACCTTGGGTGCAGTTCAATGTGTTGCTCAGGAGATGTGCACATAGTTCTGTGGCATGTTGCTCATTGGCGTTTACACTTCCTTTGCAGAGATTTGATCAAATGGGACACGAGTCCCTACATGAGCACTTCTTTCTTCTTGCTTTTTTGTTTTTGCCACATGGCGAGTCTACACTCTCAGATGCGTTAGTTATGTGTACCATCTCTGCCAATATTGAGTAGCTTCTGTGAAGCTTTTGTGACTGTGAAGCTTATTGTGCAATAGCGCTGCGCTGTTGGTGCTGCTGAGACAAGGGCAAAATGACTTTTTGTTTTCTTTGCAGGCGGATGGAATCAATCCGTTTTGATGTCAAGTTCCTGGAAATCAATGCAAAGAAGTTCAATGAACCAAATAGCAAAATTGTGCAGAAGGCAACGCTACTGGTGAATCTCTTGCTGCAGTTCATCAAGTAAGCAAGTGCACCTGCTCAATAGCTTTACAGTTGAGACCAATCCAGCTTTCACGATCGTGACGAGCACTGCTAATGAGCGCTTGCGTCTTGCACAGTAACCAGTCCTGCCAAGATCCTATCAAATTGTACCAGCAGTTGGTGGATGACGCCGCTGACAAGTACCACAGTTCATCGGCTGAAGACGACGACTTGGGTTCCACAGACGCTGAGGTGAACGGGACGGAACCATCTTCCTCCAGTGTGAAACGGAAAAAGGCAAGCTGCCATCATAAGCCAATTCTTTGGTGCCAATGTTAACATTTGTCCATACTTGGTGCCATGCTTGGCTGTCTGTTTATACAAAGTTCGCTCTGGTGAAAAGTGGCTATGGCATTCTGATGCCAAACATGAGGCTGCAAATTCACTTGCAATGAAGGCGGAATGCAAGAATACGCATGTATAAATTTAGCTATAGATTAAACAACTCCTGGTGGTCTAATACGGAGCCTAGAACATCTCTAATAGCCTTTAGGATGTTAAATCCAATCAGATATCCACTTTCATTTCTTATTAAGCTAAAGGAATGAAATTCATGCAGAATGTAGAGTTTGATCTCCTTTTTTCGAATATGTGTTTAGTTTTTTCAATGTCTTATCCGGTTATTTTTCAGTGACCCCTGAAAGTAGAAAAGGTGTGGTCTTTTGTGCACGGTTTTGGCTTCATGCCAAGCATAGGAGAGTGTTTTAAAATAGCATATATTGCTCCTTATGGTCAACTAAATTGCAAATAAGCTCGAACAGATTTTTTTTTATCTTTGATATTTAAAGAAAATATTTTTGATCCAGATTATTATTATTGATAACATTGATGAGTGCTTCCCTTAAAATCACATAACCAAATTTGATCCAGATTACAATAAGACATAGATACTGTACTTGCATTGTTCATTGTTCATCTGCATACAAAATTTGAGATATTGGTGCACTAGCAGTAAAACAGCCTTAGATTTGCTTGAAATTTGGCCAAAATGCAGACCTAGTATTCACATAAGTGTAAAAGTTTGAAATTCTCCTGCTGTGTAGGTGGGACCCTCAGAACTCTTGCGAGCTTCCTCCTCCGAGTAGTTTTTCTTTGCTGCACTGTGACAAGATTTAGCTTCAACTGTCTGTTTTTCAAACATTGTTATGATTCTTCTTTTGTCAGTCTGGTTGCTCAAAGCGAATCAACTCCCGAGTTGGAAGGATGCCCAGCTCCTGTAGAACCTCCGCAAAGCCTTTGTGGCCTTTGGTGAACCACAGTGTGACTATAGAAGTAGCCAAGTAGCCATTTTCAAAGCCTAGAGTAAATTCGGCTGAGCGCTGGTGAAAATTGGAGAATTAGCTGGTGCTGGCTGGCTCAGTCAGTGCTAGTGCTCGCTCGTTCTTACAACAGGAAAGGTAGAAAGCAGTCCAGCATGAATGGAAGGAGTAGGCCCTACAGATACCATGCAGCGCTTAGAATCATTTTTGCAGTGTTCTGGATAGAGAAATGGCTTGATGTTTTTATGCGTAAAAATATAATGCTGAAGCGTATTTTACAACGAAAAAAAATTATTTTACAAAATATAAATGCAATATTTCGCCCCATGTCTTCTCTTAATCTTTTTGTGGAGTAAAGGTTGCTCATGACGTAACCACGTGCAGTGCTAATTAGGATATAATGCACTTTCTAGACTTCAGGCACTGACGCCACATAAAGCTAGAGGTTTATGGCCAGACTTGCAGATGTGGGGAACTAAAGAGAAGGAAAAGTTGACTAACAATGAGCAAGTTAACAGAAAAGTTTATACCCGCCGGGGTGGCTCAGTTAGCTAAAGCGTTGCGCTGCTGAGCACGAGATCGCGGGATCGAATCCCGGCCGCGGCGGCTGCATTTCGATGGAGGCGAAATGCAAAAACGCCCGTGTGCTTGCGTTGTAGTGCACGTTAAAGAACCCCAGGTGGTCAAAATTAATCCGGAGCCCTCCACTACGGCGTGCCTCATAATCAGAACTGGTTTTGGCACGTAAAACCCCAGAAAGAAGAAGAAGAAAAGTTTATTGCAACTCTGGGGAGTAGTTGATTCAACAACACTGGAGAGCTCAGTGTGAATGGTTGCAGAACCATGCTAGCCTTGATAGTTGTGGCTGACCGATTTTAGTTTCTTAATTATTTTGCCAAACGAAATATCTGGTAAGTACTGTGCTACCATCATGTGGTTACCCTACTGGGTACCACTGAAAGAATGCTGGCTATTATATCAGTTATCGCATAGCGATGGACCTTGGTGAGTGCATAGATACCCATTGATGGTTAACGCACACTTGCTTACAGACAACAACGTCCAACCGACCCAAGAAACGAAGGGCCCCTGATGCTGCCCCTCTGACCTCGGTGACCTGGAAAGGCCAGTGCCAAGAGCTGTTGAGCTTCATCTTCCAGTGCGAGGATTCCACACCCTTCCGACTGCCAGTAGATTTGGCCGCATACCCTGTAAGCATGCACTCACTTAACATGATAAAAAGATTAAATGGGGCATGCACCATAACTCTGCGTCTTTTGCATGTATCCTGTCTACATTACATGTAGTGCCGCTCGTGTGCGTCATTGTGTCTGTGTGCTGTTGCTTGCATTCATTATCATGTCCTCATTTCAATATGCTAGTAATTTGCAGTGACAGTGCACCGAAATTTGAAGGGGCACAATGTTCATCAATTCAGACTGATCAATTATTCTTTCAAATATCTATTTTCATTAATTTTGTGTTAATAGGTTGAGTTTGAATAGTATAGGAGAAAATGATGTTCAAAGTTTCTTTCTTTTTCTTTTCTTCGCCAAAACCCGTGCTGGCGCATCAGCGTGATGTTACGGATTTCAAAGTATCTTTTTGTATTGTAATTGGGCTGTTGTGGTACAGTAGATGTTCTTGAAACTCGCCAAGTTCAGTCTTTGGTTATTTTAATAGTATGCAATGTATAATTCAGCTTTACCGTTAAAAATTAACTGGGCCCGAGCAGACTCCTTCAGTATCCACGACGTCATGGCAAGCTGGTGCAGAAACTTTAAAGTGGCATCGCCACGTGTCTTGTTATTGCATCTTTTCTGTCTTACCAAGTGTATTCTCAGGGTAATAGTGGTTTTCTTGGTATTGTAGAAGGGTAGTTTACTAATACACCTGAAATAATTTTTCTGCCTAGTGTCTTTTTAAATTGATCAATACAAATTTTAGAAGGTACAGAGCTAGGTGAAAGTTTGCAAAAAATAGCTGTTGTTGTCACTTGCATAATGTACAGGTAGGCAACACACTGTCCCTTGTTTGTATATCCAGGATTTCGAGAGAGTTTGCTGTTGTGTTTGTTCTCGCTATATGAAGAGCAGTGCAGGCTAAAGCTGTATCTCTCACCCTCTTCCTCGTCCCATTAGCTTGCACTGGTTTTGTTGTGTTTAGGATTCCTTCAGTGCTAATGGTTTTGCTTTCACAGGATTACGCCAACATAATTGACACGCCAATGGACCTGGGTACAGTGAGGGATCGGCTCGCGCGGGACCTCTATCCAAGCCCCGTTGAGTTTTGCAAGGACATGCGGCTCATCTTTGCCAACTCTCGGAATTACAACATCAACAAGAAGTCCAGGGTAGGTGGTGCTCAATGCATTATGCAAGCTCACAGGACAAACAGAATGGCCACTGTGCTTAGAGAAAGCTTATAGCAGGGGGGCTTCTATCTAAATACATTGGAATGAAGAAATCATTTTTCCTGGCAACCACTTCATTGAATGTAGTCAGGGTTCTTACATTTAAAAGAAAAGAAAAAGAAAATAGCTTATTTAGGCCACTGATCTTCAATAAAAAAATTTTGAAAATGTAACCATTAAAAAAAGAAAGCTCAACTATCAACTTTATTTATGAGTAAGGAAAAACAATGTCGCAATCCTGTAAACTACACCTAGTAATACAAAGCGGACAAAATTGATGTGTTATGTACCACTCTGAAATATACAGTCGATCCTAGATCTATCAAACGCATATATTGAATGACAGTTTATATCGAACAATTGCAAAACCCCCTTGGAAATCCCGTACAAAAGTATAGCAATGTAGTGCCTGTAACTCCCATTCACTACCACATTTGATATAGTATCTAACGCTGAGCCGTGCCACACCCTTGCAAGTTTACTTATAATGGAGACATGATCACTTCTCGTGTCGTCTGAATTAGTTAATTCCGACGAATTTGACACTGGCATATGCTGTCAAACAAGAGACTGAATCTTGGAGGCGAGAGCGAGGGAGAACCGGGAGAGTGTGTAGTGACTCTCTCTTGTGTCTACGCGTCTGCAACCTGCGAATGCGACGACATGAGTCATCATCATCATCAGCCTATGTGTGTGTGTGTGTGTGTGTGTGTGTGTGTGTGTGTGTGTGTGTGTGTGTGTGTGTGTGTGTGTGTGTGTGTGTGTGTGTGTGTGTGTCCAGTGTGTGCAGTCTCCAATTACCCATGCCTTGTGCTAGCTGATTCCAACTTGCGCCTGCAAATTTCCTAACTTCATCACCCCACCTAGTTTTCTGCCGTTATTGACTGCGCTTCCCTTCTCTTGCTATCCATTCTGTAATTCAAATGGTCCGCCGGTTATCCATTCTGCGCACTACATGGCCGGCCCAGCTCAGTTTATTCCTCTTTAATGTCAACTAGAATATCGGCTATCCCCATTTGCTCTCTGATCCACACCGCTCTCTTCCTGTCTCTCAACGTTAGGCTTAACATTTTTCGTACCATCGCTCTTTATGCGGTCCTCAACTTGTTCTCAAGATTCTTTGTTAACCTCCAAGTTTCTGCCCCATATGTTAGCACCGGTAGGATGCAGTGAGTGTGCACTGTTCTTTTTAACGACAGTGGTAAGCTGCCAGTCAGGATTTGGCAATGCCTGCCGTATGCACTCCAACCCAATTTTATTCTTCTGTAATTTCTTTCTCGTGGTCAGGGTCCCCTGTGAGTAATTGACCTAGATAAACATGCTCCTTTACAGACTCTAGAGGCTGACTGGCGATCATAAATTCTTGTTCTTTTGCCAGGCTGTTGAACATTATCTTTGTCTTCTGCATATTAATCTTCAACCCCACTCTTACACTTTCTCGGTTTCTGACGACATGAGTACGTGGAAGCAAATGGACGCATCTGCTCCCCACAATCTGAAAGGCAGTACATGCTATCAAGGAAAGCTTAGGAAAACTTATCAAGTTTAGCTTGTTACACACATGGATGGCTCGTGCAAACTGCGGCCATTCGTTAAGATCAGATCACCTCTATTCTTTAAGAACACGAATAGCCTCCCAGTCTAATGAGCTTTCCACAAGTAAGCGTAGATAACACTCAATGTTTTCACTGAGTGGCGCTGGGTTTCTCTTCTTATAGACAAGTCCTTTCTGCGAACAATATTTCAGGATTCCACGAGTGGCCAAAACGAACCTGAACCTAACCCCCACGGGGACAGATCTTTACAATACAGTTTGAATTGAACAAAACCGCTGCACACCAAATCTGCACATTGGGGAAAGACCCATTGCAGCAGTGGTACGCAAGACATGCTCTTCAATTTGCGGGTCCGCACTTAACATGTTTCATTTGTGCTCGCATGGTGCCATGTGAGTTCTTTTGCCAGGCTATTGAACATTATCTTTGTCTTCTGCATATTAATCTTCAACCCCACTCTTACACTTTCTCGGTTTCTGACGACATGAGTACGTGGAAGCAAATGGACGCATCTGCTCCCCACCTAACCCACCCCACGAATTGGCCGGGAGATCAAGCGGAGTCGCCGCGTGGCGTGCACTGGCTGAACCATGCATAGTGTAGATGACTCGTCGCGTCGTCTGCTAGCCACTATGTGTTTACATGTGCGCATACGAAATGCATATTCTTTAGAGGCTTTTTTTTTCCATGGTAGTAGTGCGGTTGTAAATGCTGGTATGCATTATATTGCAATAGTAATTATATCCACACTCCAAGCGGATTTCTGCTGTCACTGTCGCCGTGAGGTTCCGTATAGAGTCCAAGGGCGATAAAACCGTCGTGCGCTGTCTGCTGTATGTGTGCGTGAAAACACGCGAGGGACGCGCGCTTTCACAGGGAGTGAACGCACGGCGGAGAGCAAACGTCGCCTTCCATGGCGCGAAAGGCCGTGTGGGGGCTGGGGAGAGAAAATGAGAGCGAGGGAGAGTGGGCGCGACGCACGTACTCTCTCTCGCATTAGCGCTGAACGCTTCCCCGCATTAGCGCCAAACGCTCACGGTGTCCGTGACTGCAGCAAGCATCTCTGGCGACGGCTGATCTAGTCGAAAACCTCCGAGCCGCCGAGAGGCACCGGCAACAGTCACCAATGCCGAGCGTGTTCGGTGCAAACGCACACCGAATGCGGGCAAAATTCCGACGGCGTCGACAACAGTTCTGCGCATTGCTGCCGCTGCTACATGTCCACGTTTATACAGCTGATAAAACTACTATCCTTACTCCGTATAGCTCTCTACTAATTTGCTATCGCAATTGATGCCTTTTGGGTGAAACTGCGGCATTTTTTTGGCGATTTACAGAAGCATTTGGCTTTACACTGTAATCTTTGTGCTGTAATAAAATTAGTGACTGCACATAGCGAGCACGCAATATGTTATAGTCCGTTCGCCACAAATCATTTCGATTTTATTGCCATTTTCTGTTTTAGGCACGTTACAGAAAATATTCTCACTGGTCACAGTGAGACATCAGTGTACCTTTAGCGACTATTTGTCACAATGTGTTGGTGATTCCACATACACTGCGATACGATAAAGCAAGATGGGATGTGAAGATTAGTTAGCAGTATAAGCAAAAAAGAATCTTTAGCACACGCATCATATCACGAGATACACTTGGTCTTAGGTGTACAATTACATGATTGTTGCTTAGTGGTTATGCAGTGAGCCTTATCTGTGTCTGGGGTGTCTGTTTAGTATGTAGTCTAACACCACTACAAAAAGATCATTGTGCCTCAAGTGAAGTGTAGAAAGTGTGTCACTTTAGTACTTCGATTATCTGTTACCAAAGGAAAACATTACTTTTGTGCACGTAACGATGCCAAGACAACTATCTCCTTCAATGCTGTGCTTTTATTGTCATGATGATCATGCTAAACCGCTGTCACTTAATGACAAATATTGTTTACTCTGTAACCGTTTTTGGACTAGCGCAAAGGGGGGAAATAAAGCGATATGCTGAAATAGAGTGCATGTTAACAGTTAACACATCAACAGGTATTCTTTTTCTCTCTCAATTTTTTTGATTAGTGCAAAATTAGCAGTACATCCTGCATTAGTTGAGCTGTCCAATACCAATGCCAAGAGAGTAGGCAGACTGCAAACAGAACATGCACAAAGAGCAACAAGAAAGTGCCGTAACACAAGACTGTGTGGCTGAGTGCCAGTCCTCCGTTAAATGAGCTTGTGCTGCTTTCATGTAAAATAAGAACGTTCTGCACATTTCGTGCAAAAATGTGGCACTGGAGGACAAAATATTGTCAGTTCACTGCAGTCGGCGCATTTTATTAGCATACAATCGGCTGAAATTGCCAGCAGCAATGCACCGCGGTCCACATTTCTATGCGTGCTGCCGACCGACTATCAACACTAACACGGCGGTAATGCTGCCACCTACAGCTTGAGCTTGCAGCCAAGAGACATGGGCATTCAGCAAGCTGAAAGCCACTTCCGAAACTAAGCACTAAGTGTCAGCAGTCACGAATTCAGGGGCCAGAGAGATAAGGCCAAGAACAAAGGGACGTGCCAGCCGTCAGGAATCAGAGTGCTGAGTGGCACGCAAGAAGAGACACGTGGACTTCTTATAGGGCGGTCGAAAAGCGAGAATAACTGCTTCCGAAACCTGACAAAACAATTTGTCTGGCTCGTTGCCCATGTATGAGGATCAGCCATATTATTTGGTGTTGGACACGCAGCTCAGCATGTTCACACGTAATTCGCAATAAGAGTACTTTGCACTGAAATTGCGCACGAGTTTGCTGTTCGCAGTACGAGCGTATTATTTGGTATTGTAACTGACATGCAGCTGAGCACATCCATACAGACTAGCTTGCTTTCGCGGTGCTTCCATTTCTAACTTGCATAAAAACATGCAACAAGCACTTCGAAGCACACAAGACGCACCGCGGTGTTGCAATCAGTGTATCAAAGACCATTTCGCAGGAGCGAGTGACTTGCGATGTTCATTTGCAAAAAAAAATAAATAAGCTTTTTTACATACGACATGACCTTAGAGAAGAAAATTGGTAAGTTCCCGCTTTTCACGATCTCGGAGAAACTGACCAAAGCGTGTGGAGCTTTCAGATGAGCTTCAGATAGGTATATCTTATATTTCAAATTATCGATATATCGAACTGTTTCACGATTGCCTTTGAGTTCAGTACATCTCAGATCTACTGTACCTCTAATAAGTTGGTAGAAGCACACGCACCAGTTCTGTCTTGGGGGTCACAGCCGCCCAGTTCGGAGTCGTGCTTCGGAACGTTGCGTACACCCTCCTTTTACCACAACCAGGGCTGAAGTGCTCATTGTAACAGTATGGCACTTTTAAAAATGTTCTTTATATCTGGGCACATTTTCAGTAGACAGGGCCAGAAAATATAAATGCAGTAGACATAGCCTGAACAACCGTGTCTGTTTGTAAAAAACTATCATCATCAGCAATGGCTCTAGCGTCGTCGTTGTCTTCCACAACTGGCACGTTGGCGCCCCCCGGCGCAACCGCACGAACGCACTCGTGCCATTGCTCCCGCGTTTGTCATAGTCTTTTTCCTGAGCTGGCTCCATTGCCACTCATCATTCCCAGCGTAGAATTTTACTTCTCTTCTGTCGTCGTAATGGGGTGGCCACGTTTATGGGGGGTATGAGTCATTAGTTACGAGTTACGTGACGGACAGAATTAATTGTGAAGCAATTTAATATTGAATCATAAGCGGCAATGGCGGCCAGATGCTGCTAACCACACCGCCGAGCAAACTCGTGACATTAAACGCAAGCGTTTGTGGTTCGACAATAACTTGTCCCTCATCAGTGTGATTCGCTCCGACGAACTGCGACACAATGCCTTGGAAGTGTTGAGTAAACATTACGCTACTAGTGGAGAAGACATTGGTGAACTTAGAGTTTGCAATAGGTGTAAGGAATTTTTAATCAACGAAAAACTGCCTGCGTTCAGCACTGTGAACAGGTACATATACCCTCCATTTGTTGTGATGCTGATAAGCTTCGCTTATCATCCATCTTCACAGAGTGTAAGGGCTGACGAATCTTTTTCTTCTTCTTTTTTCTATGTGTGCGTTTAAACGAAGATTGGTAGATAGTTTGGCTGGTACCATCAACCTAAGCTCGGATGTGGACAAGGATGGTTCAATTAGAGAGTGCCTCTTATGCATGATTAACAGTGCAATGTAACATCACCCAGTGAACAGTTGTTAAACATGCTGTGGCCCTGTAACTCAGCACCCAAGACTAATCCATGCGACTGTCGCACACAACTGTTCAAGATGCACTATGTTCTACTTTTGCTTGACTTGTTACTTTTGTTAGTGTTGTATAGTTGACAGCACCTACAACAACATGTGCTGCTCTTCTTTCAGATTTACTCCATGACGATACGAATGTCTGCCTTGTTTGAAGAACGCATTCGTCAAATTACCAGTGACTGGAGGTCGGCCGTGAAGTACGAGACCAAAGTGAAAAACAACCAATATGTCAGCAGCAGGTAAGCTTAACTTCAGTGCACTGCAATTATTGCTTGGTTGCTTTATAGATCATGAGCAGTGTTCTAGGTTTGTTGGGTGCACATGTGCATTACCACCAGTGCAGCTTCATGTGCAGTGTCAGCAGCAAACGTAGTGTTGCTTGCCTTTTCCAGGGCTCCATTGAACAACAAATGTACGTGCACGCCTAAAATGGCGATATTTACTTGTGTAAGGCCTGCATTCCTCATTGGTATGTGAAAATATGAAAAAAAAAAAAAAAAAAGTTGCACCAAGCGTCGTACATCATATAGACAACGACCAATTTTTGAACATGCCCAATAATTCGGATGCCTTCGCAGCACTGCCACATACCCCATAGAGGCAATGTATAAGAACGATTGAACTTTCAGATGCTGGAACCCTTCCCTGTCAAATTTTTCGGGCTTTTTTTCGAGATCACAAGTTCAACACGACAATAATTGAAGCCACCGCCGCTGTCATTTTGATTATCTCGCAGTATCAAACCAACATTCTTGCAAACCGATCCTCTAATAGCTGTAGCCACCCCAGCAATGCTAGGCCTAGCTGCTTCAATGTTCATTATCAAGCTTTCTGCTGTTCGGTGCAGTGAAAGAATTCGCCACTGTCAGCAGTTGCATTGACTTTGCCTTTGTCATGCTCTTCGATGGCTTCGAAGTGTGGAAAGCACAGCAAGAGTTAAGCATTGCATAATACTGGTTCCCAAAAGTCAGCTTCGCCGCAACACAGTGGTGTTACGCAGTCAAGCATACACAATGTATTGCAGTGAAGCATACCAAGAGTGGAAAGGGACCACTGTCTCCTGTCGCACTGCGACACCGGTATGCCTAATAAGTGTAATGGCAGTCTGTTATAGCTATATTGGACGTACCTGTGGCAATTTGAGCCCTTGTGGGCATTAAAAGGCATGCATTCCTTTTTTGGACTGCTAGATGCTTTGGATGTTTTTGTGGCCCCTAGGAGATCGAAAAAATTAGGCATTAGAGAGTTTTAGATTAGGTAAACGCAAGCGTTGGGGCCCACTAGCGCTAGGGGATACAGTACTGCGCATGTGCAGAGGGGTCTGCACATGCACAGCACCGTGGCCCCAAGCGCTAACAGGCCCCCAATGCTTGCGTCCCCCTAATCTAAAACTCTCTATTGACTGCATACTCGTGTGGCCATGTCATCCGAGATAGCACCGCCGTGCCGTTGCAATCTCGAAGGATAACTCCACCCACGCTAGTTAATTTTCGAAAGCCGCTACTAAATGATACCAGTTAGTATCTTACCGACGATATCATCGTCGCCATGTCCCACCTGACCACTATCGCGTGGCATAGCTTTAGGATCCAGTGTGTTTCAACTCCTTCAACGCAACTACAGCAGCTTTACTGAGGCACGTTGTTCAGCGGATTTAGCTGCATTTTGCTTTCAGTGTAATTAAAGGGACAGCATTGCAAGAAGTGTGCGCTTGGATTTTGAATTCGTGGTGTGCAGTTCATTCAAGACTGTTGTCAAGTGTTTCAAGGTGACACAAATCTCAAACAATAGTGGACGGCTTGGAGGATGACCAGCTTTAGGAGAGCGACGAAGGCGATTGAATAAAAGTGATCATGGGCAGCCACTAGTGGTTGCATTTTTCTGCATAGCAGTTTGAGGCTTCAGTGAGAAACTGTCAGCCTGTCTCCTCTAAAGCCCACACTCTGGAAAAAATTTCGAAAAAGAATAGTGCAGGCCTTACACAAGTTCATACAGTAACCTCGTGGCAGTGCCTCATGCCGCTCTTGCATGTTGAAAGACTATCAGAGGCAGCACCCTACATGTGGATACTAGATAGATTATGACCTTTGTTTTTAGCCAATGTTCAGTCACATTGACCAGACCTCATAAAGTGAGGCCATCGAGTTTCGTATCTTTTGCAGAAAGTTGGTTCTGTGGTACTGCTGTAGAGTGGAGCACATGAAAATGTAATCTCATTGCCTTGAGAATCCAAGGAAATACCAAAGAAATGGCATTAAGTTTTTGCTTAATTTGTTGGCAAACACAAGGCAGAATGCTTTCTTAGCCGCTTCTGAAACTCTTTCATCACCCTGGATGCTAGGTTGGCTGCCCCAAGCTGTCTAGCATGAATGAAAACGGCGTTTTTTACTTTAAAGATTTCTTACATATTTCCTTGCATTGTTCCAGACGACATCCAGCAGCAGTGCTTGATTTTTCAAGTGACTCACAGCCATCATCTTCAAGAGCGAGTGGCCAATCGTCTCAAGCAGGCACATCCTCGTCCACCATGAGATCAGCCGGTAAACTTTCTATTCATTCTTTTTGCCTATCCTATTTTTTATAAGCTGTGGGTTGCTGTTTCTTAAAGAATGGCAATGTGCCACATAAGCACAATTTTTATTTTCCGGCATTGTCACATGATTTGATCCTAAGCAGTCATGGTTGCTTAGTGGCTTTAGCGTTTCGCTGCTAAGCACGAGGTCGCGGTATCAAATCTCGGTTGCAATGGCTCATTTCGATGGGGGTGAACTGCAAAAATGCCCATATACCGTGCATAGGGTGCATGTTAAACAACCCCAGGTGGTCGGGAAAAATTCGGAGCCCCCATTACGGCGTGCGTCATGATCAAGTCATGGTTTTGGCATGTAAAACCCCAGAATTTGATTTCAATTTGGTCCTACCCTTGTCTTTTGATTGAAAGGCAAGCTTCACCTTAAAGCTCATGGTGTGTTCATGGTATCCAATGAGAGGCTTATTTGCAGTAACAGATGTACACTTATTTTCAAACCACTGAACACACCGGAAATAGACTTTTAGCTGTAAAGCTGCAACTCAGAAACGTTAGAATCGGAAAATATAACTTCAGCATGCTGTGTGCTGCATTTTCTTGCGATGGTTTGCTTCTTCAGCTGTGAGAAACTTCTGTGTTGTCACGACGAAGACATGTATTTCCTCTCTTGGCCTGCATGTCTTTGTTGCTTTTTTTGCTTTGGTAATACAGTCAAACCTTGTCATAATGAAATTGGTTATAACAAACTAATTGACATAATGAAGTAATTTCTCCTTTAAATTCCTATAGAAACCAACGCACCTAAAATCTTGGTTTAAAGATGAAAAGGTTCCCTGTAAATGGATATACCGAACCTTTTTATTTAGTTCGTGATGACGATATTTTTATCATTTCACACCGATAAAACTGAAATGTGGCGCTGTACCACGCTACCGGTAACTGGTCTAATGGAGCAGTTAAAAACTCTTGCGAGCTGTCTGGTAGCTGGCAACGTGCGAAGGCTGCAATCTACAGCTGCTTCATGAATGCTTTCTGCTTCATGAGCTGCCTCGTGAGCTGCCTCATGAATCTGTCAGCATTTCATGAATGTGCCAACAGAGTGCTGCAAGCTTCTGATTTTGTGCAATGCTTGTTGCTGAATGCCAGCAAGAAGAAACGTTTTTCTTCCTGTTGTTTAGAAGCGTTCCCTCACGTGCAGCGACTAGCATTGTGCAAAATCGGAAGCTTGCAGCTTTACTCATGAGCATTTGATCACAATCATGGTGGTATTGCATCACGACGACGGCGCAGACTAATTAGTGTTTACAGCTACATTAGAAAACCAAACATCATCTCACAGACGAAGACAACGCGGTAGAAAACAAACTTGTGTGGTCGATCGGCAGTGCACTGTGGGCTTTTGCATCAGCCGAAACCGATGCAGAGCACCACCCCCCTTCCAACGTGCAATTTTGGCCATGAGCGCGGACAATCGTTATAACGAAATAAGTTCGACTTCCCCTCCAACTTGGTTATAACAAGGTTTTGCTGTAATGATGTCATATGTTGTCTGTGCTGAACTGGGTGACAGGTCCGGAGAAGCATTCTCAATATGTGTGTTGATACTACTCTCATATATGCCTACTTCAGAATTTTCATTGCCTTCTGCAATGGTTTAGCAGTGATGGCATTCTGCTGCTCAGACACAATCTAGGACTTCATTCCTTTTTTGGAGAAAGGCCAACTGCCTTCTTTCAGTGTTGCCTTACAATGAGTGCCGTTGTTATCCCAGCATTAATTAATTTAGGAGACTGCGCTATGGAGAGCATGCCTTACAGCTGGCAGTGAGACTTTCAATTGGGTAGGGACAGATTTTTGAAAATGATGATCTTGGTGTGTTCAAATGGGCAAGTAGCAAAAGGAATGCTGGAGCGAGTGTCAGTATCCGCCTCTGTTCCTTCTCCTACTTGCACATTGCTCAACCAGATGTCTACACTAAGATGAAGTTCGCTAGCTGAAAAACATTTTTGTGGTGACAGATAGTCGTGTTGTGCTGCAGGTGTAGTATTTGGCAGCTGTTATACATCTGCAGTAGAATCCTGCTGATACGTTTTTCACGGGACCGTTAAAAAAAAAAAAAATGTAAGAGCCGGGAAACGCAAGAGTCGAGAAACGGGGAAAAATTGAGAAATGAGAGTAGTGGTGAACTGCACGCAATTTTATTTGAATTCTTTTCGCCCGAAAGCGGAAGCATCGTTGCGATAGCTAATTAGTAGACAGCTATACAAAGTAAGGAAAGTAGTTTTATCGTCCCTGTAAGCTTGTAAACATTTGCTTATTAACTATATACCCAGCGCCGCCATCTTGGTATCATCGTAAAGAGGAGAGATCGGAGCTCAAGATAGCCGCAGTAGCGTATTTCTCCACCGAAAAATAAAACCAGCAAGCGCGAGCGAAAAAAAGTCAAAAGCGGCATCGCGATTGGGCGCAGCAGTCACGTGGGGCACAGGACGCGCTCTTATTGGCTGCTATAGATTTGAATGGCTGGCATTTTTTTTCTCGCGCGTATTTGCGCAGCAGCGAGCTGCACATTCCTATCAACGTGCTTGACGACCGTGGCAGCCTAACGCACGTTTTCTGTCATGAGCCCCAAAGGAAGCAAGTTCCGAACGACCCACGCGTACGGAAGACGAAGAAAGGCATGGAATAGAGGGAGGAAACTACTCTTAGAAGCGGCTCCCGCCGACCTTGTCGACGACGCACGACCGGCGCACGTGGTTCATCGGGAAAGCGCGTGCGACAGTGACGGCGCGACCGTGTGCGACGATGACGACGCGGCCGTGTGCGACGACGATGACGGCGCGACCGTGTGCGACGACGTTGACGGCGCGGCCGTGTGCGACGACGTTGACGGCGCGGCCGTGTGCGACGACGATGACGGCGCGACCGTGTGCGACGACGTTGACGGCGCGGCCGCGTGCGACGATGTCGGCAACATGACATCGGCGAGAGCAAAAGTTTTCGCGTCAAATATTCTGCTGCGGATTTCAGCTCCAATCCTAACTAATGAAGAGGTTGCGCAACGAGAGGAAACAAGAGCGGATACTTTGAATGCGCTGTCATCTACCTCTGCAACAAAGCGGAAATTTCAGCTATTGAAAGAAGAAGGGTGTGCCGATGACGTGGTTCCCGAGGCATCATTTTTTATTGTGTACAAATCACTTTTAAACGAGCTGCTCTCTGCAGCAAGCTGCAATCGGTGCGGGGAAACACCAGTTCGTGTTGAAACTGGACTATGTCTTGGGCTTGCAACTAAAATGGAACTGTTGTGCGACAACTGTGGGGTGATAAGCAAAAGGTGGTCATCCCCAAGATGTGCTGGCACTCAGCAGGTCAACCCTTTTGAGGTGAACATTCGTGCAGTGAGAGCTGTGCAGTCTGTGGGTAAAAAACAAGGCACGCTGAATGATATTTTTTCCCACATGGACGTTTCCCATCGAGGACTGCATCACAAGTCCTACGGGAGGCTGCATCATAGGTATAGTCACCCTGCCACTGCCTCAGCAGCCATAGCAATAGAGTCTCAGAGTGCACAGAAGGTGCACGAGATCTACAAGGAACTTGGAGGTGCCCCAAATAACATTGATGTAATCTATGATGGCACTTGGATGACAAGGGGTCACACAAGCCACATTGGTGTTGGTTGTGTGATTGAATTATATTCTGGCCTTGTCTTGGACCACTGTGTCCTCTCTAATTATTGCCATGGCTGTTCTGTTGGCCCCAAGCCTGGAGATAGTATTTACTCGGAGTGGCATGAAAAACACCGACCACAATGCCAAAAAAACACCGAGGCAAATGCAGGGCAGATGGAAATAATTGCGGCAAAAACCATGTTCCAGCGGTCACTGCAGAAACACCAGCTCCGCTATACAAATGTCCTTTGCGATGGGGATAGCCGCACTTATACTGCCCTCAATGAAGACAGAGTGTATGGTTTCATACCCATTCAGAAACAAGAATGTGTAAATCACGTCAAGAAAAGAATGGGCACTGCTTTGCGCAACCTTGTTGAGAAAAACAAAAGCAAGGACCGTGAGCTCAGCATGAGTGGAAAAGGCCGCTTAACACAGGGTTTAATTAAAAAACTCACGAACTATTATGGCTGGGCCATCAAGAGTAATCCAAGGGATGTGCCTGCCATGGAAATGGCCATCATGGCTACTTTTTACCACATAACATCGACCGATAATGAGCCGCACCACGAGCACTGTCCCACTGGAGTGAACTCTTGGTGCAAGTTCAATTCTGCAGCAGCCTCAGGTCAGCCAGCCCCTGCACACAAGCTGCAGCTTCCTGCACATGTTCGGGCAGCACTCCTGCCTATATATAAGCGTCTATCTGGAAGGGAACTTCTCGAAAGATGCCAGCAAGGCAAAACACAGAACGCCATCGAGTCGCTGAACAATCTAATTTGGTCACTTCAATCGAAAAGCCAGTTTGCATCACTCGCGAGTGTTGAAAGTGCTGTGGCAGATGCAGTTTGCCGTTTCAACGCTGGCTGTGAAAGAGCACTGCAAACAATCACGTCGCAACTAGGATACAGTCCAGGTTCATGTTCACTGCGGCGGGCTGCTGAAAAGGATGCACGGCGCATCAAAAAGGCAACTAAGGTGCACGAAACTGTGGCGAAGAAGCGAAAAACTACATCAAAATGCAAAGAAAATGTGTCCTCACATGCAAAGGACTACATCCCAGGCGGGTTTTAGGTGCTCAAAGTAAATATTTAGATGTTCACATCAAATAAAACTTTGAGCTCCGTTTTCTCTGCTTTCATTTTTTGTGCTGTTACGTTCAGTCATCCCAGTGCCATTTCACAACGAATGAAGATAAAATCATTTTGTCTTTTGCACTTATATCCTGAAACATTGGTGAGTGCAACAAAGCTGTCCATTTTTATCTGCACCTCATAAAAAAATTTATAAAGGATTTTTTGCAAAAGTTGTTAGTGAGACAATATCCATAGGAATGTTCGAAAAAACATTTTTACTTAATACGGCATTTAAAAAATAAACCAATAGCTTTATTGCACAGAATGGGCCTCTGTGGACATGCTGATGTAAACATCTTTATGAACTTGTGTGTAATTATTTAATTCAAGCTCGGTGTCGGCGCGCACAGGCAAACAAGAACACATCACACTCGATGAGCGCAGACACTCGCTATCAAAACGCTGGCGTGAGGAAGCGCAGCAGCAGCAGCAGCAGCAGCAGCAGGCGAAGTGATCCTTCGTGCTGTCTATCGCTGCAACGCAAACTGAGCGCCGAGAACACAAGGCACACACAAAGCTACGAGCCGCCGACGCACCTACATTGCCTAGACTCTGCCCCCAACGCAGATCGCTTGCAAGATACGGCCTGCACCGGTCGCGTGCAGCTGCGCAGTAGCAGTTGATGCCAAAGTACAATGCCGCGCGGGTGCGCACTTAGTCCAAGTCGCAGATCGCTTTCAAGATACGGTGCCCAAGTAACCCCCCCCCCCCCCCCTTGTGCCTCGCGGGCGACAGAAGCACGCGTCTGCCCCGCCTTTCTGCTTTGCGCGTGCGAGATTAAACCGCAATCGTCAACTGACCCTGGCACACCTTCACTTGCACATGCAGCATACAGCGACGGCGTTATCTCCCTCGGACTTTGTACGTAACAGCTATGCACTAAAAAAAATTTTAGGGCCCCAACGCGTCATAGACACCATCTTTAGATAGCAAATACGGATCTCTAAGACCATGCTTTCGCTAGTGGAAACCGAAAATAGGTCATAGGTGTTGCCCACGGCAGTCTGGGCGGTCAACATGGCCGCTTGGGCCGGCAGTTCGCAACGCATGATGCGGGAGCGGTCCCACAGTTGCGACGCACAAGCCGGGTTACCAATGCGTTGGGTTCTATGGGAGCTGTGCCGGGACCGGCCGAAAATGACGTAACAGCCGGGAAAACGCAGGACCCGGGAACGTAACAGCGGGTTTCTACTGTATGGGTAATAAACATTGGAGAGGTACAACTGCACTACTGGCATCAAAAGGGCAGTTGTATTGTGTTACAAAGTGCTCTGTGAAATGATTGTACACATGCAGTTTCTGATAATGTTTTTCTCTCTCGTCGCCTATCTTTTAGTGCTCCAAGTGAAGTGTTATGCAGAGTCAGATTCCGACACAGATGATGAGGTTGACTCGAAGCAAATTGTGCAAGCCAGCGGTTTGGCTCGGTCTACCAGGTCAGGTGGGCAAGGTACGTACCCTTCTGCTCTGCAGCCTAATTTTTCTTTGTTACAAGCACAGGGCTGTCTTCTATGTATCATTAACTTTTGTTGATGCACCACCCTTACATGGCATATCATATTTACTTGTGTGCGGCCAACATATTTTTGTGGGTGTGAGCTTCACACGAAGTAGGCTTATAGCTACTCACTGAAGCCTCGAACTGGTCTTAGACTGCTTTGCAAAATAATGTAACCGCTGGTGGATGACCATGAACACATTTACAGTTGCTGACCAATTTTTCAGACACAGACAATGCCACAAAAATATCTGAATAATTGGCCAATTTGAAAAATAAAATAAAAATTAACTGCGACAGTGAAATCAATTTTATTGATTTTTCAAGTGCCAGCACAGCAAAATATTCATTTTCAGACTTTTCTCGGTGTTGTGCATTATTAAAATAAACTTTAATTGAAATTTCGTCATGGCGAGGGCCGCGGGTCCGTTTTGCGTATTCCCATCATGGGAAAACATAGGGAATGCAGGAGATGGAAATTCAAGACGATGAGCAACACGAGAACAACCTGGGAGCAGGAGCCAATGTTTCGACAAGTGGACTTGAAGAAGACAAGTCCACTTGTCGAAACGTTGGCACCTGCTCTCAACCTTTTCTTGGGTTGCTCATCGTATTCCCATCATGTAGCCTGATATGCATTGTGTCTTCATGAAGTTCAGATACAGCGCATGCAGCCTTAAAGGAGTACTGACGCAAAAATTTTCTATCTTGTTTTTTTTGCTGTAATAAGTAGCTAATGACCCAGTAATCATGGCGCGAAACCTCATTTGCTTCAGAGCGTGACACGTAATTATTTGGAGTCTTGTTTGTAGCGACCAGTCCTAGTTTCGGTTTCAGAGAGCAACGAGATGGGAAAAGATTCAAAAGAGGGATTGTAAACACAGTGGGCTCGTGATTACATGAAACTGTGACGTCCGCAAGCCAGTGCACTCGCTGGGACGCAACCTTCGTATTGTTAGTTCGTCTTAGATGTATATACATAGTATTCTATACATTTTAGACGTACAGTGTAGACCGCTTATAACGCAAGTCGCCGGAGTCTTGAATATCCGCACTATAAGCGGTACCGCACTATAACCAAAGCAACAATTTTCAAGGCCCGCACATGTGCAAAACATGTGCACCAAGCCGCCACGCGTATGCGACAGTCGAGGAATGCGGATAGAACGTTTGCATTCAATTTACAGTCAAATCTCGTTAATTCGAACCAAATCACGCGGCGGCGCCTCCGACCGGCATTGCTCCGGCACCGCCATAGAGTAAAAGCTTAGGAGAGACCCCTCAATGTTGCGCGCGAACAAAAAAAGAAAGAAAGAAAGAAAAAACTTGGCGGAAATTTCACCCTCTCTCAAATGGCAAGGTCGCCGATTCTGCGTTGCGCCGGAACATGCGTGTACTTGCCGACGTCTCAGCCACACTACCGTAGCCACGCGTGGAAAATGGCAGTGAACCCTTCTTTCTCCTTTATGCTTCCTCTACTTTCTAGTCACGAGTTGACCTTGCACGCTGCGGCTACGGCGCAGAGGGAAGCAGCGGCGCTGTCCCCGGCCGGCCAACGAAACTGCCCACGCCGGCAAACGCCCGCTTCCCGATAACGGCAGAAAACGAAACTTCGGGGAGCTGGCGCCGGGCCGGCTGGAGCGGCCCAGCAGCGGTGGGCGTGCACGGTGACAGTCAAAAGTGAAGGAGCTACGAGGGAGGGCGAGGGGAGCCACCGAAGCGGCGGAGTTGCTGAGGCGAAATTCGCTTCCCTGCCGCCCTCCTCCCTCACATTCCACAGTCTCCGCGTGCGCCCTTCGCCGTGCTGTGCCACCGCCACCCGCTCCCTGAAGTTTCGTTTACTGCCGTTATCGTGAAGCGAACGCGACAGAACACCTATACAAACTTGTTTCGCAGCCCTCGCTCGCTATGCGCGCCGCGATATTTCACAACTCGCACTCAAGATTCTGGTTTCAGCCTCACTGGCTGTTCGTTCGCACCACGTGCCCTTCTCCTCCACTTCGTCTCTCTTTCTTCCTCGAGCACTCCTTGAGGCGCCCGTTTGAGGGGAGCGTTCGCTGTCTCCGCTGACTTACGTACTCCCAGGCAGCCGCACTGTAACCGGTATTTCGTTTCCCGCAACTGCACTATAAGCGATACGTGTATACGGAGTGCTATGGGAAAATCAACGGGAGTCTGAAAAGACCACACTATATCCGGTCCTGCACTATAAGCGGTTACGTTATAAGTGGTCTATACTGTAATTCATAGTATTAGATGTGGCTAACCACTTCTGATTCGATCCACTACAAAGCAGCAACTCGGAAAGTGCGGCTAGCGACAGCTACATGAATATGCTTATACGCACCGCTACAAGTAGTACGAACTATTCGTCAAGGGTGCTTTGGGAATGAAGCATATTCCGGAGCAGGACACAAAGCGGGGTAAAAGTTGGCACAGGATCAGGCTGGGGGCTGCGTAGTCTTGGTGGAAGATCATCGGACTGCTCTAAGCTCGGCGCGCCTCGAAATGAAGCGAGCAAATCTGGCTGCGCTTCAACGGGGTCCATTCTAAGCGTCCAGCAGCGCGCACGAACTGGGACCACTTCTGCCGCTTATTGACGTCGACGGTAGCGAACGAGCATGCCAGGCAAGCTGGCGATCACTGGGAAACGGTATAGGCTAGCTCTGCCATCTGATCTGGTGCCAACGGCCCTTGCAATCCGTCCGGAGCTCGTAATAAAGCACCTATATTCGTCAACACAATCAACGTCTGCACATTTATGTCACTCATAACTGACAGTAGAATTAGTTTTGCCGATGCCGTTGGTAGCGATGAGAAAACACGTTAGCAAGGCGAGCTGCTTCGTAGAGACGATTGCTGCGGTGGCTGCGCTGACCGCTTGCGAGCCAAAATCACGCTAACGATTTACTATATCACACGTTTTATAGCATGCATACTTTCGACGTCACTTTACTCTAAGTGTTATCTCATGTCAGAAACACATTAAGCCGATTTTTATGTCGCCATCAGCAGCGAAAGAGGCCAGAGTCTCGACCAGGCAGAAAAAAAAGCACCGGGACGATCAGAGCAGCGATAAACTTGCTCGCTGGCCCCGTTCCGACGGCAGCGTAAACTCGTGACGTAGCGTTTTCTCGGTTGTTTACAATCCCTGCTTGATGTCAATGTAGCGAGGCGCTGCACTTCGCGGTTGGCTGCGCACATATATGTTAAAATTGATTTTAAATATGTTCTAAGCTATATTCGCCGCTGATATTTTGTAGACAATGTATGTGGTTCATCTAAATCGATCTCACAAGTTATCTCGATTTCAAATTTTTGTGTCAGCACTCCTTTAACTCTGCAACATTGACAGTTTAGACAGTGTTTTGTCAAATCAGTTTGAAGCTTTATTGGCTTTATGACCAGATGCAAACTTATTCCATTCTGCCCAGTAAACACACACACGAACTTGGTAAAAGTTGAGGGTAGGTGGTCGCCTGTCGATCATATGTGGTCTGTGGTACAAACATTTAAGCATGAACTTCCCACAACGGTGTGTTGCCTGTCGCACTCGCTGGCTAGGCCGAACTAGCGCTGCTGCACACGTCGCACCGCTTTGCCGGAAGTAGGCAATCAAAGTTCCGGTCTGGCAGGTTTGGTGCCAAGTGCAGGATACGGTGATAATAATGCATCATCATAAGAAGGACAACTAGTGCCATTTAGTAGTGGCTTGGGTATGCATGTGATGCTTAGTGAAACATTCTTTTCCAAATTTTCGCACTTCAAAATAGCGGTGCAGGGCTTACACAAGGGCAAGCCTTCCACAAGTAAATATCCCAGCTTGAGTCTTAAAGGGGCCCTGAACCACCCCTCGGGCTTGGTGAAATAACATAGTCTGCGGGTAGCATATGCTGTTGTGAACATCTCAGCCAAGTTCTGCTGTCGTACGCAGTCCGTGGAGCTCGCAAGCGGAGCGCGAAGTCACCTTTATCTCAAACACTCTCATTTCAAAAACCCCATGATGCTCGCTTTTTTCTGTGTGCTCTATTTCATCATAAAGCGCACTCCAATACGCGACTGCTATTGGTCGCTGCAGTTGGCTACACCGCGAGGTGTCGCCACGAGTCCAGTGGCTAAGCGCACTGCGGCTCTCTGAGGACAGCCGCGTTTGGCTTGCATTTAGCGCGGCATAGGCACCAAATCGGAAATTTGAACTTCGCGCCACGGGTAGCCTTCGCAGTGCAACGCCTAGGAGGAGGAAGGGGAGCACAATGGCGGCAGTGTTTGATTGCCGATAGCTCCACTTCTGCTGAACGCATTGAAGTACTTTTTGTGGCAAAGTGATTCTGAAATAGCCTATTTTCACTTCAAATGTCTTTCTCCACTTCGATAAAAAGTGGTTCAGGGCCCCTTTAAAGGACTATCTTGTTTTCTGCAGGTGACCGAATGGTGAATGGGAAGAAGTCATCGCCTGCACTCACAGGGAAACTGCACAGTAGCTCCTCAAGTGAAAACTTGTCCAAGGCCAGCCGTAAGCGAAAGGCCGCCCGCTACATTTCTTCCTCGGAGGGGGATGACAGTCGCGGAGAAGCTGAAGGGGAAGAAGCCAGCATTGAATGCAGCCAGGAATCTACAGAAGATGAGGATGAGAACAGTGAAGGACAGCACAAAGATGACGACGACGATGACTACAACTATGAGGACTCTCCCCCAGGAAGGCGTCGGTCATCGCGGAGGGCTGCTCGCACCAACGTGATTGGCAGTGACGACAGCAGCAACTCGCCTTGCTGCAGCAGAGGGAGTAGTTCCTCCAGAAATATGTCGGAGCGGAGGAAGAAACTGGAGAACAGCAGCGGCGAGTCTGAGATGACAACGGGTAGCTCAGAGAAGTCGTCTTCCTTCATGACAGACCATGACTACGGACAGCCGCGACGGTCGTCACGAAAGCCGCGCAAGACAACTAGTTATTCACCAGAGACAACCGTCAGGGCTTCTGCAACCACGAATAGCAAAACTCGTGTGCAAACGAGAAACCGTGGTCAGCAGAAAGTTCGTTACCGAGAAGAGGAAGATTCTGATTGGACAGGTGACTCCGATGAGGAGGACGGGCTCGACTCGAGGGCGCGTGAGGTGCTTTCCGTCAGCAGCCGGGGCCGGTTACGAAAACTTTCTAAGCATGCGGCACGTGCCATGGTGGCCCAGTGAAGCCCGGCTCCATATATAGTCTGTCAGTGGAGTGTCGATGTTTATTGACTTTTCGAGAGCTCAGAATACCACCATCATCTTAGCATTGTTCTGCAGCCAAATGATGTTTGCATGTGTAAATTTTCGCATTCTTCGCGCATTGTTTTTTTTTTTTTTTTTCCGTTCTTATTTATTGAAGTCATTCGTGAAGGCTGTTAAAGATATTTTTGCTCGTAGCATGATTGTGCCGAGACTGGGGGTCTTATGATAAACATTCCAGTTTTTCAGCAGGCATGCCAGTTTGAGAATTCACCAGACATCACAGTGGTTTTTGTTGAAATGTTATTTTTTGTGAGTGCTCTTTGCCCATAGTAAGCATTTATCATGTTGATGTAGATATTTAGTAATGCAATTGACTGTACATATGATTGTGTGTCTAAGGTGCAGTAGTGAATGATGTACTTATGTTCGTCGGCAGCTTTTTGAGCTGTTTGAGACGAGCTTAATTGAATCATGTAAGATTGCGATTTAATTGCCATTAGCCAGTGTTTGCTTATCTGCTCACTGCCAGCACATAAAGCAATGTGAAAAAGTTTTGTGATGAGAGATTACAGGCATCTTGAGGATGCAAAAGTGATTTTGTGGCTTTTATTTGAAACGGTTTACACAATTCTCACTAGAGGCATGTCGGTAGTGCTTCTCTGTTGGGGAATGTACCTCATGGCCGCCATCGCAATTAGCACCGTGCACGCAAGTCCAATGTAGTAGACGTACAACTTCAGAGGGCTTGTACTGCCAAAGGGCCACAGCCACAAGCCTCTTCGTATAGAGTCTCTCAGGTGATGCGATGCCACTGCCACTAAAGCGATCAGTGCTACTTTGTAGACCTGTGCCAGTCCCAATAGCTTTCCCAAGAGTGCAACAGCTGACAAACTTGCAAGCACGACTGAGCTGCAGTGTAGAAACGGTCTCGTCTTCAGGCTCGTGGCATTCTGAAAAAGATCAATACACCAATTCTGACATACTCTGGTAGTGCAATGCAAGCAACAGATGCTAGATATCAACTACATATTGTGTGCCGAATAGAGTGCACTTTAGCGAGGAAATTGAGTTTTCGTCTTCAGCATAGTCGATGAAAACCTAGGAATGCAGAGGCAAATGCATTGCTTTCCAAGTTGAAGAGAATTTTTATAGATGAGACAGCCAATTACATACTCATTTCCGAGACATCGTATCGGAAGCAAACATGCAATATCGGAGAGTTTGTTTTTGAGAATGAAGGCACAGTCAGCAAGTTGGTGCTGCTTTGTGTGTGGAGTTTGTGCTTATTAAATTTTGGTATTTAAAGGAGGACTTTTACAGCAGTAAAAAAAACAAAGAATCCTTGTGAATGTAACCCCACACTTTGCAGGAATTCCAATAAGGCTCTCTAATGGCAGTCATCCTGACTCCACTTGCTGAAGTCAGCAGGCCAGCCACTTCGGAGACCAGACTATCTGAACATCGTTTCCACAGTCAATTGCGTGCTCACTTCACACGATTCATTTTGCATTTCGTTTAGCCTTGTCTCTCTTCTTTGAGGCAAGCATCACCAAAGTGGCATTTGTGAGAGAAAAAGGAAGTATCGCTTGACAAAACACTGCAGTTAGCTGACCTTGGGTCGCACGCATGTAAAAGAGCAACATCTGAAGCCATGCGAAGAGACGTAAATACATAGTGGCTAAACATTCAAATATGCGATGCAGAAAATGTGGGACATCAGCAGCTCGATCGCACCGGCTAATAAAGGTCAGAAAAGCCTCGTAGAAGTGGCATTCTAAACGTGGTAGCAGTTTCTTATTTATGGATGGGAGCTATTTTTATACAGCAAACAATCCCGCAGTATCATACGCCAGTAGTGTTTGCGTGCGTCTGTACTGCGGAGTTTCCCAACTAAACCCTTGTGGTGCCCTGTGCTCCGGCTCAACTACGAAACAAAAGCACGACGAATAACGACGTAAGTATGTAGTAGAACGTGCCGACTCTAATTATAGGTGCACCGCTACGGATCCAAAATGCTCTATTACCTCTATGTTCAGAGATCTTGCGGCCAGAAAGTGATCAACATCGACGGCACAGCCAAACAAGCCGCTCAGTAAGCTGTCTTGCACGCTTGCCTTTTGCAGCGGCCGACCCGAAACCATTATCCAGCATAGTAATGCGACCAAACCGTGCGTCGCATTGTCAGCCAGCGCGCGAAGCCATGGAAGCCTGCTGAGATCCGTGATGTAATCTCCTGCGGTCGAAACGGCAATCGTCAGTGCAGCTCCCAGCAAGTAGAAAGCCACCATTACGAGTTTCGCTGAAACGTGTCCTTCCTGTGTAAACATGCGGGCTGACTGCCTGTCGCAGTGGCCCAAAGCACGAGTAAACTGGCACGCGCGCCTGCATATCTTGTGAGATCAGTCCGGCGGTTCGCGCATTTTGCAAGCGCAGAACGAGGAAGTAAATGGATGAAGTGGGCGGAAAACTTCAAGCTATGTCACTAGTGTGTAAACACGCTCAGACGAACGAAAGCGCCCGATCCCCAAAGCAGCAGTCAACAGCGGTGACGCCATGGTGACATAAGGTGAGGCGTAAACTCGTAAAGGCTCATGGGAAACGTCGTCTGCTCGGCGCTTCCGGCTCAACCGCTGACGGTTCCGGCGCGCAATTTTCCGTTCGCGGGGCCGGTCGCGTTTGCTCTCTGTGCACTTTCATCATAAAGTATCGCCCACGCTGCAAATATCTAGAGCCCGTGACGTACGCATCGATGACTGACCATTATATCTGAGCTTAGGCAGTCATTTAAAATATTTTTTTTCTAGCCGAATTGACAGAACACGTGAATTAGGTATGCGTGCTGTCACAGTCGCGGGTTTATCTTGAATGACGAATCGCACTTCCTTGTTCTTAAGTGAATTCTGTTCGGATCAACAATGGGAGTGATCTTGTAACATTTCAATGGTGAATATCAGATTTGGGCTAGAGCCCGTCGTATACACTAACGTGTTTGCCTTTGATCGTAGTCCTTGATAAATCGCGTTGAGCAAGCGCGCACAGCTAAGAAACTTGGCTTTACTTAAAAAAAAAAAAAAGATACCCACACACGTGTAGCTTTTCGAACTTTTATGCCACTGATAACGTAGATGCTTGGACCAGTTGGTATGACATACAAGGAATTTTATATCATTTTACAGCGAACCTTTATAGGTTTTGCGACGTTTATCATGCATGTGTTGTTTTCTACAATAACTTGCTGTCCACGTTACTGATAATATTTCATGGAACATGTTTAATAACCAAACGTTAACGACGCGATCGGCATGGTTTAACGATATTTTAACGTAGTATCTCTTTCTGCAACTTCACCAAAACATTCGTTATAAAAGTGTACAGAAATTTATAACACATTTTAACGCGATCCAAGCTGCAGTATACCCCTTGTGTTTGGGACACTTTGTGATAGTTGTGTAAGATATGGAACGCAAGGTATGCTAGAAGCGTTTGTCGACTGCAGTTGACTTCCGCGCACGCTTGAGTCTGTCTTAATATGCTTTCGACGTCTCTTTATAAGTAATATTGCAGCTTTGTGATCGTTAGGCTAATGTTTCTCGTCTTGTGCACCTTTCACAAAACATACGAGAAAAATTATCGTATCCCGGCCACGGCGGCCGCATTTCGATGGGGGCGAAATGCGAAAACACCCGTGTACTTAGATTTAGGTGCACGTTAAAGAACCCCAGGTGGTCCAAATTTCCGGAGTCCCCCACTACGGCGTGCCTCATAATCAGAACTGGTTTTGGCACGTAAAACCCCATAATTTAATTTTTTTTACGAGAAAAATTACGGTCTACGCTTTTTAAATCCTTCCACTACACCTTGCTCATCTTGCATGCATCTAGCACTAAATTAAGGTCGCTATACTATGCAAGTTATTCGCTTAAATGTTGTTCCAAGACATTCGTGCCAAGAAAAAGCTATTGATTGGAACCGCCTGCCCGCCTCTAACGCCTCCACTACTAAACCATGCATGTTTGATCAAATCAGCCTAGTGAAACTTAGATGCAACAAGTAAAAAAAAAAAAATCAGATCCCTATTACACTACCGTGCAGATGGAATCCAGCGAAGCTGTGGTGGGTTCTGTCGTTGGCACGAACAGAATTCACTTTAGAACAAAAAAGTGCGATTCGTCATTCAAGATAAACCCGCGACTGTGACAGCACGCATACCTAATTCACGTGTTCGGTCAATTCGGGTAGAAAAAAATATTTTAAATGACTGCCTATGCTCAGATATAATGGTCAGTCATCGATGCGTACGTCACGGGCTCTAGATATTTGCAGCGTGGGTGATACTTTGTGATGAAAGTGCACAGAGAGCAAGCGCGACCGGCCCCGCGAACGGAGAATCGTGTGCCGGAACCGTCAGCGGTTGAACCGGAAGCGCTGAGCAGACGACGTTTCCCGTGAGCCTTTACGAGTTTACGCCTCACCGTGGTAACCTGTATTCCCAAGCGTCAACAATTTTTTTTTCTATCCAAAATATTACTTGTGCTATCTCTAAAATACTAGAAAATGCAAATAATTACGCACCCTACATTTTTTTTTTTCTGTAGAGTCAAACGCAGTTCTGGTTTCGTTGTTTTTAGTGTAAACTGAACTTTTCAACCACTCTCGCCCCGGTTATTCAATGGTGTTTTTAACCTGTATCCGTTTTTCTGAATAAAGCTGTTTTCACGCTAATGTATGCCAAGCACTCACCCTGTCTAATATGCCGTTCTTCACATTTGTCATGTCTGATTGCGCAACAGATGCGACAAACGGCGGCATTAAAAAGTTCTAATGGTTTTGGTTTCGGTAATCGTTGGTGTTAAGAGAAAGCAAACAGTAAAATTATAACTATTAAAACAAGCATTCTGTTCTTTGTGTGGTAGGTATGAGGTTTTCAGTTCAAATTTGACCCTCGTGCCAATAAAACTCCAAATTGTACACTATCACCTCGCATGCATTTTTCAGCGCGTCTTCTTCCGGCTTGTCCCTTAGCCGTGTGTCAACCGCCGGCGACAACCATGTGCTTCGTCTTGATATTTTGATGTGTAGCGTGTGCTGGAAATATCCGACACATTCTGGCTTCAATGAAAAGCGACGCAGCAGTAAGTATAACTTGTTGAATCAGTTGAAGTCCGCGCAAGTTGCACATGGGCATGTAACTAGTACAGCAAACCAACGTATAGTGGGTGCCGAGGCATCGCGTCACCGTTTCGTCATTGAGAGCTAGGCCTAGTGGACGATGCGCCTGAAATAATGTATTTTTGGCACTTGCCGACAAACGGTTGACGATTGTGTGATTTGATGCGCATCTCTTGAAGAAGCCGCCAGGCCTATGTGCGTATCGTCTTGTTTACGAGTCGCGAATGTGCGGCGCAGTGCGCAGCAACCAGTAGTGGATTCATTTGGTAGCATTTCTCGTGCCGCCGCCTGAAGTTTGTGACTTTGCCTTTTGACAACGCTGTTGGTCGTCCTCCGTGATGTGCGCCGAACGAGAGTCCAAATTACGTCGCAGGTACACGCAGTTTCTACTTAACTGGCCCAGAATTTCGCAACGTCATTTTCAAGCTCATCGTAGCGGGCGGTTTGCTGCAGTTCCGACAAAGTTTCAGCTCGTGGTCTGATACCTTCTGCTACTTTCTTGTATATATATATAAAAAAAAAAAAGACAGCCGGCTACGCCTTAAAACTGAGTGGGCTGTGTTTCTGGTGTATCGGTAGCTGTAAACCATAAATTATGTTTCTTACACAGTGTTCAAGAGCCGAACAAGTTTGCTGTACGCCTCCTGTGCATTCCTTGTCGGTGTCGCTTTGTCTGACAGCCAGAGAGCCACGGCGTTTTATCAGTCACGAACCCCACTTCTCACGAAAATGCCCACTGTTTTTTCTTGACCCTTGCCTGTTTCACATTTCGTTTTATTATCTTCGTTTCGAGTACGCAGAACCTCCCACTGACTCTGTGTATTTGTATCGGTCAGTTCGCAGCAGAATCCCGCGTCAGTTTATTATGCGCGCGCTGATAAAGAAAATTTGACCGTTTCGATTCTTATCTTGTAATCTTTCCCCTGCTCGTCTGTCCTGTTTTCGACTTGTACTGAACACGCCGTAGCCTATTGTCAGTATTTGCCCTCCGAAGATCGCGTTCGCACTACCAGCTTGTCCCAAATCTGTGGCACGACAGCGGTGATTGCAATTTAAGCCCTCAGGCAGAACGAGGCTATTTCTGTTGGTGCGTGATTAACCAGAAAAAAAAATGTAAACGTTGTTCATTGCCGGCTAATGAAGGCAGACCAGTGTGCGCTCAGGATTCTTGGCCGCAGAAAGTAACTAACTTGCTTACTAGTTTATATTTTTCGCTGCTTCACGAGTATCCAGAAGTTGGCACTGAAAGTGTGTGCTCCATGACAGAAGTCAGGAACAGCTAAATACTTAGATTCATGTTTTGTAATTAAGTGTATACACAAGTGGCATGGTATTAATGGTAGAGTATTTGAGGGTGCATGGTACTTTTCAGTCACCTTGTGGTCTATTTTGCTAGAATTATTTTTAAATGTAAGATACAGAAGCCCAAATGCTGCCATTGGCACAGTGTAGCCCAGACTTTCAAACCAAGTGCTTGATTGAAATATGGGAAGCTTGTAACATTGTCTTTTGTCAATGCTTTGATGAAGGTTCTTTGTGCGATTCTATAATATTTGTATGCACATTTGCACTTGCCTTTTTGTTAAGGCAGTTGCATGGTAATGGGAGGTAAAGATTGTCATTCTATGAAAAATAACATAGGCAGACACTTCTTTTTTCTGTAATGCTGTTTTGCTGCCTGCAAGTCTAACTTCCAATGATGCCACATTTGTGTGGAATTCTTGTGCATATTTAAATATTGTGGGTGAAATGTGTCCATGAGTGATGGTGATAGTACACTATCAGCCAGTGTTTGTCATTCTTTCCTTTGTTGGCATGTTGTTTCACATACTCTAATCGTAGTGTGTGCTTTTACGACAATTTTTTTTTTTTTTTTAAGATGACATGGATGGCATTGTCACGTCTGAAACATCAGAAAGAGTTTCTGAACACACGTTTATCATGAAATGTTTTTAAAAAGTGGTTTTGGTTTCTCAGTCAGTGACTCATGTACTTGTTTTGATGTAGCCTCTCAGGTGATGCAAGTAAGTGCAGAGGTAGTGGCAACTCCAGTATCAGTTTGCGATGTCTGAAAAATAGCAAAGCCTTGCAGCGCATTTTCTTTAAACTGTAGTGTGTTCACTCACACTTGTACTGGCCTTCTTTGCAGCAAGTTTTACATGCCACGCCGCAGTAGCGCACCCAGGATCTCTGCTAGGAGGGGGGGGGGGGGGGGGTTGAGAGTTTGCCAATACCATCTAAACAGCACTAATTTCGATTTCTTCACGGGAAATTGTCAAAGAAATTCGCTTTTTGCGAGTGTGCAGACGATTGCACGTCTTGCATCTTAGTTGCAGCACTCAAATGCGTAAGAAAAGAAAAGGGGTTAAACAAAAGGGGGGTTAAGTCGGCCTCAGGGGGGGGTTACAACCCCCGAATCACCCCCCTCCCCCCCTGTCGGTGCGCCACTGCCACGCTGGTTCAGTGGTCGCGGCATTGCACCGCCAAGCACAAGGTCGTGGGTTAGATTCATAGCCGTGTTTTGATAGGGAAAAACGCAAAAATGCTCTCGTATCGCGTTTTGGGCGTACATAAAAGAGCCCCAAGCTAGGTCAAAATTAATTTGGGGACCTCCACCTGTTAGCCGACTGTCTAGTTTTGTGATGTTCAGCCCTACAATTTCTTTACGGCAAATTTTAATTTTGATAAGCAGCTACGTAACTTCAGTAATTCGCTAGTTTAGGTAGCTTTAGAAAAACGAACCCTCTCTAAGAAAAAGTCATTAAGTGCCTGTCTAGAATGTTGCACAATTTTAAATTAAGGTTGCTCATTTAAAAAAGACCATTGAAATTAGATATGTGTTCTTAGGGCTTTGAAACCGTGTAATGTTTATAGTGTTTATATATGCGAAAGGGAACGCTGCATTTCTATTTAGAGCGAATACTTTTCCTTGTTCCTGCACTAAACAAAAGTTTTGTGAAGTAGATTTTTCAATGAAAGACCTTACAGCGTTTGCACTGAGTGGGGTTCCGACTTAGAAATTTGCAGGAATCATTTCAACAATGAAATTGCTTACTCACAAATGTAAATCAATGAGAATAATGTGGTCTGCTTTCAATTCTAATTCCCGTTTTTATAGCTATGATTCCCTTCTAACTTCGTACAAATACCTAGGTTTCACATCACTAATCTTTCCTAGAATTTTCGTGTTAAATCGTGGGATCTGCTGTGGCAGAGTCAGCGATGCGATTCAATGCAGGCAACAGGAGGACATCAGCAGCAATCCTTATAGACATTATTAACAATGCCAATCACGTGCTTGGCTTTCTTTGCCGCAACTTTTCCGAAGCACCAGTATCCTTGAAACTGCTTACTATACACCACTTTAGTCTGGTCCAAAGTAGAATATGCCTCGTCTGTCTGATTCCCAAACTGAATCTCTAATCACGTCCCTTGAATCGCTTCAGAATCGTTCTGCGCGCTTCGTTCTAATTATTCAGGCCAATCAAGCGATTCGCAAATCAAAAGAACTTTCCTTTCTGTACAATGCTGCCTAGTCTGACTGTGCATATTTCACAAAATTTATTATTTCAATGAAAACTTAAGCAATCCTTGGTGTGAATGGAACATGTGGGTTCTTGTCCGAATGTCGAGGAAGCCAGTGGTAAGTGCTGGGGGTTGGGGTCCTTTCAGGCGACAGCAGGCGTACAGGGCAGCAGCAGCGGCAGCCGTGCTTGGATGGAGGTAGTGCTTGGCTCGAGCGGCGAGTACTGCCTGGCACAGCACAAATAAGGGGACTGGCGGCCCTCTGCCTATGTGCTGTGTGCCCTATGGGGTAAGCGGTCTGGCTGACTGTGCAGTGCTGCGCCGCTGTGCCATGTCCGCACCAGCCATGAGGCACAAGGCGGCAGCCATGCGGCCGGGGCCTTCCGAGATCGACTTCAAGAACATGCGCTTTCTCATCACGGACCGCCCCACTGACGCCACCGTGCCAGCCTTCCTGGAGGTGGGTCTACCAGCCACTTGGTGCATTCTGCTCAGTCAAACTGGCAGCACACTACTTAAGTCAAATCTAAAACTTTATCACTGATCATAAGATGACCAAAGGTTGTTTTCACCATGGTTTAACCTGACTATATAGTATTCACTTCTATAGACTGCACTCTATTTACCCTAGAGTCTGGTGCTGGGCCTGTTGGTACATGGTTTAAAAAAAAAAAACTGAACTCGGCCTTCAAAGACGCGTACACAAGAGGAGAGAAATTGCACAACCACACATGCTGGGTCTAGCAATAGAGTTTAATTAAACACATGGGTCTTTGAACTTCTGCTGCCTATTCTCGTGGATATATAGGCTACACTTAGTGGTTAAAGTGGTTGTTGCGAGTCGAGTTGGAGGGAGATGAAGCTGCAGGAATCCTTGGACACCTCTCAAGGCAGACATTACCTTCTAAGTACATATTTGGTGTGCCCGCACTGTAGTGTATTGTCATATTGTCGTGCCAGGGGCCGTATTCCGAAATGTTCCACTTCGGCGATAATTCGCCTAGGCGGTAGTCACCTTCACGAAATCAACGGGCTGCTTACCCGTAACGTCAGCAATTCACTACCAACATGCGCCTCAAACGCTTTTCAACACACGAGAGTGCGCACCTTGGGACTGCAGAGCGGCTCGGGTATGTTGTTTTCAAGTGTATCTTCGGCCGCAGTGCGACACAGGCGTGTTCGTTTATTCAATACATGTCGGGAGCACCCAATGACACTGTGACATCAAAATGATGTGCACTGGAACTACTAGATGGCGGGATTTATTTTCCGGTTTTGCTCAACCAGCCAATCGGCGTGCGCCTAAGGGCGAACTATCACCGAAGTGGAACGTTTCAAAATACGGCTCCAGATGGGTATAAAATGCCGAATCTGGCACATTTGAAAAAAATATTCTAACTGGTGTAACATTTTATTAAAACAATTGTTATCCACATTTGCAAGTGCATTATTTGCCAAATTAGTTTTGATGCCGTGGTGGACTTCTAGTGATGTCTGCCACTGCAATTTGAAGCTGCTTGGCAGCTGTCAGCTTTGGCTGCATAGCAGTGAAAGTGTGATGATAGTAGACAGGTTTGAGGATTCCAAAAGTACATTGACCCACAGCACCATAGTTTCAGAGCGCAGCTGTATCAGTTACAAGAAATTAGTTAAAGGCTGCATCTCTGTATTCCTGTTGCGTAAGCTACTTTACGAAAAAAGGCTATTGCAATTTTTTTTTTTTTTTATCAATCCATTCACTGTCTCCCTTTTCAGACAGCCACAAGCAGTAATGCGGAAGAAAGATTGAAGTATATTACAGAGGCTGCAGCTATGAAATGAACCTGCCTATGTTATGTTGCCTTCCATTGCTCTTAGACAAAATATACTGTCGCCACCAGAAGTTTCTCAATCCATCGTGGGTGCACTAACTTCATGTAGCTGTGTAATAATTGAAGGCTGGAAGGCAACTGATTTTTTTTTAAGGCTTAGTTTCTAGTATTCTTTTGTATGTCTATACAAAATAACCTTTTTTTTTTATTGCACAGGTCACACATGCATAAGAAAGAAAAAAAAAAACTCAAGCTTTGGTTTTCCAGAAGTTAGCACTTGTCTTTCTCATCATTGTGATGTCTGTCATGCACTGTGAAATCTGTGTGAATTACTAATATGTGTACATAGATCGACATGCAGGATCTCTCTCTCTCCCCCCCGCCCTTCCTTTTTCTTCTTGTACCATTTGCAAGTACTTACAGTGCCTATTGAAACATGAAATGATATCTAGCACAACTTGTTGCTGGGTGATTTGGTACTTCTTTCAATGTACCTACTTAGCGCTCCATTTGTCTCCTTTTTTTTGTGCGCCATGTATTGCATGTGCATGTTTGGTGCCCTTCAGGCTGTCATTAATGGAATAAAAAAGCAAGCAGGGGTGTCCAACCATGTAGAGTCACTTTGGGCACATGGTGCCTGTCTTGTTTTTGGAAGGGACACAGTTGCTAACCAGAGTTCAAGTAGACCTTCTAGTACTGCTGAATCAAATTAATATGCGCCCACTTAATTTATACAAATTGTCAAATTGGGGTTAAGACGAAGTCTCAACACATTCTTCATAGACACTAATAATAACGGCTGACTGCATGGTGGCTTGTTGTATGCCTACCTGTGAATCTGTAACATGATCACTATTGGTTGCATAGAGGCTAACTGCATTGCCTTGACTCACAATTAGGCTGATGCCACACTGTGCCACAAAAAATCTTCCACCTATTCAAAAAGTGCTGAGACCGGTCTTGTAATGGTTCCTGCTTTAGCACAGGTAGGGCAATGCCTGTATGGATAAGCATTTATAGTACACACAGGCCTGGTGGCAGCCTCAACAAGGAGCATCGCCACTGACTGGTGCACCTGTATGAGTTATCGCATTTCTAACGTAGGTGATAGACTAGGAGCAGATACTGCCAATGTTCTGAAAGGAAAACATCTTTTTGTGGCCTCTGTTTGTCATGAGCCATTCAGAAAGTGGTGAAGTACACATGATGAGCCAAGGTTGTCCAGATTCCTTAAGATGGTAAAAGGTTAACTGAAATGTACTGCCATTCTCTCTCCTTTCTTTGCCGAGGTTGGTACAAGCGTGTGTCATTTGAAAAAGTGAAAGCAGCTCACAGTTACTGCATCGGCTTGCCAAGCAATGCATTGCGGGCATGAAAACAGCTCACTGCATAGAAGCTCGCATGAAGTGTGGGTGCAGTCTCGGCAAACACGCATGCACTCGTACGTTGAGCGTCCCTGCAGGAGGAGGTTTGCCGTTATGATTAGGCATCGCACTGCACGCAAATCCCATAGGATTGTTGGCACCATCCTGTAGTGTGTACCACATTTCAGGGAAGCGTCTTTGGTTTTCACTCATAGTTACATTGACGCACGCATCGGGGAACGCTCAACGAGCCAATACATTGTTCAATCTGCTGCTTTGCTTTCTGCAAAAGTTTCGAAAGGCTGCTTGGTATTGTCTGCCTTTTATCGCACAGTCATGTTAGAGGCGTAATTTTATTTTTACCGCCTTGGAAAAGAAAGGAAAATAAAAGTGACCGAAACACATTTTAGGCAGCGTTTACTGCAGCAAAACATTCTTCTGTTAGGGGTGGTACACGTAAAAAGGCACAAATTTGCATTTGCTAGTTTGTACATACTAGTACTGTTTAGTGTATATTACAGCGTAAGCTGTTATGGCCTCGTTCCAATAGCTGTTTCGGGTCGCGATGATGCCGGCGTCCGCCACGTCACCGCTATCGCCGAAAACACGAAAAAAGTACCCGATTCCTGCCAGGATCAAACCCGCACCAGCTGCGTGGGAGCCGGATACTCTACCACTGAGCCATGCAAGCGCTTGCTGTCGGGCTGCTATCGGCCCTATAAGGCAAACGCAGGCGGAGACGACTTGAGCCTCCGCCAGTATGGTGGCGCCATCTAGGTAAGATGCCTGCAAACGCAGCCTCCGCAGGCACAGACGACGATACGCGATTCAGACGAGGCGCGAAATCAACACGCTGCCGAGCCTCCGCCAGTATTCTGGCGCCATCTAGTAAAGGTGCCTGCAAACACGGCGCGCCCGACATGTAAGTTGCGGTTGTAAGGCTTGATCGGGCTTAGCAGACTGCTGTGCAGAGAGCATTACAAGCCGCAGCTCACCATCGACGCCGGGCGGACAGTTCAGATCGTTCTCATCAAAACGAGGCAAAAAGACTGCCACGAAGACCTTGTTGTGCGTGGTGCCCAAATTGGAGCTACTTTTGAGCCGCTCCACGAGCTTACGCTGTGACTGTGCTGCATGTGCCGCGCAGGCCTGTGACTTTTTATGTTGCGTTCTTGCCAGGGCACAGTTCCCACTACCAAAGGTTGCACTAGCTCCATTACCAACTCGCTGATTGCTTTATTAGCTCCCCAGAAACACAGAAACTGGCTTTTGCCGACTAATCAGCCAAAATGAAGATGGGTTGGTTAACAGACCGTTTTTACTAGTTTTTGGACTCACCATTTGTGTGTGCTCTTCTTTTTTATTTACACCTTTTTGTGTGTTTAATTGCAGGAATTCAAGAAAAGGAATGTCAAGGATGTTGTCAGGGTATGCGAAGCCACTTATCAGAAGGACTTGCTTGAGAAGGAAGGCATTAACGTGTGGGTAAGTGGTTGTATGGGTATTCACTTTAGTTGTCCCTTTATAAAGTTTTCAAAGCACAGTTTTCGATTAAGCATAAGAATCTCATGAATTCAAATTAAGGAAATTAGAAAAATGAGTTTAACCTCGGAGAGACTTGTATAACAGTGTCCATTGAAAATAACCTGTAATGACAAGAAGTGTAACTAGTAACAGAAATGTTGGTGGTGTTTGTGAATTACTTGCAGTACAGCCATTGGCAAAGGTATTTAGTATTTTATTTGTTTACCCTCAAGCACAGAAACCTTTACAGAAACCATATACCGGGTGTGCGAGGTATTTGAGAACACAATGTTGGCTTCAGGTAGAGAAAAATATCTCCAGCAAAAGTAGACATATTTTCACCAAACTTTGGGAAATACTTCTCTTACGGCTTATTTCCACAATTACTCAATGAATCCACCGTCCACAGCAATAACCGATTCAGTTCGACTTCGAAAACGGCTGCATGCACGGATCAGGTGGTCCTTCGAGATGTTGGCCATTGAGTCAGCAGTGGCAGCCTTCAGTGAGTCTTTTGTATTATGTGGCTGTTCGTTGGCCTCTCAACAACGCCCAAGACGTAGTAGTTGAGGGGGTTTAAATCTCGAGAACTAGGAGGCCACAAGTAGGGAGTGACGAGGTCGTAGTAGTTGTCAGCCAGCCACTCCTGGGTGACGCAGGCGGTGTGGGAGGGAGCCGAATCTTGCTGAAAGGCTCAAGGTCTTCCTTTCGAAAAAGTCTATCCAGGGCTTTACAATGGTGGCAAGCACGTACGCGGTAGCATTAACGCGGAGTCCTGCAAAAAACTGTGGCGCCATGATGTCACCCTCGTTGCTGATGATGGCTAACACCATCACAGATGACGAAAATTTTGTGTGCATCACAGTAGGGCATCTCATCAGCGCACGCAAAGTCACCTGTCGTTAAGGGGGTTTGGTCTTGGTCAAAGTTCTTTTCATCTGGAAAAAAAATTGAGCATTCCAGGCTCCTCAGGTCTCTTCAGCTTGCTTAGCAAGCGCTTGAACTGGAGCAGACAATTCTCTCAAGACATGAATTGCCCCCTCCTCGTGACACAGGAATGGTACCTCATGTCCTCGTGCCCAGCGAGCCTGACAATTGGCTCTGTGACTTGGAGCTCCTTTGCAATGGCCCGCATTGACCTCCCTGGGTCGTCACTCGCGATGATTTGCAGCCTCCGAAGAAAATCGGGGGTTCTGATGACGTCTGACCGCTGACTGTGCTTTTTCTTTTTCGCCACAGAGGCCACGTCACCGCCAGAATTCATCAGTTCTTACATCTTGTAAATGAAAGGCTTCGCTACCTTCAGAAAGGTGGCAATTTCCAAGTCACTGGGGTGTGTGGCTAGGGCGACGAGGAGTGCATGGCGTTTCATTTCCTGTATCAACCTGCATGCTTCCATCTTTGAACAAACTGCGCAGTATGAATAAGGGGTCAACCAACAAGAAGCTGCACGTCTAGATGGATATCATGAGCCTGCTGGTGTCTGTGGTGATAAGGAATAGTGTTCTCAAATACCTCGCGCACCCGGTAAGGCAGAGTCTCATGCAGAATCTATTTAAATGCTCAAATAACCTGGCAGTTTCGAGCAGGATAGTGATTTCACAGAGCTCGCATTGTCAGCAGTATAGGAAGTTTAGTACAATTAAACCTGGATATAAAGAAATAAATTCCCGAAAAACTTTGTTATAAAGAGAATTTCGTTATATGCTGGTTCGGCACGCTTACCGTATTTACTCGATTCTTACCGATGGCACCGTATGAGGCCCGTTTATAGTCCGACGTTATCTAGGCGTGGGCCAGTGTCGTTTGCGGCCAGTCACGCTACGCCGGTGTCGCTATGCCTGCCGAAGCGCCATCTCCTCTATATTCCGACGGGCACGCCGTTGGCTGTTATCTTCAGAGCATGTGCAGAACGATCCCAAGCCTGCGCGCCGCTTTGAACGCCTGTCTACGACCGTCGGCGAAGCGGCGTGGGCGCGTTTATTTCTTCGCACGAAATGGCATTGTCAGCGCAGTCGGCGCAACCAATGTCCGAATGGGTCAGGAGCCAATTCAGTGCGTTAGAAGCCGCCGGTTACGTTGGCTGCGCCGACGCGACATAGCACGCGCTCGCTTGCATTACGTCGGACTATAAACGGCCCTATAATGTCACCTAGTGTCAGGTTAGTGAAGTGAAGCGCAGAGAGTTGCGCATTAACCAAAGAGTGGCACTGCCAGCTTGTTGGGGGGGAAAAAAATGTTTTTTTTTTTTTTTTTTTTTTTTATCTTCGGCAATATCAACTGGAAAAGGAGAGTGCCGGCTTGGCTGGCTAGGCCAGCTGCAGCAAGCGGAGGGATCAGGTTTAAATGAAGGGAGGGGGAAAGGGTCACACCTGCGACGGCCAGATCGCCGGGTCGAGGGATGCAGGCCCGCCCTGTAGTCGCCGTGAATTCGGGCGCGCTAAGCGCGACGCCGCTGCTTCACATTCTGTCGCGGCGGAGAAGGCGCTTCCGGCCTCTGCTAGTCCAAAAATTACAAAATTTGGGGGAAAACTTCTAGGTTGTTGGCGGGGAAAATTCGTTAATTCGAAGTGGTCTCCCGCTGCCACTTTGTTACGTAGAGGTCTCAAATACATGTGCTTCCATGGAGTAACGGTGGGGAATAGAAAAACTTCGTTATATCCAGGAATTCGTTATATGGAGGTTCGTTATAAGCAGGTTCAACTGTAGTATGCTTGTGTAATCTTGTGCTGCTATTCAATACTGTCTACTCAAAACTTGGCTACAGTCTTGCATTTCGCATTAGCCCAGTGTCTAATGCTACGTAGTGTAGATGTCACTATAACCTGATTACTATGTATTGCCAAAAGTCAAGTTGTGTTGTACAAACTTATTTATCTAGTATAAAAGCCTTATGGGTGCATGTAAGCCTCCTCTTTTTTGTCTTGCTAGCACATTATAATGAGGCACACGTGGCAATGGTCAGCCAAGTGGCCACAGAAGGCACGTTGCTCCAGAGCTACTACCGATTGAATCCCAGGGCAGAATTTCTAGCTTGCTTGCCAATGTTTACTGAAGCACTGTTCAACTTCATAAAAGGTTACTCTGCTGATCCACTATGCTAAATGCAGCCTTCATAATTCAAGTTTGATTCTCCACATTTATTTGTTGTAGCGGTGGCATCTCTTGCGTGTCTGTGGCTTTACAATATGCCACCCACGCTGCTTTGTCTTATGGCATTGCATATAAAACGCTGCTTTGTCTTATTGCATTGCAGATAAAACATTGCATACCAAAACACGAATACTAAATGCACCTTTCAGAAGTACATTTCGTAAAAACAGCAATTACAAAATACGTAATAAAAATTGCCAAACACAAATGGTTAATGAAATTCACGGCAAACTTTCCTAATGATAGACTTATATCTTAACGAATAAAATTCTGTACGTCTGTTTGTGAAGGATATGTGTCCATGTGTATTTGTTGGTGTTTACACATATAGCATGAACGACCTCCATATAAAGGACAGGCGAAAAAAAAATTGAGCTATCCCCAGCCACTTACCCCTACAGAACGTCATCCAGAGGTCAATGGTCGAATCTCTCTTAGGTCGAAACTTGTGGTAGCACATCTTGTCCCAATGAAGTGGACACGCTATAAAGAAAATATTTAGGACACCAACAGGGCAATTTAACTGGCTGTAGACACCTATAAACCAAAACTTAAGGCGACAACTAAACTTGCAGGCGGGTAACAGCTGATGTTCCCGGTTGATCTGCTGAAGTTTCCTCATCCGAACTAAACTCCGACGCGACATCGATGTCCGAGTCATCACTGCTTGACGAGTCCAAAAGATTGCTTCTAGGATGATTGGGATCAAACGAAACTGATTTTCCTTCGAGCGCGCACGGTTCCGGCCATCGGTGCCCGCTCAAGTGTGCCTCAGCCTTCGAACTCGCGCGCCCTTTGAAAATCTTCGCCACGCTGTAAAAATGTTAACTGCGCAGAAATGGAAACTCTGCTTTGTATACTACGCCGAGATCGCGTCGTGAGTCCAGGAGCGCGGCGTTTTTTTTATAGGCACACGGAAACGTCGGATCACCGGTGCTCGATGCCTAGTGCCGTGGTAAGGAAAGAGTTGAACAATGCATCGGCAATTAGAAGTAAAGTTTGATGGCATGCTTTCAGTAGCTTTACTAAGCAAATTGCACCTGCAAACCAATCTTAAGACGCTACATCAAGAGAAGATAATGTAGCGGCAAGTTTGTTCACACTTGTGGCATTTATGGCATGACACATGCATCCTGATCATGTCCAAGAAATCAAGAAATTGTGTGACGTCTGAAAGGTTTGTGCCATTTGTGCATTGGTTCTGTGGTGGTTCATAAGGGTGTTGCAGAAGGGTTCAAGTGACTGGTCTGAAAATTTTGTCGGCAGCTGTAGTCGAGTTTTGCAAGCACACACACTAGGCAAAGAGGGAGCAACACGTTTTGTCAGTATTTGCGTTGTTGGCAATAATTTCCTACTCGTCTCGTACACTTTTTATTGAAAAACCTATCGAGGGACATTGCTGTTTTTCTCTTGCAGGACTGGCAGTTTGATGATGGGTCCCCACCCCCAGCACGTATTGTGGAGGAGTGGTTCCAATTGCTCAGGAAACGCTTCAAGGAAGATCCGGACTGCTGCATAGCTGTACACTGCGTTGCCGGCCTGGGCAGGTGAGCACATGATACAACATAGAATCATCGCACTCTCATAATTATCACACCCCTGAATTCTGTCATTCATTGTTTTTTTTTTTTTTCCTCCCGTCTAATGATTGCGCCGCGAGGGTCATCTGCTGGGTCCTGCTGATGATGATAGTGCCAGCACGCCAAGTGCCGTCAATCGAATGCTATGTAAATGACTGTCAAGGCTCGCCAAACCGACTGCGCAAAACTGGCGATCAGCTGGCAAGCCACTCCGGAATAAACATGGGCCTAAATCGGGCTGACATCGGCTTCACACAGGCCACCACAAGAGGACATTGATGAACAGCATGTACTGAGCACAAACAAGACGCGCAGTGTTCATAAGTGAACTTAAAGCTTAACAAGATCGCTACTTTTCGTGTGGTGCTCCCAAGAGCCTGTCAAGTATCAAAAGGGATAAGGAACATTTACTTTACGAACTACACTGTGCATAGTACTCGGGGCACATAACAAATGAGGAGTGGCAACAGCAGTATCCACGTTGTAAATATATTGTAGAAGCGGAACATGTTAATTTACTGTACTGCATATATGCCCACACGCCACCGTTTATATTACAAAAAGGATATTGATCCACCCCTAGCGGAAACGTACCATATTGGAATATAAAATTTCCCAGCATGTCTTCAACTTATGCCATGTCCAGTGGTAGCCGAGCGCGGCTGACTCCGTTTCTATCTCCTCAAAGTGGGCCTGGCTACGTAACTATTTCCCACAATGCCACAGTGGCATGACTCGGAATAGGACAAATGCAGGTGCGCTCACTTGCTATGAGGCAAGGCACCATGGTGAGACTTTCGTGCGAGCTCTGGATGGACGAGGCACTTCATGCGAAGGAATGGACTGTTATTGAGGCAGCGGACATCATTGTGCCAGCAGCTCCCGTCTGCCTATGAAGACGAAGTAATGGGCTACTTTGTTTCGAGGATCCAGGAAGAAAGAGGCTTCATTTTGTCCCAAATAAGTAACGCTGACCTGACTCTGCTGAACATTGACATGCCCCAAAGTACGACTGTCAAGGAGAGAGGTGCCCGGGGTGTCCTTGGTGCCGAAAAACAACAATGCACAGTGTTTGGCAGTGACTACAGGTGTGCAGAAGCTGCCACCTTATGTGATACTAAAACGGAAGACTCTTCTGAAAGGAAACTTTCCCCGTGGCATCTACATCTGAGTCCAGGAAAAGTGTTGTATGACGGTCGGACCTTATGGTCGATTGGATAAAGACTGTTTGGGGATGAAGACTGAGAGAGCTTCTACATCCCACACTCCTCGTCGTGGACAGCTTTCATGGACACCTTATGAACAGCCTTCGCGCAAAGCTGAAGGAGGTACGCACCGACAGTGCAGTTATGCCAGGTGGCCTTGTGTCACTGCTGTGGCCCCGCGACATGTCCTTGAATAAGCTGTTCAAGGACAGCGTTTGAAGGCTGTATGCAGAGTTGGTCACCACGGGACAGCAGGATCTGATGCTGGTCAGCAAGATAAAAAAGCCGTTTGTAGAGTTACTTTGTTCCTAGGTCCTGGAAGCGTGGAGCAGAAGCTCCGGCGAGCTTGTCGTTGAGTTTCAGGAAGACTGCAATATCGAACTTGCAGGACGAGACCGAAGATTACTTTTTATGGGAATTCGACGATGCCCCCAGTGATGAAAATGCAGTCTCCGACGAGGAGGCTTGCCGCGACAGCAGTCAGGACTCCTACTCGGAATAAAGTCGGTTATTGAATAGGAGAGATAAATAAAAGGGCTAAATGCAATTCATTAGTGCGCACTTGAAATTGTGCATTTATTACAAAAGTAAACCTTGTTCAGCTTGATTTTTTGGTTATTCTCACGGTATCTATTGTTAGTTAGAATTCCAACCTGCAACTTGTGTAAATTCTCAGTACTCATTTTTGTTTCCCCCCCCCCCAAATGTTACCCTGCATAATGGTCGCACCCCCAAATTAGCATCAGCTTTTACAGAAAGTGATCATTATGTGAGTAAATATGGCATCTAAGAGGCAGCACAGCTAAGTTTTGTGCAACTGGTGTTGGGTCCTGGTTTTTCATTTGATTTGTTGTATGTATGGGCCTTTGTTCTTTGTTTGTGAAAAATAACTGAACATAGTGTGTAACAACGAAGTGGTGTTTAACCTTGTAAAGCTCTAACACCGTTCTCCACCAAAGAAATTTTATAACAAATTGTTCATCTTTATTTCTTACAATGGAAGATAATTTCGTACCAAAAATGTAAAATGTTAGTCAAAAATTGGTGTAGGACAGTCAAACCTTGATATAATAAACTTGTACTTGTGGCAGAAAGCTTCGTTATATCGAATTTCGTTATATTGAGGTTTTGTTAATTCAGTAGAACTAAGATGGGGAAATAAAAATAGTTTGTTACATTGCAAATTTCATTAAATTGAGGTTCGTTATATCGAGGTTTGACTATAATTGTGTTTATGAATGGCCCAGAACTGAAACATGACTTCAGTGCATCAGAAGCCATGGGTTTTGTGTGAAATTTTCTGCACATAAATCAGCATGTTGAGGTATGAAATTTGGCATATCAAAAATTATACATTGGACGTTGTGGTGCAAGAAATACCTAGGTGTATGAAAAACTAGTGAAGCACATTAAACTGCCTAACTGTATTTCAATTTATGCATACATGCTGGATCATCACTCCAGTGAATTAACACAGATAGCACAAAGCTTGAACAATAGATGGCTGCAGCTTGTGTGGTTTTATTTGGTAGGTGGGTCACAGGAGACTTGCCACAAGTGTCGGGAGTCGAGATACTGGGAAGAAATGAGAAAGTTTAGCAAACCAAGTTTATTTACATGATGAGTCAGACTTGAGAGGATAAGAAGCAGGGGGCCGTTCATTCTATACACTTATAGGCCCCCTTAATGTCACTAGTAGTTCCTTAGATGGGCAAGCCACAATATTCTCAATTATTTTCTTCTGTAGCATGTGCGGCGTTTTGGTCAAGTATCTGTGTATGGTTTGCCCACATGTAGAATGCCCGAGGTGTGGTTCAAAATTTTATTTACGATGTGTTTGTCTGCATGGTACCCTCGGAAGCTTACTGGAAATCTTGCTTTACCTACTACATTGCATTAATTTTATATATGTGGTCAGTTGCTTTCAATATCCAGGCCTCATCAGTGCACTGGCATGTGTGCCATGGTTTAGCAGGACTGCGTAATATTGAACTTCTGTCCTAACTGTTGTCTTTTACTTGCAGGGCACCTGTATTGGTTGCATTAGCACTTATTGAATTAGGTATGACTTACGAGGATGCTGTGGAGCTCATAAGGCAGTGAGTACCACTCTCTTAAGGTATGTCCGCACTAGCAGGAAGAACGCGCATGGGGAGTGCACGCACATCAGACTGCTCTGCCGCACTCACCTGTTCTGCGGAACGCAGTAGTTGCACAACACCTGACTTCCAGAGTTCCATTGACTTCACAGGGAAAGTGAGTGCTTTTACCCCTCGGCGTCTCCATGGCCTTAAAAAAGCTGCCATGTTGCAGTTCGTGTTACATAGCTCGCTTTCGTTGAGTCTTAAGTGGCTACTGCAAAGGGTCTTGAACCCATTGGGCAATTGCCGCGTGCGCTCATGACACTTTTTGCCGACTTTGCCACTCGCGGCATCCTGCCTTGTTGCGTGCGTTTTTCCTGCTAGCGTGGACATACCATTATAGTTGTCCTCTACAAGGGCCTAGCATTGTTGGTGTTAATGAAAAGCCCAGCTTTGCAGTGTTCTAAGTTTAGCCTTCATCATGATGATGATGATGTTTCGCCTTGTCTGAAAATTCTGTGTTGTAGAAAATTTGCAGAAATAACGCTACAGTGATGGGCATGAAAACAGCAATTCCATGCTTCGTTTGTTTCAGTGCACCTGTATAGTACTGCATCAGCTAAAACTCTTCACAACCCTATGGTTTATATGTAACTTTGCATGTTTGACACCAATAGAGATGTTGCCAGTGGTGCGGAAGAATGCTTCCTGCTGCTGTGCTTTTAGCGCAAATTGAGTCAAGTGTTTCTTTTTCAACAGCTCTGTATTTTGGTGGAAATGTCATACTAGTAACGATAATTGGTGAAAAAAGAAAAGCTGACAAAAGGCTGCTTTGGGAGGGGTATTGTATTCGCCCTGTACAGTGCACTCATGACTTATGGGATTTTATTGGATGTATGAACAGTTGAGAACTTGTGTATCTATGGGGGAGTATATCAGTCTAAAAGTTCGACTACATGTTGCATGGTTGTCATTGTCAAATGCTGCCTTAGCTCATCTAGTCTTTCTCTTTCAGGAAGCGACGGGGAGCCATCAATGCCAAGCAGCTCTCCTATTTGGAGAAGTACCGTCCCAAGTCGCGGCTGAGGCTGCGCAATGGGCACCGGCAGTGCACCATACAGTGAAGGCTTCCCTCTCTCTTCCTGATCCACCTTTATTTTATTTTTTCTGTGTTTGCGACCGCCTGACCTCTCGATCCTGGCAGTTTATTCCGGCGCTTTCCTTCAGACTCTGGGCACTTGGCTTCTTGATGCGGCGGCACCCTAGTGTTCAAAACCCCTCCGGAGGTGGGAGGGGCAGCAAGCGACTTTGCCCTGTCGCTGCACATTCAGCCAGTGTTTCTCGGAGTGCTCCTTGGTTGACTTCTTAGACGGCGTCGTTTCTTTTCCTCGTCCACCCCTCTCCGCCACTGTTTCATTTCCTTCTAATAGCTGACTTCTTAATCTCGCAGCAGCAAAGTTTTGTCCATTTGTGAGTGGCCAGGTGACGGGAACCGAGGAGTGTCTTCTATGGAAGCGTTAGGTGAGGTGGTTGATGCGGGGGTGCATGCGTTCGGACTGTTCTGCAAAGTAGTGGCGGTCGTTTCAAGTTCCGTTTGTGCACCTCTCCGCTGGTCTTCCCACATCCTCGTTGCGTTGTAAAAAGAAACCCCTCCTCTCTCTCCCCATCTCACCCTGAACATGTCAAAGTTTAGAGCCAGTGTGCCCAGAGCTTTTACCAGAGGTTTCGTCTCTTGTCATCAATTTATCTGCACCTTTGTTTGTTTTTTTCTTCCTCATTGTTGCATAGTCTCTATTGCATTAGAGAGGAATCCTTTCGGAGCTATTTCTGGAGCCGATCTTGGGATCCTTTTTTTTTTCTTCCTCTTCCTAGTCCTTTTAATTTAGGCGAATTTCTTTGCAATATGCTTTCTCCTGGCGGCTGCAAAGGCGTGAGCAATGAGTTTACATATATACACCCCTTTTACTCCACAATGCACGAGCCCAAGTTGAAGGAACAAAGGAGGTGTATTTAGCCAGCCGTCGTTGTTCTCTTATCCTTGTTTTCTCGAAGCAAAACTCTGGCATAGTGATGTTGCAAGTGGCAGGCGAGCATAATGATTTGGCCCGACTGTCAACGAAAACTGTTTTAGCTCCGAAAATCTTCGTTTGCTATTCGAATTAGCGTTCTCGAGCACCCTTTGTTCGCGTTTAATGCTCGTGGAAAACGCTTTTTTTTAATGACGCACCATTGGTTATTTATTCTGTCGAGAAAAGCTGCTCGGAAGCTCTACCACGTGACACAGAAAATGCCCTTGATGTTGCTCCTCATTGTTATTTTGCCATTCTCTGTGACTTCCTCGTGTTTAGTTAGCTCAATGCAAGTTTCACTTTCCCTCCGTTTTAATAATTCGTGCGGACGTGACTACTCAGGTGTGCTGGCTAGTCGTGCGTGTAGGGAGGCCTGCCTGCCATCGGGGATGTGAATGTGTTAATGTAGCAGCAAAACGTCATGTAAAATATGTTGTTTACATATCCATTTGGATTGTGCCCTTGTGAAAAGAAAAAAAAAAACTAACTCACGGTGTTTCAACAGCGATTATAAAGATCTTTTCTGATAACTGTCTCAGCGTGAGTTACTTTTGACGTCCCAGTAAGCGACATAGTCGCCACAACCTGTCGTATGGTCTGAGGTGAGTTTGTGGTGTACTGCATTGAGAACACCGAAGCAAACCACCATTTCTCTTGTTTCCAGTATTGAGGGCGAGCTCCACCGCTGAAAAAAATGTGGCGCTACCGTCGGCGTGACGTGGTATGAGGGTTCACGCGGACATAGTGGCCGTGTCGTCTGTTTCGGAAGCGCCGAAGCGAGCTGGAAACGAAAGTTTAGTCCCACCTGCGCTACGGTTCTGATTAGGTGGGGATGTTTTCCCGCTTATGGTGTCTGCTTGACAACACTTAAAACACTAACAGGTAGTGGCTGCCTCTGAAGGCGTCCGACATGGTACGCTATTGCTCGGTACCGCAATGCTGGACGCGTACCTAACGGAACCCTGTCTCAGCCTTCACACGTACCCGCAGGCCAAGAAGCTGCGTGTAGCTTGGATTGCAAAACTTAGAACCGGCAAACAGCCATTGGCTACAGCTCGGGTGTGTAGCAAGGACTCTCGCGAGGAAGATTTCTGCTACGGCGTTGGGGCTGCGATGTTCGGCGAGTAGCAGAAAGCGCGCGCTGCCCGGTTAATGTGAAGATTTGGTCTATGAACTTGTTGATTCTAGATAATGGCAAGTTCACCAGAATGGAAAGGGAACGGTAAGAGGCACATTCAAAAACATGGAATATGATCATGTTTGTGTTAGCACCAAACAAGCAATGTACTGGATTAACAAAAAGAATTGCAGCGGGAAATTCCTCGCTGAGAATACCGATAAACATACAGTGCGAAGCAACTTGAGAAATAACGATAGTGAAACGTCCAAGAATTAATAAGAAAAAATGATAGCATTAATCGTCGCGATGGTGCATCACGAGTCGCTGTATAGCGTACAAGTCCCTAGCTATGACATTATTTTTGAACAGCTCTGACAAGTGTCCACGCAACAATGGTGGCTTGTGTACTGTCAAATGTTCATATGTTCAGCCGTGCTCCCTCAAGGGCTGCAGAAGATAGCGCTAACCTTTCCTTTTCCAAACGAACCACTTAGTAGTTTTTGCTCGCGGCACGGTGCGAAAACGCGCTCGCAGCGAAAGCGAAACTTTGTGCGCAGACATGCATGCAGATGCGCAGTCGGTCGCTGCGAACCCGTGTGATCGCTGCATTTGAGGCTTCGGTTATGCTCCATTTCGTTATACAGACAGCACACTACAAGAACATATTTCACATGGTCTGCTCTCAGCAATTACCTCCCTTTCACGCAAGAAGCTGGTTCGGGAGACTCCATCACGGCGACCGCGCGCAATGGGCGTTCACTACGTATTCGGTAAAGAGAACGCCTGTAAACTAGAGTACACTCTACTGTAAACTATTCTGCGCTTTCTGTTTGCCCAAGATGTTTTCTTTTTTTTTTTTTTAACAGTAAGAACCGTCCCTCGTTTAGAAAGTACTTGCAGAAGTGGCCAGGAGGGGCTCCCGCGTGGTTTTTTTTAAGCCGCGTTTGCAGACGCATCCGGCGTTTCGCCACGTCGCAGCTCGGCGAGCGCAGCAGATCCACAGCAAATTGCATTACTGACCATTATTCTTAATGGGATGCGATCGCGTTTACATGCACTGCGAAAGTCGGCTTATGCCTCCTCGTACTACATAAGCGAGGCGCTTACGGCAGATGGCGACTGCGCAAGTCCTCGCCCCCAATAAAGGCGCCGTGCGGGAATCGGAAGGGGGATGAGACCAGTTGGTCTTTATTCTATGGTTCTTTATTCTATGATGAGACCGTGCCGGTACAGTGTACTAGAATTCTAGTACACTGTAGTGCCGGTGAAGAGATGTGACGTGAAGACAGAGTCTGCGGACGTAGGGGACTCCTCGGCAAGCTAACCGACGAGTTCTTCCAATGCCTCCTAAATTTTTGGTTCTTCGAGCGTCTGCATTCCCGGAAGAAGTTCCTTTCAACCCTTCATCATTGGCTTAGATGTAGTCATGCCATTTGTTATTGCTGCTGTCAGCTACTCATCATGACGAATGTAAGAATTAAGGTAATGGAAAACCAAATGATATCGCTACAAAATATAGTCCCTGCAAGCACAAAAATTTTCCCAAGTATATTTGCTCAGAAAATTGCAGCAGCAGTTGCCAGAGGCCAAATTGGTGAATGCTTGATAATGGCAAATTCTGTCACGGGTGTGGTGTCGGCAACTTGGGGCTTGTTCGAAATTTCATGTTGCTGTATCGGCATGCATGAGCTAGGCCAAGGAGGTTATAAATTTTTTTTTATAACCTCCTTGAGCTAGGCGACACTGCAGTGTACTAGAAGGCTTTGAAAAAGCTTCTAGAACACTGTAGCGACACAGTGACGTGAGGCAAAGCAGGCACAGCACATTTGGAAGTTGCGCATTCATGTCAACAAGGAGAGAATCTGGTTTTGGGGAACATTACTCGCGGGCAAGTGAAGTAAGGTGAAGGAAGTGGGACGTGCGAGCGGCGGCAGAAAAGTTGCTGCTAAATGCGCAGAATAGTCAAATTCTGTTGAGGGGTTCCAATACAGCGGCGAATTGACAAGAAACCAGGCAGCATTTGCATTGGATTGGCTTCGTTAGGGCTGCAGTTAATGTTAGGAAGGCAAACTTGCAGCAAAATTGATAATGTGCGTTAGCGTGTCGTAACCACATAAGCCGCATCGTGCGCTATAGCAGGCTAATTGTTTCGCAACGTTACAGTAGCAGGCGCTTTCCTGCTGCGGTTTTGTAACGCGATTGTCGCGCGATGCTACCCATGTTTCTACATGCGCGCTGTTGTGCGTAGTGTGGCATATTGAAGTGCAGTAGTGCATGTTTGGTAGGTGCATACAAATATAGAAACGACCACATGAAGCTTGAAGCCTTTGGGCCAATGCGACTTCACTGTAATCGCAGCTGTAATTAGTCTTGTGTGGGCATTAACCTTCGGCCATGATGGCACGTACGTAAAATGACGCGTTGACATTTCCTGTCAGTTGTGACGCTTCTTATTGGTTAATGGCTGAAGTAACCTGTGCGGTGCACTTTTCGATAACAGCAAGCCGTATCTGCGGAAAGTTTCGGAAGCTGCAAAAATTTTAGGCAGCCTCAGTGATCGCATGAAGAAAACGTGGCTGACCACTGCAGCAGGCTACTACATATGGCACGCCCCGCGCTTTGTCGACTACGAGGAAAGCGTCAGTGCACGCAGCTCTTGAGGTCTATAAATAAGCGTTTGTCGCACAAAGACTGACCGCATTAACGGCATCCCAGACTCGTTTGCGGCGTGAATTATGGCTACTGAATTATTCGCTCGACGAGTAAATGCTTAAGTCGCGATGGATGTCAAGAGGCCAAAGATATTCGTGTTACCCAACATTCGTAAAATCCAGAATAAAGAGGAAGGAGACATTCATGCGCATTCTTTCACAGCTGAAGAAGTTCTGCACAAACGGCGAAAGCTGATGCTGTGCTCGCATACTTAAAAAAAAAAAAAAAAAAAAGAGAGAGAGAAGACAAAAAAAAAACAAAAAAAAACAACGTACTCAACGTTATTCGCATAGAACAAAACTACAACCGACAAACACTGACACTAAAGCGCTAATCAGTTAGACTGAATTAAAGCCCCTTGAAAGCGACACGCTTTCAAGCACCGCCGACGAATCTCATCGGGCGGCCCTCATTCCGGCAGCCATGTCTTGCTTCCCCCGCAGTCACGTGCACGCTGCTGCGAGCAGCGTAGATAGCAGCGGCCGTTGACGGTTGCATGCTATCGAGGAAGATAATGGTGGCCGACGGAGTAGATGTCGCTACTTAAAAAAAGAGCAGGAAATCTAGGGACTTTAGATTGGATAAGAGGGTTTAAGAGAGGTGATTTCGGAGGTCATACTAAAATAAAGCCCCGAGTGAAAGTACTGGATGTAATAACTTCTAAATAGGTGGATGCTTTAGCCGGTCGAATGCGGCGGAAGCGATTTTGGGAGCTGGGGGGCATGTCTTCTTCTCCATCTGCGGCGGCTGCGCGTCCTATCTTGGAAACAACTGTTTTTATAGAGAGTATGATGGGAGGCAATCTGCGCATGGATTCGAAGGCTAGCGGACCTGAGATAGCTGATGGCTTCGTGTGCGCCTTGTTCGCATTGAAGCGGGCGGTACGAAGGGGAATTCGCTCACCGCTGCTGCTGCTCTCGGTCACGCCAGTGTTCTGACAGCGAGTGTCGCGGTCATCGAGTGAGATATGTGTTCGTGTTTGCCCGAACGTGCTCGTAAATTTAGTTAATAAGCAAACCTTTACAGCAGTTTATGCAGCTGATTAAACGACCAAACCTACATCGTATAGATGTCCAATAATTGCTATCGCAATCAATGCTTCGCCTGTCGCGCGAATGTTAGATTTTCTAAATGATGACCATTAATGCAGGCATTTTGACAACAATTAATTGTCCAGCGCATATCCAAACGTTCGGAAACTATGAGCGTTATAACTGATTTGAGAAAATATCTAGAAGGCAGTAGCACAAAATGGTAAACTGGTAATGACGCTCTTGAGCAATGGAGCGTAGCATGCGACATATCTGCAGGTTGCAAAAAACATAAGTACTCGCTTCAACTGGTCAGTACTTTATTATTCGCAGAGCATGGCACATTCTACGCAGACTCAGTGCGCCTTGTTTAATTAGCTCTCTATAACGTGGAATTATCTGTTAAAATAAAATCATTAAATTAGTCAATCTAATGAATAGAAAATTTAAAAGTACCCAAAAATGAAAGATAGAATTTAGCAGGGCATTCGGTTGGATTCTGTAAAAATCAGTCACCAGCGAAGAGGCGTAGCGCAGTGCAGCCGGCGGGCTGGCGCTTCCGTCGGCTGCCTAATGACTGATGAACTACTTTAGTAGTGTTGCATCCTCATGTGATGTTAATGACGAATACTGACAAAAAAAAAAAAGCAGAAGTGGCTCTAAACGTTTGTTTCTTAGCCTTTAGGTGATACTATTGAAAGTGGCTCCTCCTTCGTTGTTGCCGTTCCCTTACTTTTATTGCGATAGCAATTATATGGACACTCCAGGCGCATTTCTGGCGTCGCCGTGAGGTTCTGTATAAAGTCCACGGGCGATAAAATCGTCGCGGCGCTCCGTACGCTGTATGTGCGAGTGAAAGCATGCGAAGGTGAGTTAGCAATCACGGTTCGCGCACGCAAGGGCGGGAAGGTAGCGCACAGTCTTCCAGTTGCGCACAGCGCTCCGGAGGGAGGGTAGGCAGGTGGATGGGGCCGCGCTTTACCGCGGCAGGAGGCGATGACCGCGGCCGCGCGCTCCTGCCGGGTTGAAAGACTCCGGGAGGAGGGGGCGTGCTGCGCCGCGAGCGTCCGTCCTCGCGGCTGTATCACAGAACACCCATGTATCTTGACAACCATATTCTAGTTCACTCTACTTGAAAGCCATGTGCGGCGGGGGCAGATCGAGTCATGCCCTCCCCAACGTGCCTCGATCGGCTACGGAAGCCCTCACGCTAGAATCGGCACGTGGACGATGAGTCCTTTCCCGAGTGAGTTCACGCCGGCGTTCATCAAACGCAGCTTGCTCCTTTGCAGAACGCACCACGCGTGGCCTCCCCATCTGTTCGCCGAAACTATAGTGCCTAGAATATACTTATATTTCTAGGCACTGTACCAAAACCGAACCCGCTTTTCTTCCATGTCGCGCGCGTGTCACGTGATCCGTGATCACGCGTGTAGCATATCCTCCCTGTGTTTGCGCGTCTATGATCGCGTTCATGGAGGAAGGAAAATATTTTAAATATTTTTCCTTCCTCGAGTGAGATGCGTTCCTTCCTCGAGTGGGTGAGATCGAGTGAGATGCGTTCATGTTTATTTGTGCGCGCATGATCGACACCCTGGTTGTTAATTTAGTAAGTGTGACCATGTTTACAAGTTTATACAGCCGATACAACTACTATCCTTACTTTGTACAGCTGTCCACTAATTTGCCATCGCAATCGATGCTTCGCCTTTCGGGCGAAACTGCGAGTTTTTTCACCAAGATCCTTGATGTAAAAAGGATGCAGGTAGTGAAAATTAGGCGTATTTCGAAGTCACTACATTTGAGGGTAACCTGCTATGCATTCCGCACAGTGGGTAAAAGTATGTACGTAAAAGTAAATCGGCAAACAAGACGAGATCGCCGCGCTTAACTGTAGCAGACGAGACCAACAAGGCCATCCAGCCATACTAGAGGTCACTCTAGCCATACCGCTGCAGACGCCAGCGCCGCCAGCGCCCTTTTGTTGATAAATTTGCAGTAAGGTTAGTACTCATAGACCAAAAGATCATTTAATTGTTCAGTTGCACAATATACATAGAATTTTGCTTCAATTAAGGGAAATGTGCTGAGTCAGAAAAATCTGTAAAAGTTTGAAGTGCATATTTCTTGCGCTGCGTCCATATGTACATCCGGTTCCTGTTTCTTTTTAACATGGCGCAGGCTCTGTTGCGGCGCAGGACTTTCTTTCGTCTGCCTCGCAGTTGTCTGCGTGCAGCTGTCACGGCGCTACGTGCAATTCCTTATCACTCGTGAAGGTTCATTGATTAGGCTGCATTACGTTTAGTGTAGCCGCTTTCTGAGTAACGTTTTCTACAGCCAGTCTTCATGACGGCGTGCGTCGAGCGACGGCCACTGACTGCCGGGAACATGTGGGTAGAAGGGCATTGACTGTCGTGGCCTCCACGGATACTCCACGTCGGACTTTCGCGCTTTTGTACAACCTTGCCGTCGTTGCGAGCTGACGGAAGCCGAATCGTGCGTTGCCATTCCGGCGTGTCCTCCCCACTTTTCATGCGGATTAGTGCCTGCCGTGAGACGATTTCCACCGCCTCAAGTGCAGGAGACGACCGTTGTGTGCCGTATGTGCTGAAGTGTGCGAGCGCAGCATGGTCAGGAAAAAGAAGAAACATCAAGAGGATCCAGCGGACGACCTCCTCGATTCCTCCAGTGACGAAGCAGGAGATGCAGCCGAAGGTAGCGATCAAAAAACTTTTCCTCTTAGCTGTTCAGTTGTTTTGACAGGTCTCCGCCGAGTGCTGTCTGAGTGAGGAAGAACCAACGCGCAGTGTTTTGTCACTTTTTTTTTTCTTCTTATCGTGCGTAAAAAGCGCTGTGCTGCCCCCGAGAGCTGTTGCTTAATGCTCCTGTGTATTGGACTGTGTTGTGGTTTGTCAGCTGTTGGCGAACTGATTTGTCTTGAATAGTAACGTCGCGTGCACAGAGCACGGACCCACTGCGTAATGTAATGCTGAAATTGTTCGGCTGATTTAGGCCATTTACATTACTTGCACACCCCACCCAGGTGCCATTAGGTGCTGGGCTTCACGAATGTTCGCTCCTTAGATGAAAGGGTTCTTACAGACGCTAAATGTGAGTCTGCATGCATTTTAGCAGCTACTTGCCTTGAAGCAATAAATTTCGTCTCCAAGGATTTTGTAGCACAGAATAGGAAATGCGCACAAGATTACACTGAGATAGTGACCGTGTCCCTTATTACATATCATAGCACAAGGGAAGTCATTGTCATCCTTGAGCAGCTAATATCTTATCACAATTTTCCGATAAATCTTTACTGTCTCAATGAGCTATCATACTAGGTAGCAGATTTTAAAACTGGGTCATTGCAGGAAGTAGAAGTAAAGACTTCTAGCGAAAATTTATTTCCCCCTTCATGTTAAACCTTACTGAGATCTGACAAGATCGCTATTCGATACACCGTTTCACCACAGGTACTATTGGCATCAAATGACTTGCGAACAGAGGAGCGCGTGGCTGAAGCATAACTGAAGGTATAGTGCGCGCCGTCCTGTCGTCACCATTGACAGGCGTGCACATCCGGTTTGACCGCACTGCAAGGTGATGCTGCCTCTTTTTGTTTCTGTTCTGGTTCTCATTTACTTGAAAGCGAGAAAATAAAAATCGAAGAATACAGATACTAAAATATTGCAGCATAGGGCGAGTATTATCGCACAGTGCGGCGAAACTGTAAGTGCTATCAGTTTCAAGTGAAACGGGAACAGCGGTGCGCGTGGTACGGTTCGTGCCATCATCATAACTGCGCGATTATCTTTTCTTGCTTTGGACTAAAAGAGAACCAGAACAGAAACGAAAAGGGGGAGCATAACCTCACAGTGCAATCAAACCGGATGTACGCGCCTGTCAATGGTCATGACTGGACGGTGCACACTATACCTTCAGTTATGCTTTGGCCACGTACTCTGTTGTTTGCATTTCATTTGACGCCAATAGTACATGTATCTGATACAATGCAATAAAAGTGTTCACAGTTACCTACAATTCACATGCGATTAACTTTTTACCTAGTGTATTGAGTTTGCTTTTCTTTTTGTAGTCTTGTTTGTTTTTTGTAACTTTTAGATTGACAATGATAAGATTTATTAGATTAAGTTAAATCAGTAAACTATGTTTCTCAAGTAGAAAAATTCATCTCATTGTCAGCTCAGACTTGGTAAGCCCAGACAACACACAGATAGGTGGCAACACTGCCTTGAGATACCCCATGGTAGACCTCATGTATTTTTGACAGCATTCGTGCAAGATATCGTAGTTGCTTTTCAATGAAGGGAGTGTACATTGTGTTACAAAGCGAGAGGGAAAAAAAAGACTCAGCCTGGCAACTTCTCTGAACTTGCTGCAGAGAACACAGCCCAAGATACATGACATTGCAGTGAAATCTGCGACATCACCCTTACACTGCAGATGCTTAAATTTAGGCATAATATATATATATATATATATAGGGCTCGCATCCGGCAACATTGATGCCTTCAGGTAGCTTATGTGGGTTTATTGACCAGTTGCCTTCACCCAAAAAGATCACATACTTGTGACGCCTGCGGCAGAAAGGATGTTCCACATCCCCCGCCTAGGTTTGCGAGTGGTGAAGCTGGCTAACACTCCCAGGTTTAGTTCTAATTGTAAAACATAAATACCCCGGAAAGTGGATGGGAAAACGGCGCCGCGGTAGCTCAATGGTAAGAGCATCGGACGCGTAATGTGAAGACGTGGGATCGTTCCCCAACTGCGGCCAGTTGTTTTTTCGTCCACTATTTTTTCCAATAATTTATCATTTCTTTAATTCATTTAGTAAGTACAAGTAATTTCCCCTATGTTGTCCATGGTATCATTGTTTGTTGGCTTGTTATGATATATAGAGGGAAATGGCAGCTTGTTTCTAAAAGCTAACTGCAGCGAAATTTCACTTCAGATAAGTTGATTGTAATAAAGAAGAGGACAGCCGAAGTGAAGATGTTTGTAAGTCTTGAGGACACCAGCGTGAGCACATTGTGGGAAGGAGTGAAAAGCTGCACAGATTTCCGAGCACAACGTTCGTGGTACACCTAGAAGCCACTGCCGACCATCTGGCGAATAGTTGCGCCGGTACAAGATGCCGTCATGCATAACTAAATGCGTAGCTTGACCACACAGCGTCCGAGATATCGTAAGTGCGGATGCTTTGGAAATATCAAGGAGTGAAGCGATCCATGGATTGTTCGCTGTGCTGAAGAGACGGTGTCAATATCTAGCGAGGACAGCATGTGTTCAAGGGCCGGGAGGGACGCAGCCGCGGCAGGCAGAGGTGACCGGGAGAAAGCATCGGCATCTGCATGCTTGCGGCCGGAAGGGTATACAACGCGGATGTCATAGTCTTGAATCCGAAGAGCCCAACGTGCGAGGCAGCCTGATGGGTCCTTCAATGAAGAAAACCAACACGTAGTGGTCTGTGATATCGTCGAAGGCGCGACCATATAAATATGGACAAAATGTGCCGAGCGCCCAAGCTTTTGCCAGGCATTCTTTCTTGTAACACTTTAGTTAGATTCAGATTTTGTGAGGGTTCGACTGGTATATGTGACGACATATTCGGTGAAGCCAAGGTTCCATTGTGCAAGAACTGCACCGAGACCGACTCCGCTTGCATCCGTGTGCACTTCAGTTGCAGCCACTGGGGTCATAGTGGCGCAATATAGGGGGAGAAGTTAGGAGATGACGGAGAGTGGTCACACTTGGAAGACCACGATGATATATCACTGGCGCTACTAAGGAGCTGTGTCAGAGCTGACATGATAGCGGCGAAGCTACGAACAAATCGAAGAAAGTAGGAGCAAAGCCCTAGAAGCTCCTTAACTCTTTGATTGTTGTCGGTTTGTTCGTAACTTGCGAGGGGTACTGAGATTGATACCCAGCACTTCCACCACTTGAAAAGTGGTTTATTGAAAGTGGGCCATCAGTCAAGAAAGGTCCGGCAGTGAAGAGCACTGGTTTAAGTCGAGCACTGTCTCGCGCACTGCGTTGGCGAACCTGCTTGCGCTTCGGCTGACCTCCTCATTATCTTCATTACAGATTATAAGTGAGCCGTATATACTGCTGGAACAGTCTTTGTGAAACTGCAGGGCCCGTAATCGCCTGATTATCGCCTGAGCAACCTTTAAGTAGCACCTAGGCAGACGACGCATGTACCCTGCATTTAACGGAGGTGACGTAAGCTCCGGAATGTCTCCGAGATTTTTCAGCGTGCCATAGGCCAGCTGCAGGCACTACCCAATTCTGAGCTCATGCCCAGAAGCAGTGCCTTCTGGGTCATGCGTCACTTCCGCTAGCGGGTAATGGCGGCACTTTTTCTTTTCAGTTTCAGTATCAGAAATGTCTAGTCGTGCTGTTTTCATGACACATCCGTTCATATTTAAAACAAAGGATTTTACGTGGAGGTTGCTCTATACTTATACTAGGCTATTATCTTGGTCCAAATGGATTGAGGGCTCCTCGCTCAGAGGACTTCCACCCTCTCTTAGCAAAATAAAGGGTTCTTTCTCATTTTCTCTCTCTCCTCTGATTGGGCTTTTTGAAACCCTGTGCACTAAGGCAAACAAACCATTACATAAATGGCTTTGCAGGTGGTTCAGCAGGCTGCTCTCACCAGCGTGGCTCTGTCGGGTTGCGTCGGCTGCGGCAGCAAGTGCTGCGAAATGCCGTGCGACTGGACGTCTGCGATGACTGTGAAAGCAGTGAGGCGCAGCCCGAGACGTGGTTGTGCCTGCAGTGCGGCCATCGAGGATGTGGAGGCACGACCAAGCACGGCGTGCGCCACTCGGAGACGCCGCATTCGGACTCGCATGCCCTGGCCCTCTCTGGGCAGACGCTGCAACTATGGTGAGCACATATTTATGTTGTCACTTCGATTTATGTATTTTACTGTCTGGAAGCTATGCCTGGGCTTGCGAGCATCATTATTTTCAAGGGTGTGGGGTTAATTTCAGCTGTTATAGAGCACCTAATGTACCCTGAACTCGAAAATTAGTTACATAGTGGCTGATGCATGCTAGTCTACTACGAACATATGGCTGCAAAACATTTTTGAGATGGTGCTGTAATAGCAGAGTTACACACGTTTGATGAAAAAGTACGCGGCCGCTGCTGTTTCTCGCCCTCCTTTCCAACATTTTCCTGGCATAAAAAAAAAAAAATGAAGATTTGAAATAGTCTGCCTATATGAACTAATTTGGGGGTGCTTATCTTTGTTGTTAACCTTTTAGAATGCACCAAAATCTTGGGACACAGCTATTATTATGGTTTTATACTCGCATCACGTAGCTGGTGAAGCTGGAAATCAAATTCGTGACACTGCTCCCAGCGCCAGACACCATCGTCTTGGATTAAGTTCATTGTTACTTCATTAAATCAGTAAATCCTATACCACGCTGCTCGTGACAAATGTGCTGGGGGGCATGCTGTTACAAAACGATAAGTGCCAGTTTTCCAAGAGCTTGTGCGCAACTCGTATCTGCACAAGAGCTAACTAGGCAAGTTGGTACATGTTCACGATTGGAAAAGCACAAACGGCGACAACACACAGCACCAACTAGCAATAGAGTTTTTATCAGGGGAACAAAGATTAAATGCTTGAAATAAATTGTCATGTGATCATTACCCAAATAATCTTTGTTAGGAAAGAGTGGTTAAATTTCACATGGAAAGCAAGATAATTGCTTGCTTTGGACAGAAACCCAAGCCGAAAAAACAAAGGTAAAGCAAAAAGGTAGCGGAAAGTCATGACACAGGCACCAAGTGCACATGTGCAAAACTGGCCTCATACTTCTGTGTCTCCAAGCGACGGAAAGCGCTTTAGATGGTGCACTCCCTGACTTGGAACGTTGAAAGGTTGCCTTGCATTTTGTCACAGCACTGTGCATTCACTTTGCGATTGTATGTGTCATATTTAGCGTGCCTGCTGGTCATTTCACTGTTGCAGGTGCTTCCCTTGCAACAACTGGGTGGAGGCCAATCCACAGGTGACACAAATAGTGCAGAACCTGAAGAAAAAGATGGCTTCCAGCAGCAAGAAAGCTAAAGGTTTGTGTTGCTTGAGAGTTTGTCGGGTGAGCTACACTTGCTTTTACCTGAGAGAAGTCGTCAAAGCATTTGGTGTTACTTCTGCATTCGTGCTGATAATTTTAGTTCACATTAACCCTGTGATGGTCAATTTTTTTTTTTTTTTTGCCAAATGCGACCCCCCACGATCGGATATCTTCATTCCAGATTTAAAATATTCAAATGGTCCGATTTTGAAAGAAATGTACCGCTGTGTTGTTAGATTGACCATAAAATGACAAAAAAAATATTTTCCATAGTTAAACATGCATTGTTTATTCATGAATACAGATGGGCTTGCATAAATACTTATAATAAGAATAAAAAAGTGGATACGCTGAAATAGATATATTTTGATTTGGGGGGGGGGGGGGCACTTGAGCAGTAGTCCGCATCGGAGGAATCGCCGCTCGACTCACTTGCAGCAGATAGCGTAATCCAACCGTGTATGTGAGCGCATGCAAAAAAACTATGGTTGTGTGCCCGTCAGAAAAATCAAACGAGCCAGAAACTTGCAGTAATCCTTTCTCCCATCACCAACTAGGGGAAATTAATTTTCGAAAGTCTCGAGAAAAGAAACGCAGCCATGGGAGCATCATTCGTATTCGGCAGCATCGTTTGTTTATACTGGGGCCTGACTGTGAACAGATGTAACCGCACCCTCGTAAGCAATAAACGACCGAGTATCTAGCGGTGACCCTTTGAGAGATTAGAAACCAGGTGGACTTAAGTTTCTATGCGTGCAATGAAAGGAAACGGCGGACAAGATAAAACCAAAACTGACCGCATCGCGCGAATGCATTGCGGAGTGGGAAAAAAAATATTCCGCATATCCACACAGGTTGGCAGTACGTGCTAGGCAACAAAGAGTTCAAAAATTGGCACATTCTTCAAATGTACAGCTGGCATGTATACAGCATCGACCATTTAGGACTTGTTCGCGGCACCGTATATTTATGTATTTGATCCTCAAAGGTTTAAAGGATTGCCTTTGTATTGTAATTCTATGACTGCAGTTGTGCTTTTCCAGCTATGATGTCTGTTCAATTAGGTTTAAGTGGTTGAGATAGATCCGCCTATACAGCTTTGCTTGATCTTCTGTTTTCATGCCTGGCTCTTATTTACCATGTATATCATGCTGTACCATGATCCCTTGATAGCATTTTTTTCTGCATAGTTTAGTCTGACTGATATGTGACTGTTTATTGCATTGGTGTGAGAAAATGTTGCAGTGATAGCACAAGATTGTGTTCTTGTTTGTTGCTTGGACAGCTTTAGGTCAGGCCATCAACATTCATATGTGTGCAGTTGAAATAATCCAGATTGCCCTGTTTAGCCATTGCGACATATTCCTGGGGCACTGCCATCAGTACTGACTGTTTGCCTAATTGCAGTTACAGCTGCCCAGGTGGAAGATGAAGAGCCAGCAGCAGAGACCAATTGCGTTGATGCTGGAAGTGGGGACACCAAGGAACAGAGGGTTCCTTGTGGCTCCTGGACAGCAGTGAAGGGCCTCAGCAACCTTGGCAACACCTGCTATTTCAATGCAGTTCTCCAGGCAAGAACTTCTGTTATCTGTCAACTTGATCCCATTTAATATGCAGAGTGTAGGGTCATCATCACCAATTATGTATTACCTCACATCATTACTGGTTGCCTCTTGTGGCAGCCAGTGTGATGTGGCAACTGCGTCAGTGGGACGCCAGTGGCTGCTTCTCCGTACATTCGCCTTATATGTTTCCCGATAAGTTGCACAGAGACCACAACCTACCCTATCGGTAATCATTGCCTCCTTCACAATGATAGGGTGATATAGCTTTAAGAATGCTTTGCTGGGTTTCAGTGATCTTGCCTGCAGATTCCGCAGAAGTTGGTCTGGTAAAGCTAGGAGATTCCAGTTGTTCAATTTCGGTGCAAGGGTAGCACTTTTCAGTCCGCAGAATTCCATGTCCTTGGCTTGCATGTGATAAACAAGCAGAAATTGTGCTGAAGAATGGAGAAAAATGAGCTTGCAAACAAGCCTGCAGTCTCTTGAATTTTTGGTTTTGGTATTGTCAAGGAGTGTTGAAGGAAAGACAGCATGTTACTGTGAAGTAGTCAGTTCGACAATTTCCAGGTAATGTGTCGAGTTGAAACAGTGTTTCGTTTGGGTGAAAAAAAGGCTAACCGTAGTACTTGTGAGGACAATGTTTATTTGTTCCAAGATGCAAGCGTCAAACCATATGCACTTTCTTTTCGCAAACAATGTGGGATCACGCTCCTTGCCACAAAGTAGCAGCAGATTTGGAATAAGCTCTTCAACTGCAGCAACCATGTTGCACACGCTTAAAGAAAGAGTGTGTCCTTCATACTATTAAACCATTGTAATTTCTTTGGGCTTGAGCTGACGCATATGTGCGCTGCCAGGAGGCTTTATGCAGTGCCAGCTTTGGGGGAAGTAAGCTTCTCGTTGTGTAAGTACTTTGAAAGAGCATGAACAACTTCATTTCTTTTGTGAATCACTTTTGTGTGGACGGCTTGCCTATATGAGTGCAGGTCTAGCGTCCTCGTAGGCAGTGGTGCTTACACCTAATGTGACTGGTTATAGTACAGGAACTTGGTTACAGTGCGGGTACAGGTGTGGTACAGGAGTGGCTGTGTCATTAGTTTTCCTCCTGAAGATTGTAGAGTGGTATATGACGTGACAACATAATGGTTAAGCTTCAGTAATGCAAAAGAAAATGCTGTTTTCAGACCATTGCCTGGACCTCTTTGAATCCCGACTGGCACGGTGTAGCCATTTTCTTTATGTACACTCCATTCCAGAGACTAACCTGTGTTGGATCTTGTTGCCTTGAGCCCTGTCTTATATGTGTTCATCTTTTTTCACAAAATGCTGATGGATCTGCAGAACCTTGGCCAGACACCATTGTTACAGCCGCTACTAGCCAAGCGATGTGCTTCCAAACTACAGTGCACCTTTGAACCTGGTTCAACAGCAGATGGCTCTGATACACCCGAATTGGTAAGATATGTAGGACATAGAGTATTGCTAAGTTCACCAGCAATTCGTGATGCAACTGGCTAAGGCACTGCAGCCCTATGTAAACCCCTACCTCTAACCCATTGTGCAGCCTACCAACATCCCCGCCACCCTCCCAATCTCTCTCATCTGTCTGGCTTTGCGGTCCTCAAGCTCTGGTAATCAGGGGAGAGTGACCTTGTACTATGGTTTGCACAGTTCCATGTGTCCATTCTTGGTTTCCCACACATCACTGTTAACCTGTAGCAGTGCTCCCTCTAAATGTACCCTCACCACATCTTCCGTAATGTTTGTTGTGTTCTGTACACCTGTGGTGCAAGTTTACGAAGTTAGATCTTAGGTTGTGCGTGAAAAATATCAAGGTAGCTGCAGTACCCTCACCACATCTTCCGTAATGTTTGTTGTGTTCTGTACACCTGTGGTGCAAGTTTACGCAGTTAGATCTTAGGTTGTGCATGAAAAATATCAAGGTAGCTGGAGTACTAAATGAGCATGAAAGACAAGTGAACTGGAGAAACGTGCAAAAGACAAAGAATGGAGGATAAACAGTTGGTGAATGGCATCTCATTGTTATCTTAACATGCAAGTGTGTGCCATATGCTTTTCTTCATTTTGCCTCTGGATATGATAAATTCTATGGTTCTAATAATTTTGAGACAGTGTTTCGATGCTGGACTATACTCTTCCAAACGTGCTGTCATTGTGTGCATTTGTTTTGAAGTGCTCATAGTTGTGGATGCGCCAGCAGGGCACTATGTTGTGACTGGGTACATGTTCAAGGTTTTCTTATACACTCAATCCTTGTTAATCATTATACATACATGCTGATATCTGTAAAAATAATCGCATATTTTAGATTTAGATTGTTATATGAAATGTGTTATATCCGTGTTTGCTCAATGGAGGTTTGACTATATATAACACACACACACATATGCACGCACATACACACGCACACATACACAGAGAGAGAGAGAGATCCACTACTGGCAGAGCAGGTCTGGATTTTGTGCGCATTATTGTACCTGGTGCGCATTATTGTTCAGACAGTCTTGTTTGTTTAATAGCAGGATATATCTGCTGTGTGATTTCTTTTGTTGCTGTGCATGTTAAATTGTTGCATGATTTCTTTATGCTTATGATCTCTTGTAGGAAACCATTTATAATGTTTGCCTACCTATAATTTCTATACTTGGACCTGAACTAGCATGAGGCTATGGGCCCGATTAATGATTTGCTAGTTCCCTGTATAATCGAAGAGAAAAATAATAATCAGTCTCCCCACTACTCCGCCGTCAGTTAGCCACTTGATGCAATTTTGCATGTTCTTCTAAGCCCTGCTTTTGTTCTTAGTGTTTACAGAAATCCGAAAAAAGTTGTCGTAAGTGTTGTGGGTAATATGAGAAAATCTTTGGCTGCAACAGCGGTTACCCATGCGGTCAACTCTTGCTGGTAGGCCTGCGAGCCTGCTACATGTGAACCTGTTTGACATGCAGGGTACGTTAAATGTGGAGCTCCCTGGACCTGGCCCGCTGACCAGTGCTCTGGCTCTGTTCCTTCAGGAGCTCCGGGTTGGAACACCTCATCCAAGGGCTCTGTTCTCCAGGGTCTGCCAAGTGTAAGGAACCTACTTGTTGTTTAGGGAAGGAGACATTGTTTACATGAAAAGCACAGATGCCAGCCTGATGTAGTTCAGTCTCGTCAGAAGGTATATACTGGGCAAAGGGGATAGTAGGAAGACAAAACATTTGGTGAAGGACAAGGGCCTAAAGGAGGTATTCCACTGTAGCGTCTTCATCACTGAGAGTTTCCATCACGCTCCATTATCAGCGCTGCGCATCTCGCGTAGCTCATGTTGCGAGCAAGGAATAGAACACGCTTTCATTATCAGCCGAGATCGAGGCCACAGCCACCACTCCACTCGCCGCCTCGCCTTCCTGAACAAATGTACCGACATTGGGCCCTGTCGCATCGTCCTGCAGTGGTGACTCGGGAATTATACCTTCCGCTGGGCACCCTGCTGCCATATGGACCTTCCACTGCTATTCCCGCCAGTGCTGCCAAAATGTCCGAAAATGATGGTTCACCCAACTCAACGCTGTCCTCTTGCTGAATGGCGTCACAGTGCAACCGGTGAAATACGCCATCCTTCTTGATGCCCTCCCAGCTGAAATTTATCCATCCACCAGGCCGCGACCTTACGACCATCTGTGCTCGTCTGTGCTGGCGCATTACGGAGCTCGCTACCACCTGCTTCTGGGGGTCGAGAACATGGCTAAGCTGTCAGACATCAGTCTACTGTCATGCCTGTGTTTCACTTTTAATATCAGGTTGCGGGCACAAATAGACAGGCATCCTCAGACGCTACCATGCATTTTAAACAGGCCTGTAGTTTGCTTCCCTGAGATGTTTGCAGAACGGACAGGAAAAAAAAAATATATATATATATACATATATATATAAAAGCTCATTGTTGCTTGTTTCTCCAATTGGCCAGGTGCGCATAGTATTAGGTAAAGTTACATCAGGGTGGATCCTGTGCTGTAAGCTTGTATGGGTGCACTCAGCATTTAAGTTCCTTAATTAAATATTAAAATAATGGTAGACTTTTAAGAAATGATTGTTTTGATCATCCTCGTGGTGCTATAGTGTCACTTGCCAGCTTCAGGAAAGAAAGCACACTGCAGAAAAATTGTGTTGCTATGCTCATCATTGTGCACTGGTAGATACTTCGTTGTAATAATCCATGATGAGTGACTGCATGTGAAGTAGCCCAAGAACAAAATGCAGTCAATGCTTCAGTGCTGGCTCATAATCGTGGTTCACGCTACAGGGCACCGCATTTCCGAGGACACCAGCAACATGACAGCCACGAGCTTCTGCGCCATCTGCTTGAAGGAGTGCGTACCGAAGAGGTCAAGGTGGGTTGTGGTGTCTATGACTGCTTATCTCTTGTACTTTCATCCTCCTTTGTCATAGGGTGCCTTCATAACAGATGTTAAAAATTAATTCAATTCTGGGGTGTTACGTACCAAAAACATGATCTGATTATGAGGCACACTGTAGTGGGGTACTGATTAATCTTGACCACCTAAGGTTTTTTATTGTGTACCTAAATTTAAATACGCAAGCGTTATTGCATTTTGCCCTTATTGAAATGCAGCCATAAGTGATGGGATTGAACCTATCCCCTCGAGCTCAATGCCATTACCACTAAGCTACTGCGGTGGGTTCATAACAGATGTGGAACTGGAATTACAAAAAAAAGAAAAAGACAAGCGCGAAAAAGTGGACACATTAGATTGAAACCCTTTAATAATACCTCAGTTTTGCTTTCTTAAAGAACAGGCTTGAAGGGATGTGAGCTTCTGTGCTAACCTGCTAAATCAGTCTTATCTAATGGCTGTCATCGGTTATTCACATGCAAAAGTGGCACATGGCACAAAGACACATTTTGCCCTATGCTGGTACTTCACATCATTTGAAAGTGACTGAAACATTCGGGGCTCAGATTGGCTTTCAACTAACGTTTAAAGAATGAAGCAAATGCTCTTGCTCAGTGAAGTTTTGAAGGTGGCTTTGTGCTTCTCAGGGTCAATTTTTCCTTGCTCTTGCTAGTTTTTCAGCATGAATATGTGGGTACCAAGTGCACATGCCTTTTAACTTCGTGATATCAAATAATGTTCAAGTGGTCTAGCAGTACCCTTTTACTGTGACAGCCATACCATGACAGCCCCTCGTGGTTGATGGCTCATTTAACTGTGGCATAGATTGTGGTATAAAAATGTTCTTCTGATGCATCAGCAGTCTCAGATTATGACTGGCAGATAAGGTTGTGTTCTCCAGTTATCATTTCAGGCACCCTCCAATGTTGTGATAGACCGAAAGCTTGTGGAAAATTTTTAGATTGCGATACAGGAGGCTCATTTTAAGGCAAGTGTGAAGGGGACTTGGGGAAATCCGATTGAACCATAAAAAAGTATCGGAACACTTCAGACATTCAGAGACTTGGTCTTGACATTGTTTATCTTACAGTGAATGAGATGTACTGGATTGCAGCAAACTAGATTGAGTTGGGTTTATTTTCTGGATTATATACAGCTATGCATGGATACCCTGCATGGATATATAGCTACGTGATATCAATTCTCTTGGTGGCACTGTTGGGTGAGAACAGTTGCCTACTGTCTAAGTGGCTTCACCCTCCTCAACTGTCTTTGAGTTGTGTGCTGGTCAAAGTGCACTGCGCTGGACCAGCAGATGCTGTTCTTATATGTCTCCTCGCATTCCTCTATCTATTGTGGTTTGTCCATAACATACCGCAGGAAAAATTCAGTGCCACTGTGATGTAACCACAGCAGCATTGAACAAGGAGTTATGGTGGGAAACCCTTGAGATTTTGTTAGTGAGACGCCTTGTTTCTGTTCCCTGCTTCCCAGCCGAAGCTGAAGAGGAAAAGAGGATGTTGGCTGCATGATGCTTCAAACGAAGCTGATTATAATGCCAGTCACACTGGCAAATTTAGTGGTGCTTTGAGTGCGTGCACTTCGCCTTGACGGATGTCACTTTGGCAGCGCACTGCTAGATGGGAAAGGAAAGTGTCATTTGGAGTTGGTGGCAGCTTTGATTGGTATATCAGTCGGTGCATTATACATTTGTTATTTTAGACAATATTTGCAAAGTAACATTAACATGATCAATCATCACGAGCGAAGACAAGACGACTTCGCATCCAACACCCGAGCGATACGTTGCGTACTTGGAAGTGCTGAGAATGACTAAGTATCAGTGCCGATAAAACGAGACTGCTTTCATTAGCAGAGGAATAATGGTAATGGGGTCAGGCAAGGAGACACAATCTCTCCAATGCTATTCACTGCATGCTTAGAAGAAGTATTCAAGCTCTTAGACTGGGAAGGCTTTGGAGTGAGAATCAACAGCGAATATCTCAGCAACCTTCGGTTTGCAGATGACATTGTTCTATTCAGCAACAATGGCGACGAATTACAACAAATGATTGAGGACCTTAATCGAGAAAGTGTAAGAATTGGGTTGAAGATGAATATGCAGAAGACAAAGATAATGTTCAATAGCCTGGCAAGGGAACAAGAATTCAGGATCGCTAGTCAGCCTCTAGAGTCTGTAAAGGAGTACGTTTATCTAGGTCAATTACTCACAGGGGACCCTGATCACGAGAAAGAAATTTACAGAAGAATAAAATTGGGTTGGAGTGCATACGGCAGGCATTGCCAAATCCTGACTGGCAGCTTACCACTGTCGTTAAAAAGAACAGTGCACACTCACTGCATCCTACCGGTGCTAACATATGGGGCAGAAACTTGGAGGTTAACAAAGAATCTTGAGAACAAGTTGAGGACCGCATAAAGAGCGATGGTACGAAAAATGTTAAGCCTAACGTTGAGAGACAGGAAGAGAGCGGTGTGGATCAGAGAACAGGGATAGCCGATATTCTAGTTGACATTAAGCGGAAGAAATGGAGCTGGGCAGGCCATGTAATGCGTAGGATGGATAACCGGTGGACCATTAGGGTTACAGAATGGATACCAAGAGAAGGGAAGCGCAGTCGAGGTCGGCAGAAAACCAGATGGGATGATGAAGTTAGGAAATTTGCAGGCGCAAGTTGGAATACGCTAGTGCAAGACAGGGGTAATTGGAGATCGCAGGGAGAGGCCTTCGTCCTGCAGTGGACATAAAATATAGGCTGATGATGATGATGATGAATGGCGGTTTCTATAAGTTGAGACAGTTATAACATATGAAAACACAAAACTGTGGTTTCAGAATTTGTGTCTGCATTCGCAGTGATTATTCTTTTTTGACACGAGACATGTTTAAAATCGGTTAGAGGGGGTCACTTGCTAATGCCACATGTAACGAAAACCTATTATTATCGCTTACACCTTTGCAACTGCACTACCCATGCAGCTCATTTTGGTATCATTCTGTAGAGGAAAGAAGCCATTACTTGATCACACATGTGTCATGTGCACAGATGATGCCATTGTTGTGTCGCGCATGATGCAATTGGATTTAAATTTAGCCTCTCGCTCGGCGTTCAGAGAGGCATAGCTCGGCAGTATGCTTGTTGGGCCTAGCAGGAGTGGTCGCGTTTAAGAGAGCTCACTCAGTCATACTAGATATCCATTAAACTCAAAACTGTGCTCATCAGGAGTTATAAGGCTTACAAGTGTGCAGTTTCTTGCATAATTTTGACGCATGTTCGGCTACAGCCTCCCTGTGTTCGGCACACAGGGTCCAGAAATGGTGTGAAGGAACTCTGGCCGCAAGACAGAGAGATATCCAACCCCTTTGACCACGGCAGAACGATAGAAAGTGCAAGTGTAGGAGCTTGAGGCAAAAGCAGAATCTCCAACCATCTGCGGGTGTGGCAGGCTTCAGCGGAGCATGGCAGTCTCGGGTGCTACCATTAGGGGGATTGCCTCTTTACCCTAATGGCCAGAACCCTCTGCAAAACAAACAGGCTCGCTAAGAATAGGGAGCAAGTGCAACTGCAAAATCAGACCATAAGACCCCTACTAGCTGTAACATAAGTTAGTCACATAAGCTTTCTATTGCATGAATAAATGTAACTTGTGTAGTATTTGGCTACGTCATTTCTGTGCCCTAGTACCCATACTCCATCTGCGGCTGTGTCCCTGACACAGCCTACTCGAATTTTTTATTTTCAAAGCGCTGCTATCGAGGCTACACACTTGGATACAGAAAAGGAAGTTTGACGAATGCACTTGCTGGCTAGTTCATCCTACAGCAGGTGCCGCTGTACCTTTCCGTGCAACAGCCTGCAAGTGCTAATAATGGCAATATGCACCCTCTCAAACTACCACCCTAGATTGCTATATTGTATCGATAGACTGAATTCAGCAACACAGTGAGTGGTGCACTGTTGGTGTGATTTGGCGTCTTGGTTTTATTATGAACTGCAGTGGTTATATGTATTAGAGGTCTACTGCACACCATACCATAGCGGCTTGTAATTCTTTAGGTGAGCAGTTGTTGGTTAGCTTTCAACACATTCTTGTTATTTTTCTACAGAGACAAAAACAAGCGGTGTTGCAAGCCTTTGGACTGAACAGCAAGGTGGACCCAAACAAGGTTGAGCCAGACACCAAGACTAAAATCCAGGGTGAGTTGAGCTGTGGTGGAAATTGTTTGAAAACTGTGTCCCCTGCATGTGTGATGGAAGAATGATTGTGCCCACATCAAAAACATCAACTAGCTGACGTTGTCGTGCACATGTACAATAATGCAAAGATGTGCTATTGTGTGGATGAAATCTCTGTTTTACTCCTCTCTTCAACTCCAAATGTGACCCTTTTGTTTTACTCGTGTTTGTATAAACTGCAGACTTATATACGGTGCTATACTGTCAGCACTGAAAGAAGAGGCTCATACAACAGCTACAGACCTAACAGGTTTTTGTTGGCTAAGCTGTAGGACAAGATTGTGCACACATATTTTGTGTGACTAATGAGTGTGTGTGGCTCGCTTTGGATAGGCACATTTTACCCATTCAACTAAGCTCTTATGTGTAGAGGGCTGGTCTGCTCAGATGTGTGTTACTCTTGTGTGATCCTGGTGCTGTATGGAAGCCTATGTAGATTTCCCATTAATGTCTCATGTCATATGTCTTCAGGGCTAACACTACTGTAATTTCTTTGCCACCCTCAATTGAGTGCAGCGGAGGATTCTGTGGAGTGATGCCTTTAGGATGAAATTAGTAGGCATATGATTGGGTTGATTCAAGATTGAGAGGTAATCCGAGACAACTGAGAAACATTGCAGTTGGATTAAGATCCTCAGTAACACCTCGCCAAGGTTGGAGTATTAACTAAATGTCCTTTGAATGTGTGTCTGGTTAAATGGCTATGCTCTTTGACAGTAGCTTGATGTCTCATCCCCTCCCCTCAGTCTTGTGGACCCTTCACAGTGCATTGTAAATCATAGCAGCTACTTTAGCCATCCTGCAGAAGCAACTGAACAAGGGTCAAAATGAGAGTGCCTGAGTTGTGAAACAACAGTGCTTGTGTGCCTTCCTTTCTTGCAGCCTACAAGAAAGCCGTGGCTCGTACACCACTGGATGACATATTTGGTGGAATCCTGCTCAGCACCATTGTCTGCCAGCAGTGTGGTAAAGTAAGCAGTATCCTTGCCATCCTTCTACAGTTGAGTCCCGCTACAACGAAACTCACGGGACACGCGAAAAATTTCCTTGTGGCTGAACTTCGTTGACGCAAAATTGGTATGTATATACGTACGCGAAACGGCAAAGCCGCGAATGAAACCTGAAACCATCGTCCGGGAAATCTTCGCGATGGCGTGGGGGCTAAGGTTGAGATGTACTGAAGGCAGTCGATAAAGTGTCAACTTCACGAGAGAATGCATTTGTTACGCTGCTGTTACAGCATTTTTCGTACATTGCGGCCGACGCCTCACCCAACGCGCGTGCCCGGCCGATCGCGAAACACTTATTTTGCAGCACATGTGCCGTCGCAGTGAAATTATTACAATTTCACTGCATATTTATGACAAAATCTGCAAGCTTGGCAGGCTTGCACTTACCGGAAGCTTTATTTCCAGAAGTCGGTCAGCCTGGATTTCTTACGCTTCACGGCAAGCAAAGGCCGCGAGTCTCACACTCCGTTAAAAGAGCCATCGCAACTGTCGTGGGTTCTGATAACTTTTATGATGAGGTGAAAAGGATCCATTACTTTCAAAGCAGTCGCCGGAGTCGGTGTGTCTAGCAGATTGTCATTTTCCCCAGACGACGAGACGTTAGCATCCTGTTGACAACAGCGGCTGCGGCACGGCCGCTCGGGCGCTATCTTGAAAGCAATCTGCGACGTCCACAAAGTGAGCGCCCGCGCCGGCCTCATCTTCAAAGCGATCTGCGATGTGGGCAAAGTGCAACTAGTGCCGGTAGAGTCGTGTGCGCTGTGCTTTCGATGTTCGGTTCGCGGTGAAGCAAGAGACGGCACGGAGGTCAATTCACTCGCTGCTATTGCTGCGCCTTCTCACTCCAGCGTGTTGACACCGACTTTCCGCGGTCATCGAGTGAGATGTGTTCATGTTTACCTGTGCGCACGTGGCACCGTGCACGGTAATTTAGTTAGCAAATGTTTACAAGTTTATACGGTCAATAAACTACTATCTTTAGTTCGTATAGCTGTCTGCTAATCTTCTATCGCAATCGGTGCTTGGTCTTTCGGGCGAAACTGCAAGATTTTTTTTTCTGCTGCTTTCTGCCTCGGCGATCATATGTGCCTTCTCCTCGAGAGAGAGAAATTTACTGCTTCTTCAGTTGGCGTAGCCATTTCGACCGGAGACAGACGACAGGAAACAGCAGCAATTGCAGCGATCCCCTGCAGTCTCGCGCAGGCGCCTGATGTACACGCTTGGCTATGCATTGCAGTGGCTTAAATCGATACTTTAAATTTGATTTTGTTCGTGAAAACTTCGTTCAAGCGGACATACAATCGTCACAGCTTTGGAAGGGCCTTCTAATTTGACTACTCGATTGTTCCAATTTCAATTCAGTCCCAGTTTTGTTCTCGAAAAGTTCGTTGAAGCGGAAACACAGAATGAAACGCCTTCATTATGAAGGGACTTTTTTTGTATTACTTTCTATGGGCAGCTGACGGGGAATCGTAAAATCTTCGTTGTGGCGGAAATTTCGTTGTAGCGGCATTCGTTGTTGGGGGATTCGACTGTAGTATGTTCTGATTACTTTCATCCGCTGCATGCAATTCAATTTGGAAAAATGTAAAAACACTTTCCTACTTTGGTTTAAATATGTGTTAACCCAGGATGATTGAAATTAACCAGCCCTCCACTACGAGGCCTAGGTGTTGCTCTGGGTTTACTTACACTCAGAATTACAATCAATCATCAGGACTACAGGGGGGGCTATTCTGTAAGAGTCCACCTAGTGGACTGTCCACTTCGGCTGTCGCCATTGGCTGCCGCTTCACGAATGCGAAGGAGACTGGGTGGCACCTTTGCGCTCGTGAAGCAGCAGCCTAATGGCGACAGCCGAAGTGGACAATCCACTAGGTGGACTCTTACAGAATATCCCCCCTGTAAATCCCCGGTAATACGATCACAGCTGATATGAATTTCGGTGTGAAATGAATTCGTAACATTGCTTGGTCGAAATACATTACTTTCAATACGAAAAACATCGGCTGTTCCGAACCCGTTGCCGTGCCGCTGTTGATCATACGATCGCATGAGCAACAGCGGCAGCGGCCGAGCCAGCGGAGCGACCGGCACAGACAAGCCGGCATAGCGAGATCTGGGCGGGATCCGTAGTTGCCAAGCAACCGGCCACGTCACGCGGCTGTGTAATCTCTCATTGGTCTCCCCATCGAGCAGACCGGACCACATCACAGCCTGATGCTTTGACCAGCAAGGAAGTAGACGAGGACCGCTGCAGCAGCCACGATGGCCAAAAACGCTCCCTGCACTCGATGTGCTGAGGCGATCAGTGGCGTGTGAAAACATTCGTAAGATCACGTGTGCGCACTTTTGCACCTTCTAGAAGGCGATCATTGACGATTTGGGCAAGAATAAAATGGACACGGATAGTAGAACTCCGTTGATACTTCTTTCAAAAAACCGCGGGAAAAAAACAAAACAAAGTCGCAGTTTTGCTTGAAAAGCAAAGCAACGATTGTGATAGCAAATTAGTAGACAGCTGTACGAAGTAAGGATAGTAGTTTTATCAGCCGTATGAACTTGTAAACATTTGCTTACTAACTAAATTAACAAGCACGATGTCAGGCATGCACAGGTAAACATGAACACATCTCACTTGATGACAGCAGAAACTTGTCAAAACGCTGGAATAAGGAAGTGTGGCAGCAGCAGCAGCGAGCGAATTGACCTTTATGTTGTCTCTCTCTTCAATGCGAACCAAATGTCGAAAGCACAGCACATACTAAGCTATCCGGCACTGGCGCACTTTGTTAAAGGGATATGGACACAAAAGTTGGCGATTGTTTTTTTTTTGCGTCGAAACAAAAGTTGGACTGTTGAAAATGACGAATACAACAAGCTGCTTTAAAAGAAAAAAACAAAACAAGAAACATCTTTTTTTTTGCGATTTTTTGTTGCACCTTGCCTCCAAGCGGCCGCCGGCAGAAGCTGAAATTTTACGTCATAACACCCACCCGCGCGTGCGGCCAAGGTTGGCCACAGCCGTCGCAGTGTTTCCGAGGATCCTTACAGCGTTTGTTTAACCCCTTTCAGCAATCTTCGCGCGTGGTCTGTCTGAAACATTATCCCCATTGGCGCTCCACGCAGGTGGTGCGTCTTACATGTGCCTTCCCGTGGTCGTCGCTCGGTGTTGACGCGTTCGTCGCGGCAGAAGGAAATGCCCAGACATTGCTGTTATAACATCATCGTCGGTCGTGACACGCCATCGCACACGTTTCCCAGAGACGATAAGGTGCGTAAACTTTGGATACCTGCCTGTCAGCCATCACGCCCCGCCTGAAGACCTCTAAAAAATGACTTCATTTGCGCGAACCACTTCATCGACGATGATTGTGACCAGCCCGACTGTACTGAAAAGCCTCGGAATGCCGCTCAAACGGCAACACCTAATGCCTGACGCTGTGCCCTCGGTCTTCTCACAAAAACGCAAGGCAGTAATGATCAGCGGCACGTTTGAAAAGAGGAGGCGAAAAGATGTCGGTACTGTTTTCGTTTACTTGCAGCCTTCTTATGCAGTTGCTTACGCCGACGGCATAAACTACTATTCAGTCATCCACGCAGTGCTGAAGCACCCCGCAGCTGCCTTACCTGCGGGCACTCTTGAAAAAGCAAGTTTACAGAGGAAATGACAAATAATTCTTGCACAAATGTCTGGCGCAAAGCGAGATCTTCGCGCTACGGTTCGCGAAAACCTGACCGGCACGTCCACGGCTGCCTGCTCTTCTTCATCGCTTGACATGGAAGGCTCGTAACCGTAAGCGGTAATATTTCTTGCCAAGTTGGAATGGTCCTCGTCTTGAGACGTGTACTCATCACTGGTAGAGGCACCAGAAGTCGAATCTATGTTCGCGATGGCGGCGCGCTTCGAATGACCGCGGCCGGCCGGCTGGCTATCCGACGAGGGTGTCGTGACATCACGCTTTCCAACACCCGCTTTCCAACACCCGCGCGCTCACAAAAATTCCAAAAATAAAGCCATCGGCTCAAAAATGAGCTAAGTGACTACTTATTTTCGGTGTAATTGCACACTGAGGATTCATTTTCCGCATTTTCGTAAAATTTTCTGATTTTGTGTCCGTATCCCTTTAACATGGTAGATTGCTTTGAAGATGAGGCCCGCGCACATTGCGCACGTCGCAGATCGCTTTAAAGATACGGCACCTGCACAGCCGTACCGTATCTGCAACGTGCCGGTTGCTTGTTGTAACGCACCGGCACTTGTTGCAATGTAGAAGCTGGCTGCACTGCTAAAATTATGACATTCAAACGCAACGTAAGATGCAGGAACATGACAGATTGGCGACGTATCAAGGGGAACTTAAGACATGGAAGTCCATGGGATTTAGGTTGGGACAGTGAAAACGCGACGGAGCAGCCGGAAAAATTCAGCAGTGAGGAATGCATCAAAGGGGTTCCACTATTAGGATTTTTTTTCTGCTAAAAATAACTTTTTTTATTTTGTGTATGTTTTGATGATACAAATTTTTGGTGATGCGAATATTTCACGCACCCTGTGAAATTCGTATCCCTAAGATTTTACTGTATATCAATTAATTGGTATTTATCTGAGATGTGCTTGTGCTTATTCTGGATGAGGAATGCAGTCTTAAAAGGATGCAACACTTTCGGATGCTTTGCAGGTGTCTCGCAGAGAAGAGCCTTTTCAGGACCTGTCCTTGCCCATCCCTGAGGAAAAGACACCCCGGGGAAGCGCAGGGGCACACGGCACACCACGTGGCAAAGGGGCACGGCGGAAGGCACTGGAGGGTGGCAGCAGCGCGGCGGCGGCGAAGACACCCAACCGAGAGGCCTTGAGTGGCGGCAGCATTGACCCAACGGAGGCTGACGAGGAAGACAACGGGTCACCTGGCGAGGAGCAGCTGACGACACAGATGTCGAGCCTCCACCTGCACGAGCCAGCGGTCACCAAGGGCCCCGCCGAGGGATCGTTGGAGGCTTGTCTGAGAAGCTTCACAGCACCAGAATTGCTCGCTGGTAAGTTCTAGAAAAGTGAATACGACAAAGGGAATGAACTGTTAAATAAATGAGTTTCGTTTCTGCTTAGTCCACCTACATGCCTTTAATGATTAGAAAAGAAAGACAAATAGATCAGCTTGGTATTTGTCAATTGCTTAGTTTAAAACGAAATTTCAACCTCGCAGTGGCTTAGTGGTTATGGCATTCTGCTGTGCCCAAGGTTGCAGGTTTGATTCCCAGATGCCGTAGCAACATTTTGATGGGGCCAGAACTTTGGATGCTTGTAAGAAAATTCCAGGTGGTTGAAGTTAGTTCGGAGTTCTCCGCTACAGCATCCCTTGTAGCCCCCCTTGTAGGAGTGGACCACTCCCCCACGAAAGTTTGAAAAACTATGGTGGCCGCTTTTGGTGCAGCATGTCAAGAACGTGCTGGGCAAGTAGGCATGAGCCTACCAGGAGGCCCGGACTTGGGCTTTACTCCCTTTGGTACTAAGAAATGTTATTGCTCTCTCTCCCTCTTGTAGCCCCCGCATTGCTTTGATGTTTCAAGCACCATCAATCAGCCAAAGGGACATTTGTATAGAGAAACTGACCTGTCTTTCCTGCAAGTCCTTAAAGGTTAGAAAGTTAGTGCCGGGCATGTTCCATTCTGCCATCTACGGTGTAGCATAGAAAGGTGTGCGACCGTCCGTTTTGCATTGGTGTAACCTGTGTGACTAAAGCAGACTACTATACAAGTACAGTATAGAACGCTGATAACGTAACCGCTTATAGTGCAGGACCAGATATAATGCGGTCTTTTCAGATTCCCCTTAATTTTCCCAAATTTTTTATGCATACGCGTATCGCTTATAGTGCAGTTGCGGGAGACGAAATGCCGGTTACAGTGCGGCTGCCTGGAAGTTCAGCAATCAACCGAGACGGCAAACACTCCCCTCAAGCCGCAGATATACTCCGACGTAACACGTGCGCGCTTCGTGATGTCACGGCGGTGAACAACCGGGGTCTATACTCCAATGACACGATGCAACCGGCGTGTCTAGCGCCGTTGGGCGCTTTCCAACGTTGCTGGTGCGTGAATAGCTCCGTTCCTATTTCTATGCCGAGCCGTGCTGGCCGCGCATTGCAGCATTTCTCGCACGGAGCGGGCAGAATGATGCGATAACGGGAGCACATGAAAGCACGTCCACTGCCGCGACTCTCTCAGCATTGACAAGCATGGTGTCATACGCGCGAAAGCAAACATGAACGCATCTCACTCGATGATGCGAAACTCGCTGTCAAAACGCTAGTGAGGAAGTGCAGCAGCAGCAGCAGTGAGCGAATTGACCTTCATGCCGAGTCTCGCATCAACGCGAACTAAGCCGCGAAAACACAGCTCACGGCAGACTGTGCCCCGTCGCAGATGGCTTTCAACATACAGCTGCCCATGCAGGCACGCACGGCTGCCCGGAGAAGAATGCGCCCGTCCACTCCCCCCGGAGCCATGCACGCGACGGAAGACAGCGCGCTTCCTTCCCGCTTTCCTCCCTTGCATGTGCGAGATTGAGCCGCGCTCGCCTGCTCACCCTCACATGCTTTCACTTGCATACGGCGCGCGGCGACGATTTTATCTCCCTTGGACTTTATACCTGGAGTGTCCATGTAATTGCTGTCGCAATAAAATCATTGTTTTGGTTATAGTGCGGTACCGCTTATAGTGCAGATATTCGTTGATCCGGCAACTTACGTTATAAGCAGTCTACACTGTAAACTGGGTTAGTCAGCTAGACATGCCTTGTACATCTGCTTGTCGAATGTGCCTATACTGTTAGTGATAGCTACACAAAAGCTCTTATTAACAACATTGGAAGAGTGTAAAATAAGGCCCTTAGGTATATCTGTCGTGTCTATAGCAGGTGCAAGTCTGACACTTGTCTGTTGCCAGTCAACATAATTGCTTACACCTGAGACTTGCTGCTAACTATGGCTTTTCTTTTTTTTTTTTAATCTCTCCTCAGCCTATTGAACAGTGGAGCAATATTTTAATTTAATTCTTCTGTGCAGTGTAATACAACATGACAAAATGGAAGGACACGTGAGATAATAATAATAGCTTAAGGTAATACCGGTGTATTCTAGCAATTTGCACACAGCCGCTCCATGGAAACAGTAAACGTGCGCACAATACTCATGCCTGCAGCAGAACATAGAATGTGGCCCTCGCTCCGCTACACAGCCGGTTGAGCAGTGTCCATCCACTTGTTTTGTTTCTTTTTTGGCTCATCGTTCACTCATGTCTTGGGGAGATGTGTTTATCAAAAATGCTAAATAGGTGGAATTCCCTACAGTGCAACTCCTTAAATGTGAGTGGAGCGTAAGCGATGCTCAGCGAAAACTGTCCTATAGCCCAGATCTAAAGTAACGCCTACCGCTAGAGATGTGAGGGCTTCGGAATATTTTCTCATTTTTTTCCCAGGGCATAAAAAGCTGAAAAAAGGACAAATGGATGCAAACGTACCCAGTAAAATGAAGTGAATTGGTGTTATGTGAAAGTCAGATTAGTGTCACGTTTGGGCATAAAAAATTCAGCCGACATATTTCATGCAGTTTGTGTGACATTGTTGATAATGGTGTGCAGGATCTCCATGGTTTGTTGCTCAGAGGCAATCTCTACATGCGTCACTTATTGTGAGATACAGGATGCAACCTTTTTCACATAAGAAACAACAGGTAATGATCATTGGTAATCAATTGTAACTACTCATTTGTAATGATCCAGAAAAAATGACTTTTGAAAGCTTCTAGGATGCCTTGCCTCTTCTGTCCATGGACATCCGAGTCAGTACGCAGAACAGGATTATTGACAGAAAGGAATATTGTCAGAAACGTTTTGTCTTATTTCTTTATTGGATAGCTGTCAACCCAGTAATTATGCTATGGAGGCGCAATTTCTTGAGAGCGCAGCAAATACTGTATTTAATTACATTACACTTTTATGTGACCAGTTCAAATGGCACGCCAAGTGTCGTGTTGTTTCATACGTGGAAAAGCAGACTAATATCGGTGGGCGGTCTTCCAACAGTTGATACTAGTAGCCCCCATTCTTGTCTCTTTTGTGTCTGTCCTAGGTTTCGTGCTGATACACCCTAGTTAGAATGCCTTTCTACAACTTAGACATACACACTGTATATACTCGTTTAAGAGCTGCACTTTTTTTTCCCGCAACCTTGACGAGGTGTGGCCCTTACATAGGGGCGGGCAACCTTGGGCCAATTTTTCTGGCCATGCATAATGCCCGTGGTTCCTTCGTGCAAAAAAAGCAACCGCTGTTGTTTTCGTGACACATTAATTTCTTCACGTGTACACGCCACTGAGCTAGTGCCGATATAGTCCTCGCCACTGTCACTGATACAGTACCCTCGATGTCGTTAGATATGGCTGTGATATTAAAGCGTTTTGCAATGATGTCCAAAGGCAGCGCATGCCATGCGCTCAGAAAGCATGTACACAAGCTGCAGCAATGCTCTGTTCAGTTGTCTGGTTGGTGTCCTCACATAATATTTTGCAACAATATTTTTTAAATTTTGGGCTGCCAGGTTGGTGGTAAAGTTGTAGGAACTCTACGAAAGGCTGGTCGCATGTAAAAGAACGACACTTAGCAGGTATGATGGTTTGGCAACGTATTTTAATTTTATACAAAAGTAGGTTGAAGTGACAGACTAACGTTGACATTATCTGAGCTAAATTTGCCGACATTGTGTAGCGAGTAGGCTAGGTGTGACGAGTTTGCTCATAAATGTGTGAACTTAAGTGCTGCACATGTGGCTGCACTTACATGTGGCAGCTGCAGCCTTTGCTGGAATTAAGCGAGCCAGTGTGTCCTGATGTCTACATTTCCACCTCCCAGGTTCTGAAACCGAAACTGGCTTGTAGAAACAAGTATAGTAAATATTTAGGGGCTCTCACCCTTGCCTAAATTTTTTTCTAGGGTTTATAGGGTTTTAACATTCTATTTAAGAAAAAAAAAAGAGAGAGAAACTTGAAATGAGGCGTTTGTGCATTGTGGCATGTAGGGGCCAATGGTCTACACTGCGAGGGCTGCAAGTCGGCACGTGCGGCAGCAAGCCTGCAGCTGCAGGTGTTCAAGACCCCCCGCGTTCTGACGCTCCACCTCAAGCGCTTCCAGCAGGGTGCTACATTGCGGAAGGTGCAGAAGCATGTGCCATTCCCCGTGGAGCTTGACCTGACACCTTTCTGTTGCAGAGATGCAGAGGTGAGTACGATGGTTCTTCTAGGCAAGCGGAAAGCAGGCAGCATAGTTTTGAACATTACCTGAAATGCCATAAAATCGTCACATGGGATTACAGTCTCGCCGGCTGATGTGGAGGCTGCCATGTTTCTACGAGTTCATGACTGCTGTGCATGCATATTAGACATTATTCAAAATAGACCGGCGCCAGGCTCAGCTTAATACAAACTGTGAAGCAGGAAATTGGCACTGCCTCACCCCGTACAGCATAGATGGCGACGCTTTGCTTTTTCTCATAACATGTACCGCAAGAGAGCATTGCGAAAGCAGTTTCACGACAAAGCTGCAGCTCCTTGGCACTGTCTGTATTATGCAACAATAACCGACAGACAAGGCAACTGTTCAGCAGGGACAATGGGTACTGTAGATTGATATTGCTTGCACATGCCACAGCAGCCTAGTGCTTACACCAATAACAAAACGCTATGCCTGATTGAGTTATCCCATTAGAATGCATTGGCTTCTGGGGAACTTGTTACTTGGATGGGGGTAAAATTATGGCAAGAGACGGGTAACCAAGGAGCCTTGGTAACCTTGGTTCCATGCTTTAGCCTCCGATGTCCATCCTCATTCGGCCGAAAGTTGAATTCCTCTGCCAGAGAGAGAGCCAATTCTGTCACAGGCAACTTCTTGCAGAACTGTGTGCAAGTGTAGTCTTGTGCAGGACCTCCCGAGAGGGCGCTGGTTGCTCCTCACAGTGCGAGAAGCAAGGAAATTGTGGCTTTTTCTACACCCCTCCTTCCATTATTCCCAGTGTGATTAACGATTGCGAGGTGCCGTGGGTACAGGCATTGTTCGATATAGTGCCCCGCTTTCATTCTGCACTTTTCCCGCTTTCCTTAGCACTGTTATATTCAGTGGTTAGAGTACGGAGCCAATGAAGCTTGTAGCTGATGTCACTGAAGGAATGAAACGGGCACCACCGTCTTATTTTGAAGCTCATGCAGGACTGGTTTGACGAAACCAAACATTGCAATCTTTTGCAATGTTTGCAATCCTCGCCACCAAGATTGCAATATATTTTCACCAAAGGAATGAGCCTTACCAATTGTGAAGCCAGTGCAGGACTGCATGTGACAGCATTCTTGCATTCATACATGGAACTATTCCAATAGATCGTGCTAGCTCAGATGCATGTCGTAACAGCGGGTTTTTAAAAATGTGCAAGAAAGTTCTTTGCTGCAGTATGTGGCTGAGTTCATTGTTGGTAGACTTGTATTGTTGGGGATACCATTAATTTGTGTGTGGCAGGAGACGTTATTCAGTGCAGAGGCGTCAAGCTGTGATCATCCGGTGAACCTCAACGTGGCAGGCTGGACACAGCGCTGGTATTCCAGCCTAGCTCGGAGCTTTTAATTTTTGTCTTTTGAGATGCCGTGCTGTCGATGGTTGTACTGCTACACTATAAAGATGTTCAAGAATAGTTTTTGGGCCTCTCGAAATAACGTCCAATATACACAGACATTTTCTTTGGTGCCACGGTGTCTGCACAGCTGTGCATGTCCTCTCTCCCATGTGTAGCAGTTTGTAACACAAACAAATGTGTCTCACTAATCAGTGCCTACATACATTTTTTGCATTTTGATATGTACACTCTATATCGGTATGAAAGGGAACATAATCTGTGTCCAGACATCAGTTCCTGCTAATAGGTCAAACCGCCGTGGTTGCATACTGGCTGTGGCATTGCGCCACTAAGCCCGAGGGTGCGGGATTGAATGCCGGCCACAGTGGCCACATTTTGATGGGGGTGAAATGCAAAAATGCCCGTGTACCGTGCATTTGGTGCACAAGAAGCCCAGGGGGTCATAATCAAATCGTGGTTTTGGCACGTTAAACCCTATAATTTAAAAGTATAGGTCAGAACCACACTGACTGCTAGTAGGTCTATAGTTCTCACATTAAGATTCCTGTCACAGAACTTTTTATTGCAGTGCAAGAACAGATTAAATTTTTTTAATGCAAATACGGTGTTCCCTTTCGTAACTGGTGTGCCATGTGCAGTGCATAGTTTTACATGATCTGGCCTGAATAGGGTGAGCAACGTACAGTCATCATCAAAAGAATTGTCGCTACAGGTTTTGCAATAAAGTTAAATTTCATAACAGCTTATATGTGCAGCCAGTAAAATGTACTAAACTATGTTGATTGCATTTGCTCGTGCTGGCTAAAAATTCAAATTCCAAGCTGCGGAAACATTCAGCTTTCTCCCAGATCCGATTCGCCACAAATGCTGACAGTACAATGTCCTAGGTGCAGAACACGCAAAAAAAAAGTTGAAATGTGGGTGCTATGATCCATTGGCATTATAGCCCGCACATTATACACAGCCCACACAAGAAAACACGGACAAATTGAGCGCAATTTGCGGTCATCCTCCCCATCATGATTCTTTGTATGGTTTGTGTTTATATACACAGTACAGTGGCATTGCGTTTCCATCTAACAATGCAGATTTTCTCAGTTGTGTAAGAACCGGTGAGCCTAGCAGAGGTGCCAATTGCTGGAGGCCTTTTGGTGCCTCCTACTTTGCCAGCCAAAAGAATGAACTTGCACAGAACTGCAAACGAAGTATGCAGCGAGAGCAAACCACTCGTTCTTTGAAGTTTATTTTGTTACTGCTATGTTGAGAATTGACCCTTGGTGTCCTTTTGACCATTTTTCAGATTAAGGCTTCGGAAACCTATACTCTCTACGGAGTTGTGGAACATGCTGGCAGGATGACGGGTGGCCACTACACAGCCTATGTCCGAGGTGCTGGTGGGAGCTGGTTTCATGCCAGCGACAGTAGAGTGGTGCCCGCAACACAACAGAAGGTGCTGGCCAGCCAAGCTTACCTGCTCTTCTACTGTCGTGCCGACACATTGCAAGAATAAAGATGCCAAGTCTGCCTGGAAGTTTTAAAAAAGAATCGTGTTGCTGGTTTATCTACAAAAAAGCAGTAGTAGCTGGAGGCACCTAGTGTTCCTTCTTATTAAACTTCTGGTGGGCTGTAGAAGAGCCGGCATCGGTCGTGGAACACCTGCACAGACAGCATTATAGCTTGGCGTTAGATTGTAGGGCCGCAAAGCCACAGCAAATACTATCCACATACAAAAACTGTGCCTTGAACAGCTAAAAAAAAACTTGCCTACAGCAATATTTCATCATGTCCACTAGGCCCATAATGGATGGAGTTTTACTCCATGTGACTATGCCTGCTCATAGGTGGCTATTTGCATCTAAATTTCACTCGTAACTGTTGCTAACCAGATTCTAGAAACACAAGGCGCATGTTCTGCACAATTGTGATCTGGAGTGTAGTCACCAGTAAATAGGCTACAAGTTTGATATGTCGCCAGGAGACGATAACAATGAAGTGCACGCGCGCAGGCACTGGTGCTCTGGCACGAGCGTGCCTCACAGAACGAACGCTTGGACTGCGGTCTGATGAGAGTGCAGGCTGGACCTGATTAGACTTCAAAATCCAAGGGCTTGCCATGTTTGTGTAGCTGAATGTAACTTCTGTGTACTGGACGCGTCCCCTAAGGAGCTTAGTGCGTAAAGTGCCACGTCTGGTGTTGAGGCTGTCAGCGAAATTCCTTGTCGTGGATTTTCGATATTGTTATTCCTCCTAGTTCTTGCTTCTTTCCGCTTCTTTATGCGCGCTTTTTCAATGTGTCCGTGTTTCTTGCAGTAGTTGCAGGAAACTGTCAAACTTTCAAGTGTCTGGACTACATTGCGCGTCGCAACGCCAACAGCATTGATTCTTCTTTGGGGCATAGGTATTGGAGCTACCTGGACTTTGTCTTGCAGATGCTTGTACTGGCTTCGTGAACGTCTTTCAATTCCACCTTCACGTTTAACGGCGTTTTCAGCTCGCAGTGCAAAGTCAATGCTTTCTTGAACGTTAAGTCCTTTTCTGCGAACAACCGTTGCTGGACCAGCTCGTTCCGGAGACCACAAACGAAACGATCCCGCAACATTACGTCAATAGGCAGCATTGTCGGATTCGCAGCCATGTCTGCACTGGTTCCAAAATTACAATCCGCTGCTAGTTTCTTGAGCGCTGTTGCGTAATCACAGACCGTTTCGCCGTGAGCATCTTGATTATGTCCTCGTAGCTTACTTGGCTTGACTGCTTGGGCTGAGAGCGCACACAACGTCGCAAGTCTGTTCCCTGCATAATGCGAGCAGATGAGCACGTTTCTTGGAAGCGTCCGAAATGTCGTTAGCTTCGAAAAAGAATTGAAGCCTCCCATACCAGGATCTCCATAGCCGGAGCTGCCACTGAATTCGGGTAGCCCACCAAAGTCCGGTGTCGCCATGTTGTTCCTTTGGTGAAGTGCTGGTGAGTCCAGAGTCTTCCTCATAGCCAATTGTTGCGTCTCTACAGCCGTAGTGGGCTGCCGACGATTTATTAAACTCGCGGGAACATAAACATATTAGGAGACCACAGTCCAGGCTAGAAGAAAACACTGGCGACGCGTTCGTTCCGTGAGGCGCGCTCGTGCCAGAGCGCCAGTGCCTTCACGCGCGTACTTCATCGTTGTCTCCTGGCGATATATCAAAGTCAACACAAATTAACTGTGTGGTTTGTCAAAATGCTTTCTTCTACTAAACTGAAAGCATTACGACGTAAGCCTCCAAACGGAGTTTTTGGAAACCAGCCTGCACGAATTTATTATCGATAATACCATTATGAAATTATCGCATGTAAACGATCACCTTCCCACCCGCGCAGCTACGAATACAATTGCCTGTTGCGACCATTGCTCATCATATAAAAATTATTACGAATGGAGTACGCGAGTTTAAGTGAAAGTGGCACTGGCTGTTAACCGCGCACCAGTAAGTTATTAGTGACCACACGGAAAATATTTATCCGTTAGGAAATGACGCGAACGGACGGGGAAGACGCTTGAAATCGTGCCTACGGATCACTGGAAGGCTACAATAAAGTTCTCGGAGGCTCGAATACTCTACCCACCTTTAAACTGCGGTCCTTGACAACTTCTTCGACGTTTAGCTCGTTCCGCAACATACGAATCTGAAAGGCGCAAGAGCAGCACGTTCACAAGGAGCCGGTCTTGGCCGCGTTACTTGCTCAGCGAGCACACACACACACACCTTGGACTGCTCTTTCCGAAGTTGCCTCAAAGTGGCCGGCTCGTCACCTTTCGCCGCGCGCAACTCTTGAAGATGGTCCAACTTGTCTTTCGACTGCTGCAGGCACCCTTTGATGGCCTTGTCCCGTTGAGCATAAGCGTTTAAAAGCTCTTCGTACAACTTTTTGCACAGCCCGGTGGGGTCACACTCGGCGGCAAAGGATTCTGTTGGTAAAGTTGTGTTTAAAGATGATATTATGTTGTCGTCTACACGACGAAACTTCCGCAGCACTTCCTGAAAAGATGCGGTGATGGTACAATGAACACCAGGGAAAAGCTGGCAGGATGGTTTTGAACATTACCTGAAATGCCATAAAATCGTCACATGGGATTACAGTCTCGCCGGCTGATGCGGAGGCCGCCATGTTTCTACGAGTTCATAGGTACCGGTCTAGCCGCACGTTCGTAAAATTTAATAACTGGGATATTCGGTATCAGTTGCTTTAAACACGTAGCCTGCGCACACTGAAAAAATTCAGAAGTAATAATTTTTTCTTTCCGTCAGGAATCTCACCGTTACCGTACAAATGGTGAGAGAGAAATATGTACCCATAATGCAACTCGCTCAGATTGTGGGAGCTCGGAGGAATCTTCTGCGTTGTGCTGGAAATTAAAAGGTATGCAGTGTTGCACATTCCTGGTGTATGCAGAAAACAATCGCTTTTATTAAATGTAACTTACTGCTATGCCCAATCGGCAATCCGACAGCTTTGCTAGTCGGGGAAAGTGTGCCTCATGTCGTGCCATAGCTACCCTGGTCAGTGCGGCAGACCACTGGCAATATCTGGAGGCTAGCTGCGACGGAGACGTCTGAAGGCCTAGCGTCGACACCGGCGGAGTCGTCGCATTATTTGGGAACAAGTATAGCGGTATGAAGGGGCGACCGCACGCGTAGGCTTGAATTGGTGGCCGAGATCACGACGCGAGTGCCAGTTTTACAGTCGCCAAGCCCGTCTCGCGATTGGGCGCTAAGCCTACGTAGAGTTTGGCCGATCTGAGCTTCGACTGGTTCCATGCAGGTCCGACGATGGCGAGCGGCGGCAACGCGGGGAGCGGCAACAGCCACCGGCTGCGCTACAAGAATGCCGGCCTGGACGCCCAAGAGCTGAGGCGGCGGCGCGAAGAAGAGGGTGTGCAGCTGCGCAAACTGAAGCGCGAAAGTGAGCTGTGCAAAAGACGCAACTTGGGCGCCCCGGAATCGGACGGAGATGGCGGCTCGGGACCCGAGCGAGCGGGCGTCACGGCGGAGATGGTGGCCCAGCTGTATGCCGACAGTCCGGAGCTTCAGCTGCAGGCGACTCAGCGCTTCCGCAAACTTCTGTCTCGCGAGCCGAACCCGCCCATCGACGAGGTCATCGAGACGGGCATCGTGCCGAGGTTCGTTGAGTTCCTGCAGCGGGACGACCACTGCACCTTGCAGTTCGAAGCAGCCTGGGCCCTCACCAACATCGCCTCTGGCACGTCGCTGCAGACGCGGCGCGTGGTCGAAGCCGGCGCAGTGCCTGTGTTCGTGCGCCTCCTGGGCTCGGAGTACGAGGACGTGCAGGAGCAGGCAGTCTGGGCGTTGGGCAACATTGCCGGCGACTCGCCGGAGTGCCGCGACTACGTGCTCGACCAGGGCATCCTGATGCCACTGCTGCAGCTTATCAGCAAGTCTACGCGCACCTCGATGACACGCAACGCCGTGTGGGCGCTCTCCAACCTGTGCCGCGGCAAGAATCCGCCGCCGCGGTTCGAGCAGGTGCAGCCGTGCTTGCCGCTTCTGGCGCGCCTCCTGTACGTCAACGACTTCGACGTGCTGGCCGACGCCTGCTGGGCCCTGTCCTACCTCTCCGACGGCCCCAACGACAAGATACAGGCAGTGATCGACGCGGGCGTTTGCAGGCGGCTTGTGGAACTTCTGATGCACGCCAGCCAGGGCGTAGTGTCGGCCGCGCTGCGAGCCGTCGGCAACATCGTCACCGGCGATGACGCGCAGACGCAGGTGGTGCTTAACTGCAACGCGCTACCCTGTCTGCTGCACCTGCTCTCGTCACCCAAGGAGTCCATACGCAAGGAAGCCTGCTGGACGCTCTCCAACATCACGGCCGGCAACCGGCAGCAGATACAGGCCGTCATCGACGCCAACATCTTTCCCGTGCTGGTCGATGTGCTGTCGCGAGCCGAGCTGAAGACCAAGAAGGAGGCCGCGTGGGCCATCACCAACGCCACGTCGGGTGGCTCTCCCGACCAGGTGCGCTTCCTGGTGCAGCAGGAGTGCGTGGCGCCGCTGTGCGACCTGCTCACTGCGGCCGACCCCAAAGTGGTGCAAGTGGCACTGAACGGACTGGACAACATCCTGCGGCTCGGAGCCCAAGACGCGCAGCAGGGACGGCTCAACCCGTACGCCGTGCTGGTCGAGGAGTGCTTCGGCCTGGACAAGATCGAGTTCCTCCAGTCGCACGAGAACGCCGACATCTACCAGAAGGCCTTCGAGATGATTGAGCACTACTTTGGCACCGAAGAGGAAGACTCGCGCATCGCGCCGCCTGCTCAAGGCGGCCAGTTCCAGTTCGGCCCTGCCCCCGCCGCGGAGGGCGCCGACTACCGCTTCTGACGGGGTCCGCCGCCCCGACGCTAGTCCGCCGCGCTGCTGCTGCTTGTACATAAGAGAGAGTTGAAAGAGGAAGAAAGAAATAAACTGTATTTATTTGCCCGGGGCCCCGCCACCCCTGTGTACATAGAGCCTCGGGGAGGAGAATAAAACTATTTCCCTGCCAGTTACGAGCCTTTCTGTTTTTCGTGCCATTCCAGGTTCATCTTGGCAATGCTGTCGCCGCGCTCATGTCGCCGTCGTCCCGACGAAGCAGCGAGAAATGCACCCATGAGAGTTAAGAACGCCAAAATTAGGTTCAAGTGGATTCGCGCCTTGTTGCGCGTCTTCTCCAGGACACCAGACCTGCGAAATAAGCAAAATCGGCACTGGTAAGAATTCGCCCGTACTAGGAACCGAAAGTCTCAGCCTCACAATGAACTAAAAACTAAAGTAATACGATATTCATCGACTCGATAGCGGTCTTGCTACAAAGGGCCAGTAAAAAACAAATAAATCTTACGGAACAAAGTCTGGAACCTGCCCCTTTGGATATTTCTTGTATAGAGCCAATATCCATTTATCGTAAGCATTGGTCTTGCGCTCCGTCAGACCTGCATAGAAACCACACAGAGGGCTTTAAAGCAGTTTCGGAGAAGACAAATAAATTCGTCACGCTTACGGCTTGCAGAGGACGCACGATCATCGCTGAAGAAGCGAACTTTTGACTGGAGTGCGAAAAGTGCCGCCGCTGGCCTTGAAGCGCAACGGCGTACGCACGGTAAAAAAGTAGCCGCCCTCTGCGAAATAGAAACTGCGAACAGCACGGACGCCGCCATGTTGAATGGTGAGCTCTCGCGAAAGCTCGTCTGGTTCGAGGCTAGGTCTCCCTCCCCGCGAAATCCCCGCGGGGTCGGCGAGAGAGGACATTTTGGATTGTCTGGGGCGAGGCTACGCTTCCCCAAGTTGCCATTGAAGTTGGGCGAGGGAGACAATTAGGCCTTTTTCTTTCGCTTCTCCAGCAAGTTTCGGTGCGTCGGCAAGTTGTTAACCACGGCGAGAAGTCCAGGGATTCGTTATGAATCCAGAAGATGGTTACGAACTCGATGAGTGAGTGCACGAAGTGCTTTTCCTCCGTTTGTTGTTTCCCGCTTGCCAAGCTGTGCTGTGTGATGGAGGCGGTGAGTGAGGGCCGCCGACACAATGAACGCTTCCCTCGCAAGAAAGCGCGTCACTGATGTTTTTTCTCTCTCCACGCGTGCCATCGGGCCGCGGCCCGACCGCTGCTGCGGCCCGCCGGCTCGGGTCTGCCACGGGCCGCAGCGGCCCACTTGTTTCCTTCATGTCGCGCCGACGGAAGAGTTTGGATAAATATCGTCAGAGGTGAGCCAACTCTGGGGCACCCTAGCCTAGCCCGGCTTACGTTGCGAACTTGGCTTCATGCGCCACGGCACGAGCAGTATACACCCCTCCCGCTTTTGCTCTGTCGCGAGTGCGTTAATGTGCGAGCGGACTAAGAGGAAAAACCGTTGAGGATGGCGTACGTATGAACGGCCGGTTATTTTGCTCTGGCTGCCACATTGTACTGGCCGTAATTGTTGACCCAATTTGAGGGTCTATAGTTATCGCGAGCTGCCAGTGTGTGCTGTCGTCGCGTGCGTTTAGCTCGCGGAGGTTGCGTGCTGCTGTTGTATTCGTTGCATTGTAACTTTATTTCGGAAGAACGTGAATATCGTAGTCACTTTGGCGCTGGTAAAATGCCCGATCGCGGAATCTGACAAGAAGCGGCCCTTTGACAGGGAGGGATCGGGCAATGGAAGCTTCTCCCTCACTTTGTTCCCGTCGGCGGCGCTTGTGATTGGGCCGCTCGCGGTCACATGACGCCGTCGGCGCCAATGGCGGCCGCGCGTCGCACGGTCCGTCCGCTGCCGATGTGTCGCCTTCGTTGTGGCGCGTGCTGCAAGCTTGCTGACCGATCGACGCCTCGATGTACGCAGGTCTTGCTTTGAGGGTGCCGGCGCAGCGTCTGGTAGAAGGCTCGTCCATCGCAGGCCTGTCACTGAACGGCGGCTCCGGGTAAGTCTCGCCGTGCGATCGCGGTTGGCGTCCTGGACTTAGCGCGCGTCTCGTTGTCGGCAGGGTGCCCGTGACCAGCAGCGTCGGCACGGTGGGGACTGCTGAGGCCGCGGCCGTGGAGCACCAGGCAGCGGACACGTCGACACCCGGTAAGTGTCCCGCTGAGCGGGCTTGGTTCCCTTGTGGCCCGTGGTGGCGTGCCTTGGTGATGGTGGTGGTGCGAGGTTGCCTCGGGTGGGCCGCATGCGCACACACACAAGCAGACGATCGCGAGACACCCGCGTGATGAGAAAGAAAAAGAAAGATATCCCCCCTCCTTCCTTGTTTGTTACGTTTTCTTTTCCCTCCTTGGTTTTTGTCGTGTGGCGGCGGAGCAGCGCGCGTTATGTGTCCGGCGGCAGCGGCCTTCTTCTCCTTGGTTGGTTGGCGGAGGCAGGCACACCACGACCGCACCAGGGCGGGCGCCGGCGCCCCTGGTGAAGGGAGCTTGCCTTGCAGGGCGCATGGCGGAGGCCGGCCCCAGCAGCTGCCACCGCTGCCCACTGTGCCCATTCGCCACCGAGTCGGTGGCCGACTTCTGCAAGCACATGTGCGTGCACACGGACGCCCGCGGCAACTGCTCCATGTGCGACAAGTTGTTGGGGGCCAAGGCGGAGGCTGCGGCGACGGGCAAGCTGAGCTGCTGCGTGTGCGGGGAGGCCTTCGCCGACAGTGGAGGCCTGCAGGGCCATCTGCGTGCGCATGTGGCGGCGTGCCAGGCGTGCGGGGCGGCCTTCCCACAGCGGGCCCAGCTGGAGGCCCATCAGCGGGCCTGCCACGGAGGCTGGGTCCTGGCCACCGGCGCGGCGACTACGACGGCGGCAGCGGGGGGTCGGGGTGGCCGGGGGGCGGCGCGCGAGGGCCGGGAGCGACCGTTTGGCTGCGCCACGTGCGGCAAGGCGTTTGCCCAGAAGGTCCACCTGGAGAACCACGTGCGCATCCACACGGGCGAGCGACCCTTTGCCTGCTCGGTCTGCGGCAAGAGCTTCAGCCGGAAGGAGCACATTGGGCGGCACATGCGCACCCACACGGGGGAGCGGCCTTTTTGCTGTTTTACCTGTAGCAAGAGGTTCAGCCAGAAGGTGCACCTGGAGAGCCACGTGCGCATCCACACGGGCGAGCGACCCTTTGTGTGCAGCACGTGCGGCAAGGCGTTTGGTCGCAAGGAGCACATAGAGCGGCACGTGCGCATCCACACGGGGGAGCGGGCCTTCCTGTGCACGGCCTGCGGCAAGGCCTTCTCCCAGAAGGTGCACCTGGAGAACCATGTGCGCATCCACACGGGAGAGCGCCCTTTCCGGTGTTCTGCTTGCGGGAAAGCATTTCGCCAGAAAGAGTACATCAAGCGGCACATGCGCACCCACACGGGCGAGCGGCCCTTTGCCTGCCCCACGTGCGGGAAGGCCTTCCGCCAGAAGTCGCACGTGGACCGCCATGCACGCACCCACCAGCCGCCCAAGGGGGCCAAGCCGCTCTTCTTCCCGGCCAAGGAGCTCTAGAGGCGCTTATCCGCTGTGTTACCTGCAGGCGTACCCCCAACCCGATGCCCGCTCTGCCCTCCCGACTGTGGCGGGGCGGGGCGGGCTGGGCCCGCTGCCTGCGGCCTGTGCGGCTTGGCCTTTGCCCAGCGGGGTGCCCTGGAGGCGCACCTGCGGGCCTGCCCGGGGCCCCCCGAGGGCCTTCGCCTGCTGCTGGGACCGCCACCCCCCGCCCCGCTGCAGCACCCTCCCTCCACTGCTGCTGCTGGAACTCCCCACCCACCGGCTGAGCGGCCCTTCGGCTGCTCAGCATGCGGCAAGCACTTCGGCCGGAAGGAGCACATTGACCGGCACATGCGGACGCACACGGACGAGCGCACCTTTGCCTGTGCCGTGTGTGGCAAGTCGTTCCGGCAGAAGGTGCACCTGGCGCGTCACGTGCGCATCCACACGGGCGAGCGGCCGTTTGCATGCGCCGTCTGCGGCAAGAGCTTCAGCCGCAAAGAGCACATTGGGCGGCACATGCGCACGCACACGGGCGAGCGGCCCTTTTGCTGCCCGACGTGCGGCAAGGCGTTTGCCCAGAAGGCCCACCTGGAGAACCACGTGCGCATCCACACGGGCGAGCGCCCTTTTGCCTGCGCCGCCTGCGGCAAGGCCTTCCGCCAGAAGGAGCACATCCACCGGCACATGCGCACGCACACAGGTGAGCGCCCTTTCCACTGCGCCGCCTGCGGCAAGTCCTTCCGCCAGAAGTCCCACGTCGAGCGCCACCTGCGCACGCACGCCCGCCCGCCCACGCAGCAGCCCCAGCATCGCCACAAGAAGACCACGACGTCCTTCCTACCACTGTGCGCCCCCCAGCCAACGACGGCGGCAGCAGCAGCAGCCCCGCCACCATTCGTGCCACCCTGTACCTAAGCGCGCAATAAAGCCACCTCCATCACCAACCGGTCAGTGTCCTCTCTTATCTGTACCAAGCACACAGACACGTGCATGCATGCCGCCACCACGTGGTCAACATTGTTGGGGGGAGGGGGGCTGGGTTTCAGGTCTGATTGCGGGTCCTTTGCAGGCATGGCGGAAGGTGGAGAGGAGAAGCCACGCTGCCCGCTGTGCCCGTTTGCCACGGACAACATGGACGAGATGAACAAGCACGTGGCCCTGCACCAAGTGGCAGCTGTGCAGCAGCAGCAGCAGCAACAACAGCAGCAGCAACAGCAGCAGGCGGCAGCGGCAGCCGCGGCGGCAGCAGCGGTGGCGGCGGCGTGCGGCATGTGCCCAGATGGCAAGGAAACGGCGGTGACCCTGTACGGGTGCGGGGTGTGCGCCAAGGCTTTTGCCCTGAAGGAGGAGCTGGACGAGCACATGCAGAGCCACGCCAGCCGGCTGTTCAGCTGTGCAGTGTGTGGGGCGATATTCGTGGATAAGGAGCACTTGGAAGGGCACATGCGCACGCACGCCCCACCGGAGGTGTTTAGCTATGGCGGGCCGGGTAAGCCCCCCCTTTGCTCGTCGTCCTCTTGCCCGACCGCCGAGGGGCCTCGGGGCAAGAAGCGGCCCTTTGTGTGCCCCACGTGCGGCAAGGCATTCCGCCGCAAAGAGCACGTAGAGAGGCACTTGAAGATGCACACGGGGGAGCGTAACTTCGGCTGCGCCACGTGCGGCAAGTCGTTTAGTCAGAAGGTACACTTAGAGAATCACGTGCGGATACACACCGGCGAGCGGCCCTTCAGCTGCCACGTGTGCGGCAAGGCCTTCCGGCGCAAGGAACACATCGGCCGCCACATGAAGACACACACAGGTGAACGGCCCTTCTGCTGCTCTGTCTGCGCCAAGCCCTTTGGCCAGCGGGCCCACTTGCTCAACCACCTGACCATACATTCTGGAGAGCGCCCCTTTAGCTGCGCCACGTGCCAGCGCACCTTCCGCCTGAGGGAGCACGCGGAGCGCCACGCGCGCACCCACGCCCCGCCCACAGGTGGGTGCTGCCCCCCCTGCCACGCAGACACGCACACAGACCCAAGCGCCCTCTCTACGTCTCTCTCATAAAGTGGAAATACCCCTCCCCACCCTCCCCGACCCCCGCCTGCATGCCGAGCCCCACTAACCGCGGCCCCACAAGTAACACGCTCGCTGCTCCCTCGGCTGGGGCGCCCTGGCTCGCCTGACGCGCGTCCCTCCCCTTTTGCAGAGGGACCCAAGGAGTCCAAGGCCCTGGTGCGGCTCCACAAGGGACCCATTGCCACCACGACAGCCACGGCCACCATGGTGGACCCGTCTGCAGCCACCACGCACCGCTGCCCCCTCTGCCCCTTCGCAACAACCTCAGTGAATGACTTCTGCAAGCATGTGGTGCTGCATGCTGAGGGCCGCTCTAATTGCACTGTCTGTGACAAGAAAGAGGTGGTCGAGCCCCTTGAGGCCCCTAAGCCAGGACCTGGGGTGGTTACTGTGGCGACCGTGGCCCCACCTTCACCCCAACGCTGTGGCGTGTGTGGTGAGACATTTGGAGACGTCACTGCACTGCAGTGCCACATTCGCAGCTGCCACACGGAGCCCGCTGGTGCCACCCAGCTGCTTTGGAGCTGCTCCTTCTGTGGTCTCGTGTTTAGCCAGAAGGCCCAGCTGGACACACACATGGCTGGCCACATGGCTGTGAGCGATCGTACCCCGTGGACCGCGACAGCACGCACTGTAGAGCCACTAGCCAAGCCGAAGGAACGGCCCTACACGTGCCCGACGTGCGCAAAGACCTTCTGCCAGAAGGCCCACCTGGAGAACCACTTGCGCATCCACACGGGTGAACGCCCCTTCAGCTGCACCGTGTGCGGCAAGGCATTCCGGCGCAAAGAGCACATTGGACGCCACATGCGCATCCACACAGGGGAGCGGCCCTTCTGCTGCCCGCATTGCGGCAAGCGCTTCAGCCAGAAGGTGCACCTGGAGAGCCACGTGCGCATCCACACTGGGGAGCGGCCTTTCAGCTGCTCGGCCTGTGGCAAGACCTTCACTCGCAAGGAGCACATTGAGCGGCACATCAAGACACACACTGGTGAGCGCATGTTTGTCTGCTCGTCGTGTGGCAAGTCCTTCAACCAGAAGGCCCACCTGGAGAGCCACATGCGGACACACACAGGCGAGCGCCCCTTCAACTGCTCGCCGTGCGGCAAAACGTTCCGCCAGAAGGTGCAGCTGGAGCGCCACAGCCGTACCCATGCTCCGCAGCTTCTGCAGATGCCTCCTCAGCAGCAAGCACCTCAGCAACAGCAGCAGCAGCAGCCCGGCTGCTCCGAGGAGCAGCAACAGCAGCAGAGAGTGCCCCTGTGCATACCGGGCTGTCCGACATGTGGCAAGGCCTTCTGTTGCCACCTTGAGCCTGGGCTCAACATTCGCAACCTTCTGGGTGAAGCCGCAGCTCAGCAGCAGCAGCAACAGCAGCAGCAACAGCAGCAACAACAACAACAACAGCAGCAACAGCAGCAGCAGTGTGCCGTGCAGGACCCAGTGGCCAAGGCAACTGCAGCTGCAGGGCCTCTGTAGCCTCGCCTTGAGATCCTTATTTTGACTGTTACAGACTTGAGTGACTCCGGTGGCGGGTGTTTGTCCTTGTTCCCCCTTTCTAAAGTGCGCGCGCGTTGTGAGCGCGTAAACCGTGGCTTTGATGATGAAAAAGAAAAAAAAAAGAAACCTTTTTGCTGTTATATGCCTTCAGTGTAAGTTAACATTCTCCATTGCCCATTTTTAGCCTGTTTGACCACAATAAAGGAGCTTTGACACACGCCTGCTAGCTCGGATTGCAGTAACCGCGAGGTGTGCAGGATGTGATCACGATTGTTCAATGAATAGGCTGTATACGCAATTTTTGCGGGAATGTTTGCAACGTTGGAGGAAATAGAGAATGATGCCAATAACGCACACGTCTCGAGCGGCCACTTGACGCGCGGCCTCCTCGCCCAACGGTGCGCTCGAGTAGCGGCGCTTGCGGGCGGGGAGGAGCGGCCTTGGGCGCGCGGTCTGTGGCGCGTGCCGCTGGGCGGCGCCAGCTGGCCGCGCGCGCGGCTCGTGGCGTGACGTCAGTAGCCGCGTCGCAGCAGCCGCGGCGGCGGCTCCGCCCGGCAGTCGGGGACTCGTGCCCGTACCTCGATAGTGCGCGTTTGATCGGCTGCCTTCGGGTGGCCACTGTGCCCCATGGATTACGGCGCGGATCATCTCGGATTACGGCGGACCTGATCGCTGACACGCGCCATGGACCGGCTGGCTGATGTCGAGCCGGGCTTCGAGCCGCAGACGCGTGCCCGCTCCAACACTTGGCCGCTGCCGCGGCCCGACAATTACGGCGGCGATGAGAAGGCGGGCCCGCAGGAGAGCCCCTTCGGTGAGGCGGGCGCCCCGAAAAAGAATTCGTCGCGGCGCAATGCCTGGGGCAACATGTCCTACGCGGACCTGATTACGCAAGCCATCCAGAGCGCACCCGAGAAACGCCTCACGCTGTCACAGATCTACGAGTGGATGGTGCAGAACGTGCCCTATTTCAAGGACAAGGGCGACAGCAACAGCTCCGCCGGCTGGAAGGTAAGACGTGGCCGGCGTTAGGGCTAGCGGCCCCGACGGCCATGACGACTTGTTGCGCCGATCGCAACTTGGCCGCCGGGGTTCTTTCCACGCGCCGCCCCTCTCGCTCGCCAGGCCTCTCCTGCCAAGACCTTCGGGGCGTTTTCGGTGTCACGTGACTTTCGCGCACGTGACGGCTCGCCGGCTTCGACCCAAAGGGGTGACCTTGGCCCACGCGTGTTCGCGAGCCGCCGTTGGCATGGCGACGCGGCCTTCGGGCGCTATGCCAACGCGCGTGCTCATCTGAACGGAGGGGGGAGGTGGCCTGGCGGTTGGGAGGGGGGGTGCGTGTGTTGCATGTGCGCGGTGTGGGGTTCGGACCCACCTCCTCGCGATGATCGAGACTGACCCCGGCCTGGGTCGTTGTCCCCTCGCAGAACTCGATCCGGCACAACCTGTCGCTGCACAGCCGATTCATGCGAGTCCAGAACGAAGGTGCCGGCAAGAGCTCGTGGTGGATGCTGAACCCGGACGCGAAACCTGGCAAGGCAGCACGACGCCGGGCAACCTCTATGGAGACGCCTCGCTACGAGAAAAAGCGGGGCCGACTCAAGAAGAAGCTGGAAGCCCTGCGCGCGTCTCCGAGTCCGTCCTCGTCGGAGGGCCCCTTGGACCCGTTCCCCGAGTCACCGCCAGCTAGTCGGCTAGACCTGCAGCACTGCAGCCCGCTGGCACCGCTGCCCGGCTCGCCGTCTGCGTGGCCGCCCCAGCCGCTGATGCCGGTGGACCGGTACGGCGCCGGCCCGCTGGCTGATACGCTCACCCAGTCCATGACCCTGGGCGACCGGCACGACACCGTGCCACCGCCGCCGATGGGGCCCTCCGCGTCGCAGGTGATGGGTCGTCTGCTAACGTTCAACGACCACCTTCCTCACGACCTGGACCTCGACCTGGACGCCGTGCCAGGTCTGCACTGCGACGTCGACCAGGTGATTCAACACGAGCTCAGCGTGGACGGAAACCTGGACTTCAACTTCGACTCGCATGCCAGGCCCTGGGTCCACTGACACTCTAGTCCCCGTGCCAAGTATCCCTGTGTACATAGCTCCCCTCACTTGTTGTATATACATATATTATATATTTACGCCGCCGCCGTGCCTCGTGAGCGGCCAGTCCGTCCACGCGCGGAACACTTGTTACTACGACGTTAAGCTTGCGTCCCGTTGTGTACATACGCCCTTTAGCTGTTGTACTCGACCAGAGCATTGAAATAAAAGTACTCCTTGTTGCCATTGCCGCACCCTGAGTGCACGCTCGCGGCGGCCCTGAGCGCGAGGCCGTCGCCGGACTGCGTGGGCGGCGCATGACGCAAAGCGCTGACGTCGATCGGAGCGGCTACCGCGCGCCGCGCGGTCCATGGCCGCCGCCGCCGCTGTCAACGGGCCGTCGAACCGTCGGCCGAGATCACGGCCTCGCCGTGACAACGCCTCGATAAGGCTCCTGCTGCGCGCATGTCGAGGCTGCCGCGCGCAGCAGAATGCAGGTGCGCGCGCGCGGAATTCATGATCGCCGCCACGTCGCACGAGGCAACCTGTTGCTGCACTGCTGCTAAGCGCGCGCGCGCGTCATAATCTTGAGGAAAGCTCGCACGCGCATGTGAATGAGCCCGAGAAAGCCCGTAACCTGTTTTAACTGCGCAGTAATTTTGACAGCCCCGTCGTCATGACTACCATGTGTTGCGCAAATTCCCGAGCTTCGTGAATGCCGCCTCTTTTTCAGACGCCGCGAACATGCCGCGCGAAACCGCGTATCACAACTTGAATTATCTGACCTTTACGTGCTGGCTGTAAATGAACATCAACCGCTATTTTACCCCTTATTATTATTATTATTTTTTTTTTTTGGCTTGCCAGCAAAGTGTGGCTCGCTGAAACGCAGCGAGCTACGAGGAGTCGGCGTGTAGTGCGCGGTGTGCGAGTTTCGCAAGCGATGGCCTTGTGCTTTGGCGCGCGCGCGATTGCTGGGATGGTCTAAGCGCCATCGAGGTGTTTTAATGGCGGCGCCGTTGCACGCACGTGCAGGCTCCGATGATGCAAGAGCTGCTGCGTCCATCTCTCTCGCGCGTTTCGCGTGTACCTCGCCCTTTGAAAGGGTACGCGTTTTTCCTTTTGGGGATGTCTTAACGGTCTGTAAGTTTAGATTGGGCCAGCCTGCTGTCACCGTTTACAAAGTGCGACTTTCAAAATGCGCCGCACCTGTTCAACAGGGCATTCACAAATTTACTTTTCAGGTGAGTAGTACGTGCGGCCCGGGTTTGCAGAAAGCGTATCTGTCTTGAAAAGTTACTTAAGGCCGCCCCAGTGAACGCTGAAGCGGCTAAACGACCTCCTGTCGCCATTTGATGTAATCAATTGATGTAATATCTGAAGCTGAATTTCGAGCCACTGCGAGCTTCTCATCGTAAAAAATGACCCGCACAGAGCACGCTGCACTGCAAGTCGGGACTGCGGGATATCGTCCGTGCGAACGACGCTTTCTTGGCCTTGACTTCGCAAGGCGTGTGGACCGTACCACTAGGCGAAGTGAGGTAAGTCAGCGGCCCGAGTTTCACGACCAACCGACGCAGCAGAAGAACGCCAGCGATTGCGACACAGCGCCGAGCAAGAAATAACTGGCGCCGGATTGGCCGCCCCGGCTGTGTTGACATTGCAGCAGCCGTGGCTGCGGCTGTACCGCGCATGCCAGGCGCGTTCTATGTATGTGTTCGTGGAATGAGCGAGCGCTCGTCGATTCGAGATTTTTTATTATTTGTAAACTTTTTCGTCTCGCTGAGGTTTCACTCGTAGCGTATGTATACATGTAATATGATTCCACTTCCTCGTTCAGATCTAAGGCAAAGTGGCCTACAGTTTTACAGGCCGTGGAGCTTGGAATCTCTGCTGACGTTTTCGGTGAACATTATTTGAAACGTTTAATGGAAAGTATTTACGCGGCAGTTGTAATGACCTTCACATTGTGAAGCGCCGGCTTGCATTTACGGCGCCTAGATGCTTGGTCCGCTTAGCGACGATGCTAATCTATATATGTATGTGAAAATGGCACCGTCTAGCATTTCCGCGTATTTGAAATTTCCGACACCGAACGCACTTGGGCCCTTTGGCCAATCTGAAAGTCATCGGGTTGTTCCTGCTTTAATTGTTTACGCATGCTTATGCCACCTGGCAAGCCGGCTTCTGCGCACAGCATGGTTGTTGTGTGGTAAACGATCGTCTGCGTTATGAGGTTTCTCAATTTCCGTAAAGGCACAACCACGCCATTAAAAGCCGAAATAACACGTAATGCATAATTAAACAGGACGGGAGGTCATGGAAGAAGGAATTATTGATAGGCGGCGGTCGGCCGACATTGAAACGATTGTCATGTGACTTTCTATTGTTATTTCCAGCTTTTTGATGTCTATGTGTTTGCTTGTGAGCTAGCTCTCATAGTAGGTTCCATCTGAGCAGCTGCAGCTGCGAAGGTCGTGGAACGGTGTTCAACTTTTTTTCCGCGTTATACTTAGCATGCGGACTGATGCAACCGGCATTCTTTGCAAAATTGAACGAGGTGTGCAAGATTTGGACTGCATATTCTTTGTTATGTTGCAGGACAAACTTAGCTTTATTAGCTGTAGTATTTAGAGTATAAGTTCGCCAATTGACCGAGCAGGTGGAGTAGTAATTTATAATATGTCAAAGCTACACACACAACAATCATTGCAAAATAACTAGTGCATGTCTTTTTAAGTCTGCATTAATATATTCTCATGTGCCTTAAGGGGCATTTGTTGGGCCGTTTGTTATAGCTAAATAGTTCAAGCCTGTATACCAAGTGTGCACACTTTTTTTCCCATTGCATCGTATATGACAATTCAGCTTACTTTTAAAAACCCATACAGGGTCAAATTTAGATTCTTTTATTTTTATTGATTGTTTTAACTCGGTATTAGTTTATTTAGCCAGACATGGGCATTGCCCTTGTTTGAATGATAACTAGTCCTGCTTGTTATCTTGTTTCGAAAGTAGAAATGTGTGTGTGTTGAAATATTGCCCAATTTCCTTTGCAGCCAACTTTTGCATTGGGTGATGTATAATTCATATCAAGCCAGGAGAGATATGGCTGTTGTTTATCTTTTATCAACCATAACTTAAACCAATGGGTGATTTACCTTGCTACATTTCTTTGTTTCTGTTTATTTCTGCAGTCCGATGGAGATCAAATGCAAAAACAACCGTGTACTGAGATTTGGGTTTATTTAGAACACTCCACTTTGGACTCTCCACTTTGGCCTCGATTGTATTATTTTCTTACCATTGCTGGTTGGCTGATCCTGAAAACAACAATGGCGCACCAGCATGCAAGCCTGTATGAAAAAAAAATAAAAAAATACACGTATGAAAGTACTGTTTCATGTGACTATAATAGATCAATTGCACTTGCCATACTTAAAACTCATCTTAATGGGATTCTTGAAGCGTAATAATTTTCAAGAATATTCTTGCTTGTTTACTTCTTCTGACCGTAATGTAACAAATATCATAGTAAACAATGCCCCTACATGTTAATCTTTGTGCAGCTTTTTAAGTAAGTGATATACTAACATGTCATGACATGTTGTTTCCTTTAAGCATTTAGCTGACCAATGTTATTGAAGGGCAGCTTGCAGGTAGAGTATTTCTGTCTTCTTCACACCTTCCCGCCGTGATTTAAAGCAGATCTAACATGACGCCAGTTGAAATTGATTGTATTGTCATCCTTGGCAAGTTAACTCGTCAATGCCAAGCTTTTACAGTTAAGTGCCTACACCTTTGATATTTCCTACAAAATTTATTCGAGGTCAATGCTCCTTTTTTGTCTATTTTTGTATCTCTCATGGACACCTCTGAGCTCCCTCCATAAAACTTACTAAAGTAAATGGTGGTCTTTGATTTATCAAGGAGAGACTTTCTGGAGGCAGCTTTTTGATACTGTTTCTGCTCAATGTGCAATCATTTGTCCAATTTAATGCGGTCAGTACATTCTTCTAGTGTGGAGTTGTATAATCATTGCATTGTCTTGTTTCAGTGCGCTCCGTCAAAGCCAGACACAGTTCTCCTGGTTACAGTGTGGATATCTAAACAGATACGTGAACAGTGACAAAAAATAAAGCTAGACAGATAAAACATAAACATACAGCAGATAATAATAGATACGTACACTTCCTGCCTATTGATATTAATAACAGACTTTACAGAATATATATATATATACATACACTACAGTTGCTAGAAATAATAGAGGTGGAAAAAAAAAGTGCAGAGGAAAATGTGCATAGCTTTTATTGCTTTATCAAAGGCAGGAAAACAACTAGCAACTTAAAGGGACAGCAGAAAGAAAGGTATATATGTCCTAGTAAACCAAGATATGGTAACAAAATTTCATGTGTGAATGGGACATAAAAGCTATCAGAGCAGAACTAGCATGAGAATGTGTACTTGTAGCAGAAGGCCAAGCAAAACGTGTATATTTGGACTCTGCAGTAAGAAATGCAACACAATGGCCTTTCTTACTTACGTAAGCAACTGGTACGATGAGACATCTGTATGGCAGGATGAAAAGGCGAGGCGGGAGGGCTTTGTTACTTTTTTCCACATTTTCACTGCCAGTTCAGAATTTATAATCATGCATTCAAGTTCAAATTCAGATTGTTTATTTTCCATCCGTTATTTACAGACAGCAAGGCTGCGGAAATAAAAAAAAGCTGTACCAGACAGCTTGACGAGGCCGCAGCTGCCCCCCCTCTCCGTTTTATTTTCTTCAGCAGCAGGTGCAAAGTGTGAAGCAAATAAAGAAAAACATGTCATTCCGCAATATATCTTTTGTGCAATGTGGCATTTATGTTTCATTGTAAAAGCAGTGTTTGCTTAACTCTGCCCTTGGCATCTTACATGCTGTGCTTGTACTCATTATGAATTGACCACCCAATAGACAGCTCTTGGTCAGCTGTGAAAAATTTCAAACGTGAGCTTACGAGCAGAGCAGTGGACCACCATGATTGCCATCACTACCCCAGTCACTATCATCAATTGGGTAGCTAGGCACGAGTGTGTATGCTCTTGAATGACCGGTTTAGCCTGTCACCATTTGAGGACTAACATGTTTCCAGACTTAGATGAATACCCGTCCTGTTACCAGGTAGTCAGTCGGTTCCCTTGGTTATGCAATAAAAAGTTTATGATTGTAACCATCTCTATAGAGATCCACTAGGATCAGAGCAATTTGTCCCTGACACCAATCTGAAACACATGCACAACAAAGGAGTGACTAAGCTGTCTCACATTAGCGAATACTGACAACTGGTTACTACTTTACATTCTGCTCTCCTGCGCATACTTCATGATCGCTCAAGGTTTCTCCATGCCTTTTGTCTTTTTTTTCTTCTTTTTTTGGGGAAATTGTGCATAATATGGATACCTACAGTTTTAGCAGAGCAATCCATCATCAACATATGGGGGGGGGGGGGGCCTTTTTCTCCTATTCTTGCTGAGACCTTTAAGATAGCAAGAGCAACAAGACAGGATTTGCACCTGACTTTATTGCATACGTGACAGGCTTTCTTTTGCCTCGCCATTAAGTTCTCAACATGTACGTGCATGTGATGTGCGTTTGAATTCAAACAACTTTCACAGAATATATCTCTAGCGACAATTGTATTAGTCTATATAGTTTTGGTACTTGATGTATAAGATACCCATTAGTCTGACAGGTGTTTACATTAGTGTAGTACAATTTTTAATTGTTTCTTGTCAATCCATAAGAAATTTGTGCCTATATCAGCTTATTTGCTTGCTGATAGACTGATAGAAATACATATTAGGCCCACCGTCCACATGTTAGAACTGTTACAGATGATGCTTTCTGGTCTCGTAAGCTATGTTAGCAGGCCATGCATAGTTGTGTTGGAATTTGTATTGGAATTAAAACTAAATGCTGGTTGGGTTTTGACAGGGCTCAATGTGTCAATTGATCTGCATTGGTCCCAATTGGAAGTCACTGGATTACTATTGCTGCGAAACAACGAAATAGCTAACAATATTAAAAATAATTGTAATGATGATGATTTAAGTCCTCCAGTAAGAGATCTTTGTAGTTGGGTATGATCAGTGGGAAAATAGTATATATATAGCTTTTTCGCTAAGTTAAACATCTGCCATACCTATTTGTCTTGAACCATTGGCACAACTTGGGGACCCAAATTTTGCTTGCATATATGCGAGCAAATTTAAGGTCTCTCTCTAATAGGCATGAGACTCCACATAGTAGGATGGTAGATACGTAATTGAAGTGTGTTGTCATGGTGTATTCGTGCATGAGTAAGCTTCTTAAATTGAGTTTAAAAAATTTGTGTTCTATAACCCAGAGAGCATTGCAAGCCTGAAGGGTTTTTGGATTGTTGAGCCAGTGCGTTTTGGATTGGGCTATTGGTTGTCAACAAGCAAATAAACTATTGGTTGTCCCTATAAGAACTTGTTAAAACTAGCAGCCTATTAGCTGCAAGTAACCTTATAGGCTATTAGATTTTCTGTTGGAGGTCTTGCTGGGAATAGCACTTGTTGCTTTGTTTCCACTTATATTTCACGAATTTGCATTTTTGGGGGGCCTGCATTATTTAATAAAACTGATGAAATATTTGTTTTCTTGTTTTCTCCAGATATTTAGTTGCCTATAAGTGGCAGGTTTGTAGCATCTCTGCAGAAGATCACCTCTTTGATTGGTGAAGTGTGAATACTAAGTTTTTTTTTTTTTTTTTCTGGACATATGAGTGGGGCAAAGGTGCCAAGTGGTTCGTGGAATGACGCGAACAAAAAAAAAAAAAACAAAAAAAAAAACATTTTCTTGTTGCAAAATTTGAGCGAAAAGAATGCAGTTGTAAGCGCAAAATTTTCTTTCAACTCCTTAAGAGATCCTCGCTACCTCAGCTTGTCATGAGTGATTGTCATTTTTTGGCTCGTGAAGAGCCCACTTCATCATGGTTATTTTGCCACTTTCTTTAATGGCATGCATGCAGACGAAATTGCATTTTCTCTTTCACAATGTACATGGCAGCAAACATTTTATTATTGTCGCTTTTATTGAATTAGTTTTTCTGCACTACTTGCAGTAGTATTCTTGTACGTGTTACTGAGGTTTATCACGCCAACAAAATGAGCCTTTATAATGCAGCTTTTTTTTGTTTTTTTTAAGAGAGAGGGGAAAAAAAAACCTCTGGAGTTGAACGTGTCACAATACAAACGCAAATACCTGCATGAGGTGCACATTTTCACAGTAGCCAGGTGTGTGAGACATATGGCTTAAAAAGTGCACCGGCTAATTCTATTTTTCTGGTGTGTGTGCCGTAGTGACAGGCATTTCCTGCTAGGGCCATGCTCAGCTTGCGCCCTTCCTTGGGGTGGGCTCGTGGCTGCATACACCGTGCGTCCAGGCTCTTGGGAGCTGCTCGTCAATGGCAAGGGACCCCCTGTGTGGCGCGTGACATGCCACAGGCAGCATCTTCCATCTTCAGAGAATGCAGGTCCTGTGCTATGGTGTGCCAGGCTTCTGGAAAGTCAGCACCATGCGAGGTCAGTACATGAAAGGGACAAATTATCGTCCACTTGAGAGTAGAATTAAGCTGCAAGGAAAACCCCTTGTGTATTTCTGAGGTTTCACAGTCGACGAAAAATTTACCCTGGTCCAGTAGTCAAACCCGCGGCCGTCTTTCCGAGGTGGTCGCTCTGCGACCTGACCTAACCAGGAGGCTAGCACATCTCAGATTGCACTGCTGTCTGAAGAGGTGGTACTTCTGCAGCAGACCATTTGATTCCATGCATTTCGACACAACTGGCTGAGAATTGTAAAGATTGGAGAGGCTATGCTATGGAATTCTACCACTAAATAAAATATTGGTTTGATTTTCATTTGCGGCACTCACACTCCAGTGGAGAACGAATGCAATTGTGTGTGTGCATTGAGATTTGAGGAAACTTAGCCTACTCTAGAATAAGTGTTTTTTCTGCTACTACCTAAACTTTTATCTAAGCTTGTTTGGTTCCTTTCAGAATCTCATAAATTGGCACAGCTTATTGCACAGGAAAGTGCCCACAAGTGTTTCACTATGTATGACTGCTCCTTGCTACTCATTTCAGTCATTTATTCTGCTAACTGATTTCTGATCAGTGATCACCTAAACTGATGTGATTTCTGCGAACATTGATAGTTTGCAGAAACTAGAGTGGGATTGTGGTCATGGCAATGCCGTTTTCTATTGCAGATACAACTATTCAACGCCTGGAAGCTCGCTCATTCTGTCAAAGCCTCTCTCACAGCTTCTGGGTTTGAGGCAAAGCGACCTCCTTGATCAGCTGGCAGATGTAGAGGAGCCAAGTTCCGGCGTGCTGCTAGTGGGATTGCCGGATGGCCGTGTCCTAAGCACTCTGCTGCATGCTGGCCATCCTCATGAACCATATAGGGCCCGTATGGTTTGTGACTTGGGCCAGCCAGTGGCTGCCATCTCCTGCTGGCAACCTGAACATCTCGGGAACAAGGGTAAGCATTAGCCAAGGGCAATGTATCTGTTCGTCTGCAATAGCCCGCCCATGAGGCCTCGTACTGACTTAGTTGAAGGAGACTTGGATCTTTACGTTTACTTTGATCTTCCAGCGCCTCCTCTATTTTTTCAATGCCAGTGCAATCGCTCGCTCCGCAATGGGAGCCGTTGGTCCACTTTAGTTCTGTGAGTTGCCACAATGTGACACTACCCGAGGGTATGACTGCTTGCGTCACGCGTGCGTCTGAGCCACTGAGCGCGCGCCGTTGCCGTTCCGGAGGAAATGCAGTAGATGCTTCACGCATCTGTCAGGATTACTTCCTCCGACTTCCGTCATGACGCACCACCCGGAGGGTACTCTCCCCCACGACTGTAATGCAGGCGCGAACACTAGCCGACGGGGGAGAGTAGGAAAGGGCAATCGGAGAGGGTGGTGAATGGTTGGGTCGGCTGCATCTGGCTGGCATTGAAAAAATAGAGGACGCGCTGGATCTTCACTAGACCTGCCCCCAGCAGCACATGCTGATTGGCTGAATAAATGAAAGCTTACAGTTCACTTTATTTTAATTTTATATTTTTATTTGTAAGGCTAGTGTTTTCTGTAAGGAATATTGCCACGCTAAGCATGACAAAACCAATTTTTAAAACCTACGCAAGCACATGCAATTTGTGCATTTTATGAGACGGAGAATATAGACGTGGCTGCTGCGAAGAAACCATGTACCTCATCCAACTTTCAGCACTCACCCTTCATCTTCGTGTGAATCATGACTGATGCTGTCCCTAGTTGTAAGCAGGCTGAAGCATGTCAGTGAGATGATCAGTGGTTCCACCAGAATGTAGTTGTCTGCAATTTTTATAATTTCATTTTCAACTGACTATACACTCTGTCTGCGTACATGTGTATGCACCAATGCCCATGACATAGTGATGAAAAGAGCAGGAATGGCTTGCGACAAGCCAGCACAAAATTCAAACATTCACTGTGCAAGCACATTGTCATTATCTTTGTTCTCAGAGTGCCCAATTTGTGTGGTGGTGCTACACGCACATCTCTCGAGCAAAATTTGCTTGGCTATAGTATTACCGTCTGTCTGCATTTATTTTTCACTGGTAATTCATTTAATGATGCACACAATGAGTGCTTCCCTGCTTCCGGGCAGACTGCGAGGTGCTCATCATTGGCACCAGAGGCAAAGTGCTGAGCAGCTGCAATGGAGCTTGGCTGGAGGCCTGGGCACCTAACATTCTCGAAGAAGCATACGACCTCTGCCTGAATGGAGCTCTTATCCATTGGCTGCACAAGGGAATTCCCTGGGAGGCACACTTGGCCATTGGGCGGCAGTCCCCACAGGAGTCTGCTTTCCTCCAGGTCAAAGCAGGACCACTGCCTCTGGGAAAGGCTGTGTCAATTCAGAGCCTTGGATCCTCAGGTGAGGCAAAGTGTGGGAGTGAGTCTGTAATGCATGACTAGTTGAATGGTGCGAAGCAAGGCATAAATAAATGAAGGATTGTTGAAACAGTGTGCAAAAGACAACTGACGAAACACGTGCACTGTATTTAAAACAGGCTTTGGTTCAAAGAACTGTTTTTTTACTTCATGTGGAGCACAGCACTGCCCTTTGATTGAAGACGACGCTGTGCTTCAGTAACGCTTCTTGGTGATTGCTACGATGAGGAGTTACAATTGAGAAACTTGCCTTCACTCCATTGTATATACACCTGGAGTATACTGGAGTATACACCTGGAGCACCAAATTATACAAGATTTTCACTTGGGAATCACCATAGGTGTGTCATTAAGGGCAGTGATTACTCTACTCGAAGGCCAATTCTGCTGTCCACTTTCTTGAGTCGAGGTAGAGTGTTGCTGGAGAGGAACGTTCTAGGAATTCGAGGAGTAGACAGTGCAAAGCACATTGGGAAGTGAAAGTTCACTAGAGGCACAGTGAGGATATATACAAGACAAAATAAATCGCAGTACACATACAGAACAAGCATGAGACAGCAAAATCATATATCAAGCGTCGTCCAATGTCCATAAATGTCAATGGATGAAAAGCAACGCAGTTGACATAGATCATAGATTGTGCCCCTTTTGCGTACAGTCTTTCATACTATAGTTCCAATACTCGATTAATGCATTTATTTTAAAGCTGCAAGCTATTGAACTGACATAAAAATTAACAGCTGTTTTCTGAGTAAACTGCTCTCTTAACGGTGGTATGGCGTAGCGCGCAAAATGTAGGAAAGGGCAGGGAAGAGTAAAGACTCTTGTAAGTAAGGACTTTACTCTTCCCCGCCCTTTTTTTCCTACATTTCGTGCGCTACACTATACCACCATTATGAACCACGACCAACTTGCCCAAGCTTCTACCCTAACATGCTCTCTTAACCCTTTATTGACGAATGTTGATTGAGGTTTAGGTCTTTGCTTGTCGTTAATGGTCTTTGCTTGCCTTTGTTTTGATGCTCTTTGTACATTGCAATGCCTACAGTCTTGACCAAGCTGCACGGTAAAGCAAGTACAAGCGAAAGTAAGCTGAGCCAGGATGCCACTGGCCTCCTTATCCTGGACGGCTGCGGAGGCGTGCGCTTGGTATCGCCCCTGCCTTCACGACGCCTTTCGCTGCAGGGTCTGCATCCGCACCCTGTCGTGCAAGCCAAGAATGAGCTGCTGTTTGTCCAGGCGGCTTTGCAGCAGCTGCGACAGCTACAGCATCGCGGTGAGTACACACGGAGGAAGAGTCAAAAGCAGTGGCTAATGCGAAGAGAGAGAGGAGAGAGAAAAGAAGGAAGAGAGAATGCGGGGATGTTAACCAGAAAGCATCAGGGGGGTTATATTGTAAGTGTCCATTTTGGCTGTTGCTGACTGGCTGGATTGGAAAGAGAGAGAGAAGAAAGGTGATGAATGTATGCACGTGCGTGGACAGCACTACGCAGTCAGAAAAATAAAAGCTATGTATGGGGACCCCTTGGTTATTATTCAATGAGGTAGTATTGTGTGATTATTGATAGACTGCTCAGAACTCTAATCTACTGCCTTGTTCAAGCTTAACATGCCACTCACATAATCAGTGTATAGATCTTATAGCAAGTTTGACAACACCACTGCTGTTGCAAATGGCACCAGTAATAGTAGTAGTTACTAGCAGTCCAAATGGCAATTGTGGTCGGAACTGTGGAGTTTTATGCAAGTCTTTATATGTTTTCATTTCATGACAAACTGGCTTAACCATTATGTGAAATGCAGGCAGGTACTGATAAAGGGTTTAGGATTAAGAGAGGATATATAAGGACAGCTGGGCAGTAGGAGCAAGGTCAAGGATATGCACTTACACCAAAAATCGAAATGCCGCTCTCTCCTCTCCCCAAAGAAAGAAAGTACCTGTGTCAAACCATAGTAAGATGCCCTGAAACTACGCCTGGACAGCTGGCTAATAGCTCTTGCTTAAAGAAGAACATGCAAGGGGAACAGATTGAGATTGCAACCTAAACTCCAAAATAACAAAGGTAAATTAAAAACTGAGTAGAATAAGTAAGTACAGTTAATAAAAAGAAATAAGTTCAGGCAGCTAGTGTTCTGAATTATAATAATATAAATTAAGTTTGGTACCTATCAGTCAGTGTCAGATGTGTGCCCACTCTTCTTTCTGAGAAGTATGGTTACTCTGCTGATTGCTGGAATATGGCTGCATTGTATTTGTAAATTACCTCGGACTTAGGCTAATGCTTCCTGTATGGCAAACTTAATGATAAGCTGAAGCATTTGAACATCTCAGGATAGTTAATGAGATTGCTTTCAGTACGAAATGAGAGATGCATTACGGTTTCAGCACAATGTGAACTAATAAATATGTTAATATGTTAAATACTAATAAATGTAGTACTGATACTACATTAAGCCGCATGGATTAACGTTGGTGATCAACTTCAATACATCCAGGTGTGAGGGGGCATGTAAACTATAAACTTTAGGTGTAAAGAGCAGGTGAACTAAAGGCTCTCTTATATAGTGCTGGCTTGTGCATGTGCATGTAGCCATATAATTCCTTAGATCTTAGATGTGTACTGTGCACTTGCTCAGAAAGCATGCACTTCTGGCACATAATAGAACTGTCTGCATCACTTGTCATAGCTGCTTATGGTGAATGATTTGCTTAGTTGCCTCTTCACTAAAGTCACCTTTCTTTTTTAGTTTGTTTGCAAACATGAATAAGCATAGCAATCCAGACAGGACCCATGTGAGCATGTATAACCCAGCGATATTTATGACTTTATGGGGAGTTAGTTTATTGAGTTTCTGTTGTTTTTTGTTTCAGCCATACCAGTCGTCGCTGAGCGTGACGTCCAAGATGGTCGCTTGGTCGCCACTTTTTCGGATTCTGCGGCCTCCAACTGGATTCACGTTGCCAGCTTTGATGTTGGTGACCGCACCATTTGCCGGTCTGCTGCTACTTCTCCAGCTACAGGTGGTCCTTCGCTGTGTTTCATTGCATTGCAGAACAGTTTGCTGTACGCAGGTTGTTGCAGGTTGTTTCTTTTCATTCAAAACACCAACAGGCTAGTATTCCAGCTGCTTTGGCTAGCACTTCTGGAAAAAGCAGACAGTATCTTAAGCTGCTTAAAAGTGGCGTTTTTTGCTGCTGCAGAGAAAATGTTAAAGACATTAGAGCAATTAACTGAAGTGGCATTTTGTGACAAAAATAAGAAAAAAAAATCCCGAAAAGAAAAGAAAAAGACCACAAAGAGGCTGTTTTTCTTGCCAACTATGAAAGTGGTGCCCTCGCTTGACTGCATTCTTTCACTTTTCAGGAGGAGGGCCCCTGAAATTACGTGTCAAGTGCAATACTGCTGCAGTGGCCACCATGGCATTGGTGCTGCCATCTAGGGAAACCACAGGAAAACCTGTGCTAACTCTGCTGAAGACGACAGTGCTTCCATCGCAAACCTGCCTCAAGGAGGGGCCAGCACAGAAGACAGCTGTGCTCACTGTGGCAAGCCACTTGGTTTCCAGTGGCTCCTGGTGAGCATAGATACCCCCAACATTCAGTCCGTCTCTCTCAGGATTGTTTACCTCAAAGCAACCCTTGAACCACACTGTGTTGTGTAAACTGCTTTTATGATTTGGGTGGAGGTACTCTTTCATTTTGAGTAGATGATATTCTAATTAGCGTTAACGGGACACCAAAGAAAACAATTAGGCTAAACTGCGTCAGCAAGTTAAGCTTCTGCTGTAATAATATGGCCACTCGTACTGGTTGGCCATAAAAGACACGTTCCTGCAATAGCTTGCAGTGGCATCATGTATTTGAACAGCTACTTGTTAATTGTCAACAATTGTTAATAGCTAACAGTTTACTGTTTGTCAATAGGAAATAAGTAATGGCATTCTAAGTGACCGGAGGCACAGCCTAGCAATTTTCTAAACATGTATGCATTAAAGTTTCAAACACAAACCGCAGGTGTCAGCGGTTAGGGAGTTGAGCTAGGAGGTTACTGCTTTCTGGCATTATTAGCAGTAAGGTTGAAAAATAAGGTGCACTGCTGGCAAAAGAGGAAAACTACCATATGGCAACTAAAAAGAGTGTATTGAAATTATTTTTATACTTGGTAATTGTTATGCTGGAGAGTTAACGAGTCATCTGTTCGTTCTCATTAAAGTTCAGCAGATTATGATGTATGTTGAAAATACCTCACGAGTATTGGCTGTTTCATTAGTGATACAGAGATGGCCAGCATCAATGCACATTAGGCGTTTTCGCCACTATTCGAAATGTGATGTTTAATGCAGAGTTGCCAATTTTTTAGTCACACTGCAGTCTGGAAACAACTCATTGACTAGTGCAAAGCCGCATGTCTACTAAAAAATTTCAACGGTTCATATTTTTATTATTATTACTATTTATTTTTTTCATTCGGGACGAAGTGGTTTCCTTTCAGATACAGAAAATCCTATTTTTGGAATCCGTAGGAGGTGTGACCCAGTTCACAGAGCGCCTCGGACTCCAGGCATGGCCTGCCCACCTGCAATCTGTGGGTCAGGGTGTCTTTTCATTAGAGCTGGAGTTGCCTGGGAGCCATTGGTGGCCAGCATTGAGAGCAGAAACACTGCTACGCATGCTTGTAAGACATAAGTATCACCTCTTTCCTTCGCTCTCTCTCTCTCTATTTTTCTTTGCTTGTGCTTGCATGTGTGTCAAGATGACCAAAGTAGGCGAGTGTGCTTACATCGAATTGAATCTTACAGATAAGAGAACTGGAATTGAGGCAAATCGGTCACGATTCATCTGCGAAAAAATTTTCAGTGCGAAAACACAGACAACTGAGAAGTACACATGGACAGCTCTGACTCACGACTGAGTCTTTATATTCAGTTGCCTTGCCTTTCGAGTTTTGTATGCTTTTGCACATGCGTATTTCCATTTGGCGTTTGCGTTTTGTGCAGTAAAGATTCAATTGTGAGTCAGCGCTGTCCGTGTGCTTCTCTGTTGTCTTTTTGCGCTGAACATTTTTTGAAGATGAATAGAATCTTAGTGCAACAGTGCTGCTGGAGACCACGGAAAACACTGAATAAACAGCTGTGACATTTGAAGCTTACAAGACAATTGTCCGATTTTCCATGAATACTGTGTTCCGAATAAGAAACGTGGTTCAAAATAATTTTGGTTGCGAAAGAAATGATGGCCACCTAGATGAAATTATTACCAGTGCATTTTTTTATTAAAGGAAGTGCCTTGTGCTACCACCAGCCCTGCTCCGTCTGTTGCTGTTAGTAGTATTCTTCATTAACAAGTTGTCCCGTTCTCTAGAGTCTGTCTGCTATGTCCGTGAATATATAGTTACGTCAGTCCATAAATAAATAAGTGAACAAATGGAAGTTTTAGCATGAAATTAGCTGAAATGCCAACAGCCCGCATTTAAAAAATACAGGCTGGTTATGTTAGCATACAATTTTTGGAGGGTGTTCTTACCCCGACGAGAATGTGAAGCTTAGATTTGAGAAAATATGGTAATAGGTACAATGGCACTCTGAAGTGAACACTTGAGGTCCTTTAGACAGGCCACACAGGACATTGTACGAACTTAGCTAAACCTTGCAATTTTAGAAGGACACAATAGTTATCATAAAGGTCCTTTCAGCGTTATGTACTTGTGAAATATTGTAACTGTGATTGAAAGTGACTGGAGAAACAGTGGAAGTCGCGCACTAGGTTGCAAGATCTAGTGCCAAACCACCAATGCACTGAGATACACCAAAAGATGGTGGCAGCCTCGGACAGGAACTGCATGCATTCATGTGCTGGAACTCAGTTTTTAAATGTTAATAAAACCCTGTCTCGATTTAGCAAACCATGATGCAATGACGAATTTAATGGCACTACTCAATGGCAGAAGTTTGTGCTTCTAGTTATTTAACAACAAAGCTTGAGGTTCCTAAATATTATGCCACTCCACAAAAGGATTAAGTTTAGGCACATACGTTCATAGCATGACTTGATTTGCTGCACTGTTCTACCCTTTCTGCTGATTTTGCTTGCTTACAACGTCACATGTAATGGATAGGTTGGATAGGCCACATGTGAAAGCTGCAGCAGCAATTCTGAGACAGATGTTTTATTGTGTTATTTGACCAAAAACATTCTAAATATACATATAGTAAAGAGATTCTTACCTGGAAAAATCGGTGCTGTATTTGCATTCACTTTTTCAACATATGTAATGCCTTTGTGCCTTTAAGGTAAAAAATAAATGAAATCTTGATTTGATGCTAGAGAGCTGTAGGAAAAAGACTATAGTGGAACCTCGTTGATGTGATCTTCACGGGAACCGGAAAATAAAGCGTATCATCCGAAAATCGTATCATCCAACATATTATCCAACCAAATCGTATTATCGGGAAGAGAGAGAAAAAAAAAAAAAAGTATTATCCCGAAAAACATATTACGCAGAATCGTATCAACGAGGTTCCACTGTACATGGTTTACAGGGAGCAGGATGACACAAAGTCAAGACCTAAAAGCAGCCTTATTTCAAGACTCTACTAGTGTGTGATAAATTTTGCAACAAGGCTGTGACCACATTGTTTATTGAAACACACAATTTTTCACACTGCAAAGTGGGACTGTGCACTTCTTTTGCATTCAGGACATGGTGAAAGACCACGACGACACCAGAGCCATGCCCAACGTGAAAGTCGGGGAGCGAGTTGAGATGGCTTGTCGAGAAGTTGAGCGGCTGCTGTCTGCGGGGGACACCTTAGAAGCATACAATGCGTGGAGAACACGGCTGGGGATGGCTTTTCCTGTTGCTTAGATGCTTGGTGTTGCAACAGGTGCGTCTATGGTCTCCTCGATAAAGAGAAATATGCTGTGCACTGCTTCTAATAGGAGACACACGAAATACTGTCAGCAAAGTTCCAGATAAGGTTGTACCCAAGAGTTATGTACAGAAGGAGTTCTGTGGGAACAGAGGCGACCATATTGAAATATGGTCAAGCACATTGCTGACACAAAGGAGTATAAACACATTATATTGTTACGGGGAGAATATATATACAATGGATATGTTTACAAGGTAAGGCGCACAATGCTACAGCAATCGTTCAGGAGAGCGCGTGCACACCAGAAAGCCACGCCGTCATCGTCCAAGCACCGACCACAGGATCGCCGCTCGTGACAATATGTTCTGGCACATACATGTAATGACATAAATTACATTGTTTTAAACAGTATATCGCCGCAGCAATAATTTCGTGGGGTGTCAGATCCCCTTAAAGGCCAACTGCCATGACCACTGAACCAAATAGTACCACTGAACCCATCTTGGCAAAGCCAGAGAGCTTCCACAATATATATACAGTTAAACCTGGATATAACGAAATTGACAAATTCCCGAAAAACTTCGTTATAAAGAGGATTTCGTTATATGCAGGTTTGGCACGAAAGATCGAAAAAGAAACGCTTACCGTATTTACTCGATTGTAACGCGCACCTGTTTTCGGTGAGCACAAGAGTGGAAAAACATCCTTTACAGTACCGCGCTCCTCATGATTTGGAATCACTCATCCTTGAAATGTCACACCAGGTACTGGATGCGTGGACGCGTGTCATTTCGCACAAGTGTGAGGCGTCGGAAACGCAGAGCGAGCGACACGATGGCGTCGTAGCGTCGTATAGTGTCACCTAGTGTCAGGTTAGTGAAGTGAAGTGCAGAGACTTGCGCAGTAACCAAAAAGTGGTGCTGCCAGCGCGTTGAAAAAAAAAAAAACGTTTTTTTTTTTCTTCGGCAACATCAACTTCAAAAGGAGAGTGCCGGCTTGGCGGGCTAGGCCGGCTGCAGCAAGCGGCAGTATCAGGTTCGAATGAAGGGAGGGGGAAAATTCACGCCCGCGGCGGCAAGATCGCCGGGTCGAGGGATGCAGGTCCGCCTCGCGCACGCACGCTCACGTGCGCTCGCTCTCGCCTCGCAGTCGCTGTGAATTCGAGCGCGCCACGCGCGCCGCCGCTTCGCATTCTGTCGCGCCGGAGAGGTGCTTCCGGTTGCTGCTCGCGCAAAAATGACAAAATTTGGGGTGAAAGCTCTAGGTTGTCGGCGGGGAAAATTCGTTATTTCGAGGGGGTCTCCCGCTGCCACTTCGTTACGTAGAGGTCTCAAATACATGTGCTTCTATGGAGTAACGGCGGGGAATAGAAAAACTTTGTTCTATCCAGGAATTCGTTTTATGGAGGTTCATTATAAGCAGGTTTAACTGTATATGTTTTTAGCACCCTTTAAACCACACCTAAGCAGATGATGCATGCACTTGGTGGTGTCGCCATGACGCAAAACCCGGCACACCGCATCTGAGATTGTTCACCGCGCCGCGTGCTCGGACTGGCTCACATCACCACGCCTGGAGAACTCGGAGCATGTGGTATTCTAAGCGTCTCGATGGCAAGAGGGCTTTTCGTCGAACCCTGCAGCGGCCGCGGTATCTACACTACACAGCAGTGCAGACTGCAGAAGGCCATGCCAAGAAGCCGCCTATTAGGTCATGCGTTGCTTCCGTCAAGTGGTAATGTCCCACCCCAGTTTCGGTATCAAAAACAGCCATTTTTGCAAGCTTCTCATGGTGCTACTGCACGTGTCTTAAACGTCAAATTGCGCGTGGAGCCCCCCCCCCCTCCTCGTCTACATATGCATTACTTTAAACTAGAATTTTTATGCAGTCCAAAATTTTGTTGCAGTTAGCCTTTAACCCTCTCCCTGATTACGGCCCTGGTTCTACATACATCTAAATTTCCCTGAGCATGACCAACCTAACAAAATTTTCCAAAGCCAAGGGTTAGATGCCATAAGTAAAGAAAGGAAGGCGACATAGATAGCAATACCAGCCCACACAATCCTTTTTGATTCTACTTGTAGTGTACTATCTGCCCTCTTGTTTCAAACAAGATGTGTACCGATGCACACTTGTGCGATCTGCAACATTCCATATTTTCTTTTGAATAGAGTCGAGCAGTTGCCTACTATTTGTCCATTCTTTAATTTTGTGTCTTGTTTCCTAGAGAACAGTGATTTGGTTTTTGAAGTAGACTAAGATATGAACTCAAACATGGCAAATAATCTGTGATATGCAAAAACAAGATGTTGAAAGTTTAGTGCCAAGTACTAGTAATGAGCCTTCAGAGTTATTGCTAAAAAGACAAAAGTGCATGTGTGCATATTTGTACCTGTATAATTTAGAATTTCATTTACCATAATACGATATGGTTGACTAAATTTTTTCTCTTTTGCCGAAGCTGAAAGCTGAGGTAATATTTTAGACAGCCAAAAACACATTGCAGCTGTTGATGGTCTACATCAACTGTTGTCATGCAATTTTGTCTACATTGAATGTTGTAGGATGTTTAACTTGCATAGGTCACTGTTGTTTAACAGGACGCATAGACCTGTCCATTTCAGGACTTGATTAAGGCAGTTTTTCTGACATCGATGTGCTAACAGTCATGTTGCACATAGGCAGTGCAGCATAGTTAACAAGGCAGAAAAGACAGTCCATGAAGAAACTCACTTTTATGCACAATGAAATGAGCATGTAAAGCAAATGGAAATCCAGTGGTCAGTTGCATTGGAACAGTTCAGCTAAGTCAGCACCAATCAACAATGCAAAAACCAGTCTTTCGCTCTCTCTCTTGTGTTTCAGCAAGGCAGCTGCAGACACTCCCTCAGTGTCTTGCGTATCGGAACATGCTCACACAGGGCAGCGGGATCTGTCAGCACTGCAACTGGTACCTGCAAAGAAGGTCACTAAGAATACATGTCATGTGTGCATGCTAACATAGAACACGCAATATGCTGACACAGTGGTTTTTCACAATGTTAATTAGCGCTACTAATGTGTGCTTCGGCAAACATGCTTGTGGAACAACTCACAATCTGCATTTTTTAAACAGTTTCAGATGGTGTGCCTTGAAGAATGGTGTTAGGTTTGCAAGATGTGCAAGAGTGAACGAGTTCGTGTGGGTCCCCATTATGTACAGGTGTTTAAAATTTCTGTAACAAACAGTTTTGTATTTTATTTAACAAGTATTTACCATAGCAAAAGATGCCTTGAGAATTTATGCATGAGGCGTACCAGATGATCAGGACTGCAACAGGTAAATACAAAAGGCAGGGACGGAGCAGGGAAACAGTGCATACCATGCACATATCTTCACTCTGACAGTTGATCCTTGCTTGAATCGTGTCCAAGTACAAAAGGGCTGCGTAGTAATGTCAGATGATAAGAATGTCCTGCCAGTCATGGTATGACGTTTCACAGGCCAATCACTGAGCTTATGCAACATGCTAAGTTCGCTGCTGACTTTGTGGCCCCATTGAAGTGATGAACCAAGATCAAGGAACAAAAATGACACACCAGCTGACATGGCCAGGCCGTTTTAAAATTTCTGCACCAACTCCTTGCGGTGCCGGTGATTCTGGCAATGTCCGGACGCTGCTAGTTGGCTGTTTACCAATAAAATGAGAAAAAGCCTTGCATTGAAAAGCAAGTGAACACTTAGATTGGTGACTGAGTTAGGCCTCAGTATTCCAGTCTCTTTCCAACTGAGGAATAAAAATACTAGAATATCACAAGAACAGCCCGCCCGTTCAAGTGTAATGGTTCTCTACTTTTGCCTGTGGAGAAATACAGCCAAGCTCTCTTCCTCTATTTGTCCAAAGAACACGATGTATTTAGAACCTCAATAAAACGAAGTGCATTTATACACGATCTCAATACTATAACGTAATTTTACTGCCGCCGCAAAGGAATACGGAAGACGATAGGAACTTCCATGGGTGCAGATGGTTAAATGGAAGAACTGCAAGCAGCGGCTCTCAAATTGTACGCTGCACCACCAAAAGCAGTGCCATGTTCCGTGTGAAGTCCAAGTGAAATAAGATCCTCTCATGGCTCCGCACACTGTATGGTTTGGATGAGAGTGAAAGTTTGCACGGGTTAGCCGAGAGGATGGTGGTGGGTGGCTTGATGAGCGCTGTCTTCCCATGCAAGGAAGGGCCTTGCATAGGAAGGAGGGAGGGGAGCGAGCTCGCCGTATCGCAGTCAAGCACGTGAGAGGAAGTAGAAGGCAGGTTGGCGCGCGTCTCCATTTCTAGTGTGGCTGTGGCTGCACATGGCTGAATAATAAAATTAATAATGGGGTTTTACGTGCCAGAACCACTATCTGATTATGAGGCACGCCGTAGTGGGGGGACTCCGGATAAAATTTGGACCACCTGGGATTCTTTAACGTGCACCTAAATCTAAGTACACAGGTGTTTTCTGCATTTCGCCCCTATCGAAATGCGGCCACCGTGGCCTGCACATGGCTGTCAGCACGTCTGAGTGCATAAGCAGACCATGCGCCCTAGGTAATCTGCCACAAGTGCTAAGAGTGGATGCGCCGAGATGGCGTGGCATTAGGGGCGCTGTCTTTCGTTTACTACCGGAGGTTGCATAATCTCGAGTTTCGGAGGCACACTGAAGCGAAAGGCATTCACTCCCCGCTGTCGGCACTTTTCATGATAGCGTCGTCCCACTGCGGGCGTCACTATCTGCTGCGGGGGCAGAGTGGACGCAAAAGCATGGCAGCCTTCACTTAGGCCAATGTGAAGATATCGTCGACATGGCATGGAACCAATAATTTGGAAATTTTTGCAGCCCCTTCCTTGTAGGAAACATCCACCATCAGCAACTGCCAATTTTACCGACTTCTTTATATTGCGATTTAGGTTTATATATCTTTGTGGGTGTGTGTGTGTGCGCTTAGGAAAACCAATGTATCCGTTGCTAATCACAAAACTATGCAAACAATCAGTCAGACCTGATCCATCTCGCGTATGCTGCAGCAGCATTTAAAACAATTCAAGTTGGAAGGAAAGAAATCTCCAACTCACATCGAGCTGAGATGCCTCGCATTCCCGACTGGTGTACTCCCGCAGCACATAATTCCAGCCTGCCTGCAAAGATAAGACATCATTGTTAGCAGTGCACAATGCTTACACGACGCGCTGCTGAACAGTGCTTTGAACCCGCACTCTGTAAGCATACAAAAAGGACAAGGGTATATATAAAAAAAATTCCAGCAGAACCCATCCCACGATAAATCTCGACGTTAATGCGATTAGCACTGAAGCAACATAGTGAAAGACCATATTGCCAACGCCAAGACACGTTGTACATGAAGCATGCATGTAGCGCGGCTTCTCTCTCACACTTCATACTGGACATACACTAGGCATCTAGCAGCGCTGCCATTAAGTCCGTGTCTAGTGCATTTGTGAATATATGTTCCGACAATTGTCTAAAATATATAAAACGCGGATTCGATTCCACCCAGCACCGGATAAATTTTAAGGATCTTTCTTGTGATTGAAGAGCAACGCATACTCAGTGACACAAACGCAGTGACCCAAGTTGTTCTGACGGTTGGCTTCGAACCCGGTTCCCTCTTTATGGCAGCCCAATACGCTATGCATTAGACCATGGACCCAGAGACCCAAGTTGGCGGGGAAACAGACCCAGATAGATGGATAGATAGCTCGCAGAAAGTGCATGAAGTGTCCATCCTAAGAATGCTAATTGTATTAGAAAGGAGCCAGACAAGTGTGAACTTACAACTGTTTTTACATCGTCCAAGGGAGTGCCAGTACACGAATGGTATAGTTTGAAGACCAGGTTACGAATAGCTTTATATAGGTCTATATCAAATAATTCATGTGCATGGGATGTGGCCCACTCTTTAAATTTGTCGTTGGTTTTGTTTGTTATTCTTGTTAGCTACGAAATATTCTATGGTTTATAAAATTAAAAGTTGCAAGTTCAGGCTTGTCATGTTCCCTTTTTTTTGTTATCTCTTCCTCCTTTTTCATATGGTTCCATAGCGTGGTTTCAGAGAAAGATGTAAAAACGAGAGAGGTTACGCTTAGCAAGTGTACAGCGATTGCTGGACTGTTCATTCGTACCTCGTGGTAGAAACGGGTGTCGTTCATGCGGATGAGCACATTGTCGACTCGCAGGAAGAAGCGCAGCAACACGAAGAAGCTGTTTTTCATGATGCGCTGCACAAAGCAAGAAGCATGGTTAACAGGTTTAGCACTCAATTAAAGATACCTTGAATGTGCCCCAATAGTGAAGCTATGCCTTAAGGAACGGTGATGACGGTGAGTATTGTCACTCATGATGCTGAAGCCTCACCATTTTTAGTGAAATGAAACACGGATAAGCTACACAAGTTTTTTTTTTTGTTTTTTTTTAAAGATAGGTGTACCAACTGTCCCGAGAGGAGGGGAATGGTTATTGACTTTAGACACATGAAATTGTCAGGAAATATGCAATCTTGTGTGCTGATTACAAATATACAATTAGCTTTTTTCATGTCAATACAAAAAAGTTACAATTATTTCTGTGTTATAAATTTGCGATGTGACTTGCAAAAAATCTAATGCACCAAGAGAGCTAAAATTACGAACGTATGTTCCTGAATGCTGAAAGAGTTCAAGTTTGCATTTTAATGTTTGTATCTGTATTTTAGCTGAAGTTAGGAAATTCTAAAGTTGAAACTTCGCAAGCGTGAATTTTTATTGGTTATTTATACAAGATTTCAACATGTTGCAGTGCCTTAAAACAATATATTGTAGTTTTCTTGCAGTCTCTGACTCTCTAGCATTTGGGCAAAAAATAAATCAAGCGGATTGAATGAGTAACAGGGACACAATGCTGCTCCGAAATTTTAGACTTGCAAAAATCATTATTTGAAAAAAAAAAAAAAAAACGCAAAACCATTAAAGAGTGCAAAAATAGACATTTCATGCCACAAAAACAGGTAGCTTTCTTCTGAACCAATATTGCAAATGCACTTTTTGCGAGGAAAGCAAGCTGGAAAGATGCTGTTTCAAGCAAGAGCGAGGTGCCCTGGCTATGATAGGTGGTTTTGGAATAGCGAACGGCACAAAATGGGTCATTTTAGCACTTTCATGGGCAAGACTGAGCATTTAATAGGGCAAATACAGTGTTTTATTTTTCAATGATGTGTCATATCGAGCTGGTTTTTTGCCAGCATGTGTGCCCTTATATGGGGATTTGAAAATTAACAGAAATAAAAAAAATCGATTTTGTTGTGAATGTTTTGTCTCCAAGACCTATGTGCCCCCTTAAAAAAAAAAAAAAAGAAAAAACAGAAAAAAAAAAAAGCATGAGGTATTGCTTTACACCGAGTCTGGAAAATAAAAGCATAGTAATGATGCAAGAACACAATGGTGTGATGAGTCATCCATACAGACTTGTGGTCCTTCAGCTTGTAACTGAGCTTGTAACCACTGATCACGAAAACAGTTCCATGCACAGAGTGTGGGGGAAAAAAAGGGGGGGAAAAAAGAAGAAGAAAAAGATGGTTTTTGAAGATTTGAGCTTTATGTAATACAGCTTGAAAAGTCAACTTTTTCATAGTGTGCAAATCTGCAGAGTGTTCTTCTTTCTGGGGTTTTACGTGCCAAAACCAGTTTTGATTATGAGGCACGCCGTAGTGGAGGGCTCCGGATTAATTTTGACCACCTGGGGTTCTTTAACGTGCACTACAACGCAAGCACACGGACGTTTTTGCATTTCGCCTCCATCGAAATGCGGCCACCGCGGCCGGGATTCGATCCCGCGATCTCGTGCTCAGCAGCGCAACGCCTTAGCTGACTGAGCCACCCCAGCGGGTAAAGTGACAACATACCTTTATGAGAGATTTCATACCATTTATGAAGTTGCACTGCAAGCACAACTGCTTGGGCTGCGTGTCCCTGCACCAACGGACAATATGCAAAATCCCACAAGTATGTTTTCCCACACATCAAGCTAACCAAGATGGCCGCATTTCCACTAGTAGCACTGTTAAAGCTGAGGCACGCGTTTCGAAAGCTCGGATGGTGTGGGGAATCGAGAGCAACAGGAATGATGTCACCAGCCTGCCTGTTGGCTTAATTAGGATTCTAGCCCGATGTTGGTTACCTCAAACTGGGTGCATGAAGAAGTGCACTTGCAGGTATTGCATATTGTCTGTTCACTACACGAGCTTTGCTGTGCTTGCAGTGTTCGACAAACAGCAACTTACCATCTTCACAGAACACTGTGCTACTCCGTGATCAGCAAGTTCGTCCTCGTAGAGACAGACATCCTGGTAGAAAAGTATCTGGTCTCGCTTCTTGAGCTTTTCCAGGTCAATGCGCTCATCAGTCTCTTTAACCTAAAAGCAAGAAAGTAAAATTTCGTGATGTGCATTTTCTTGCCCTAAATGCAATTAAACACCAGCGGTTCCAAGGTAGAGCTGCATGTGTGTAGAAGCCTCGTTTGAATCCTGCACTCTTGGTATGAGTGAAAAGGTTGCTGTTCAGCACACAAATGCTAAATGCAAACAGTGGTGGATGATATTCGAAATTTTTCTTGACCACTACTGTGCTGATAAACTTTTTTTTCAAAAACTTTTACGTCTTGTCGAGCTGCAGATGAAACAGTTGTGAGGAAAAGGTGGTAACCCTTAGGCAACAGCATAGTTTCAACGGCGCTTGCATGCGCACAAATGCAAGTTTATGAAACAAAGAAAGAATAGTAATTAACTGAGTAGCTTTGTAGCTGGGAAGTGCATCTCATTAAGGCAGGGTCGACAGTACATTCATCATTTCAAAGCTGCACAATTTGGTTGTAACTCGGCTTGTTCAAGGCTTTTAAAATACTATAACTTGTGAACCTGTATATGTGTGTGTGTGTGTGTGTGTGTGTGTGTGTGTGTATATATATATATATATATATATATATATATATATGGAGAGAGAGAGAGAGAGCTGTATATTATAAAAGGTTTACAAGCAATTACCGAATTACTATAGACCTATGTAATAGGTTCACTTATGTACAATAGCCATACCAGCAGAACAAAAAGGTAAACAAATATTCCTATTGTACCCATGTAAAAGCTGCACTTGCATAATCTTCCTGTGAAGCAAGAAACAAACTCACATCGGTTATGTCAAGCAGCACTTATAGTCCTTTGTTGCCATTTCAAACCTCCTGATGTCGTGCATCTCAGCTTTTTCAATGCATATCTAAAACGTAAGCTAAATTATCTCTTGTAGCTAGCACTCATGCAAAACCTAATTTTGCAAGAGGGACACATTAACTCTCTTGAAAAAATCCTGAAATCAAAATTTTCACCCTTTTTTTACCCAGCCAAGTATCCACAACCGGAATTTTTGCATGATGCATTCAATAAAAGTCAACATGTTACACGAGTCCATACAATAACTCGAAATGCTGACTTACACAAACTGTGGATGACACTTGTTGATTACAAGTAATGAAAAAAAAAAGTGGTAACTGTGCACATCTTGACAAGTCATGCTTCTTGACATACCACAATAGTTTTGTCTTTGCCGAAAAGCGTGCCCTTGTAGTCAGTGGTGAAAGTCCAATCAAAATGTCCTTCGTTCTCTTTGGAATAGTTGGCAAGTGGCCTAGGATAGCAAAACAAAAGGAAAGTGCAAAATTAAAAAAAAAAAAACAGGCAACATTTAAACACAGAAATTTATGGCAAATAAAACTAATAATTTATTGCTAGAGCCGTTTTGCTGCACAACATCTGTAGATGGGTTTTAAGTATCACAATATCCCAAGTCATTGCCTACTGCCCACAGGGCACAATTCATAGAACAACGTGGAGTAGGCTAATTTGCCTAGTAAGCTGGATTCACACGACGGGATGGACCATTTAATCAATCCGCAGACAAGTATGGGGTTGCTGTGCAGCAATGAATCATACTACAAGCAGCTCATCAGCGTATTCTTTGAGTGAGGTGTGATTCGGTGGCACTGAATTAGGTCGTGCCCGTTCGCAGACAAATCTGGCAATTCGTCCCTTCGTGCGAATCCAGCTATAAACGTGCTTGTGGGTTCAGACGTTCTTGTAGCATTATTTACTCATAGATTTCTGAGCAAAGATAGTTTTTTACGAAAAAACGCACAAAGGCATCATGTGCACATGCTTAATCATTGCAAATGGTTACATTTATAACGTAACACTTTGTCGAAAATGATTGATTTACAAACTGACAAAGCCAATTGAAGCCAGAAGGATGAGGTACGGATTCCCATGCTGGCAGAACTGCCGTGCTTTTAGCTCCCGTACACACCAGCACTAGAGTTGCCTCTAGTAAATGGCCACGGCTATAGATGCGACAGGCAAGCAAGAAACTGAGTACCACACACAAGTCATAATACAAACAGGTTGATTGGCACAGGTTGAATGTGGACGTAGACCCACCTTGCCTCCTGCCATGCTTGGGCTACAGCCACTCTGGGGATGTAGTTATCAGTGCTGAGACAGCGCAGTGCGTCGATGCAGGTGAACTCTATCCCAAACCCACCGGTGTGCTCTAACCGGAGAATGTTGTTAGCGAAGGTCATGTCTGGATGAGTCGGCAGCTTCAATTCTTCTATAAATCTGCAGCACGCAATAGATTATATTGCTGTAAGGGTGTCACTGATCCACGTCTTGCTAAGCGACAAATAAGATTACAACAGGCAGCACAATAATGCGTGCAGGAGTATTGGTTTGTGTCATTGTTACGCAGCTCTAGTTCGGTTCGCCCTGCTTGAACAGGCGAGATCATTCAGTTGTACTTGAAGACGTTAAACATTTCTGCGTTTGCTCATGTGTATATTTTCCCTCGGCTAAGTTTACGCAACATATAAAAGCACTGATAAAGCTCTTGGCTCACCGACGCCAGATTTGCAAGGAACGTAGAATAAGCGAAGCTTAGCGAGCTTCTATTGACATATATTCTAGCGTTTTCTTGTCTTATCGTATGCATACACAGTTGGAGGTTACAAAAATGTTTCAAGGTGCGCACCACATAGCGCTTTCATTTACCTGCAGAAGAGGCAGGTTTGCCGGTTTTCACCGGTTCCATCGGACGGGGCACTTTTGCACACGCTTGGCGTCGGGCACTGTGATTGAAGGATGTGGCTGGATCGGCCCGTCACTTTCCACGGGCCGAAGGCGAAGTGCTCTTCAGTGCCGCCGCACATTTTTTTCGCCGCCGTTCTGAAGCTAATTTATAATAACACCCTGGTAAAAATACACAGCGTCACCTGATCTGTTGCATCTTTGAGCTTTTCCTCGTGATTGCGCGCTTCAGATGCCGCGGGCCGTCAATAGCACCAGGCGACCGGCAACACCTCTTTTTCTGGGCTAGTCAAAGCTCTACGGCTAAAGCTATCCTATAGTGAGATATTATAATACAGCTAACTGCAAAGCACGCGCCTTTGCATTCTTGAACAAAAGTCTACGCGTGTTTAGGGGGACAAAACTCAAAAAAGGAGCCTTCTAACAGTCGACATTTATTTTCGGCGATTTTCGGTCTCAAAATCGTACTTCCAGCTTCTAGATTTCGCTGGCTCTAGTTGGCTGCTGACTGGTTGACTTCTACAACTTATTTCACGAATCGAGTTGCTTATGCTGACAAGTGCTTGCAAAAATTATTATGTTCGGTGTTATATTTAGAGTCAAACTATATGATAAGACTCGGGTGTGCAAAGAACAAAGCAGACAAACAACATCGAAACGTGAACTACGCGAACGAAACCGCTGAAGTACGGTCGTACACAACATGGCGGCTCCTACAGCAGCTGCATCCAGTGAACCCAAGCCTGTAGAGGACTCAATATTGCAATCGTTTTTCACAGAAGTAAGTTCTTACTTTGTTGAGAACACGCGCAGAGATGGTAACATTACGTTCAGTTGCCCGCCGGCGCGCTGACTTTGCGTCAATGGCCGCTTTCCTTTGAACACCGCGCACCCGCTATGGGCTCGCGTTCGTTTGCAAACCTTTCTTACGGCTTTCACGTTTGCTGTGTAGGTGAAAGAAATTGAAAAGCGTGATTCTGTGCTGACACCCAAACAACAAATCGACCGCCTGCTGAGACCTGGGTCGACCTATTTCAACCTAAACCCCTTTGAGGTAAGCAGTGGTTCTTTGCTGTTCTTTAGGATTGAACTCTACTTGTATCGTTGCAGCCGTCTCATTCATAGAAACGTTAGCTTGGCTTTCGCCTGTATATTGATGAGAAAGTGGCTAGGCCACACATAGGAATAGAATAGAAGGAAAAATAAAATAAAACGTGCGCACAGCTATATAATTCTGATAATTTAAGGAGCGCGCTTTTCGAATGAGCAGGAGAACGCTTCGCTGCGAGTTATAGCTGTAGGCTTTCCTTGGAAGAACGGTACTCTTGTTGGTTACATCGGCATGTTTGGAAAAGAAACAAGAAGCGCTGTTCCTTATTTATCGAGGTGCGGGAGATGCTTATTATAACTTACATGCGAACAATATAGTGGGGTTGACGTACACATTTTGCGTCCTAACGAAACCACAGTGGCTAAAAATGTCTCATACAAGTTCTAACTACGCCAAACAGGAGGCATAAGTCGCGTTTACTTTGCTAACAGGGACTGAGGGATACGTGCGCTCGTGGTTAGCTTCCTATTGTCTGAAATTCTTTTGCCCGAATAAAAATATTTTGGTTCATTTAAAAGTACTTGTATGTGAGGTTTAAATATCCGAAATTAGTTTCGTGCTCTTTGCCGCTCGAAGGTCAAATTTGTGGACCTGTTAAAAAAAAAAAATGAAGATCCAATGCACATGTTGTAATCTTTGTGAAGTGAAGCTTTAGTCGGGCGGTATCCTATACAACTAACGGCAATGTGTACAATTATGTTTACTTTCGTTCCATGTAGCAAGCAACCTCGTAAATTTTTGTTTATCCACCCCGAAGGTAACGAGTTTAATCTCGTGCAAATTTTCTGTTTATGCACAACACTGCTCACAAGCTATGCTGAAATGGAAACACCAAATCGGGCAGATGTGTGAGATGTCTGCATAGCGATGCCACGAGGATGAAGGCAGTGTATGACGCTTGTTGAAGGAAGAATGGTGACGGCAGGTGAATGCATAGACAAGTACACATATCTCGCTACATTTATGGATTCTGTACCTCGTGTGCCACAGTGACGCATACCCATTCTGTAGGATTGGTCAAGAATCCACACACAACAAGGGCCACAACCAGGGGCACATTCCAAAATGTTAAATCAATGAAAATAAAAGAACCCATTGAGTATAATGTGTTATTCCCCTCACCAGACCCCATTGCAAATTTTTGGTTATGCACTTGGAACTTGTAGGGCTCCGTCTAGGGAGCGTTTTACAACGAGAATTTTTCTGATTGAATCGTTATTGGAGGAGATACGTGAAATTGATATGTCACTTTGCCATAGCTGCCAGGAGGCAAGCTTCTCTGTCAATATAGAGACTCTCTCCTTCTGCCTCGACTAGCATCCGCAAGTGACATTTCTCCTCTGCCTTGAGCCGGCGTCACATTTACATCACAAGCCCTGCCTCTTTTTTCTATCCCCTCTTTCTCTTTTTTGCTGTGCGCCATACTCCCAGTGATATAGTGCGTTCTGCATTGGACCGTTTATTGAGGTCATGTGACCATAAACGATGACATTGCAAGCAGTATGTATGTCTTACGTAGAGGGATTTGTGCATGTGACCTTGACTTTTTGGCTGGAAGTAGGGCTTCCTTAAAGGGGGGCCCCTCTTCAGGCCACATTGCAAATTTTGGTAATACGCTGGAAGTCATCACGTGCCCTCTTGGGGGCGTTCTATCGCAATAATTTCTTCAAATTGGTTCACTAATAGCCCAGATAGAAATATTTCAGTGCCGCGAACCCATTATTTCAGGAGGCAAGCGTCACCACCAACAAGGACACTCTCTCCACTTGCCCCACCTAGCTTCCACAAGCAAAATTCCTTCCTTGCATTCTCCCATACTGAAGCTGGAGGATCGCGTGACTCGTACCTCATGAGGCCCGCTGCCTTTCTTTCTTTTTTTTTTTCCCCCTCGCTTTTTTGCTGTGCGGCGCACTCCAGCTATTGATCAGATCGCACTCCAGATCACGCACCCCAGCTATTGTGTTTGTTTTGTTTCGCGCAGCGCACAAATCTGCGTGCTGTGCACGAGAACACCTGACTAGCGGTATAAGACGGTGCTACACAAAAACTGAGGCAGACGAAAGCGGATCACAGAGCATGATTTCACGTTGGAACACGGTACAAAATTACATAGTTTTGCTCTCAGCATGCGCACCTTCACAATGTGGGAACAAGCAGACGAAATGGAAGTACATCTCTCTTGCTGCGGTGCAAAGTAAAACAAAAACACACAGACATTCGGTTTGTGTGTTTTATTATTTCTCTAAACTTTAATTTGTCTATTGAAGCAACAGATTACACAAATAACAGATGTTGCCTTGAATAATTCTCGAAGTGTCACATCTCACTATGAGCAACGTCACACCATAGAATGTGGGCACAGCAAGTGTGCCTACGTTCACTAGGCGGATCCACTTGGAACGAATTCTCAGGATGACACCAGTTTTGAGATATTAATTCCCGAACTTTGCAGAGAAATGCATTGACGTTCCAGTTACTTGTGTGCTTTGATGCATAAAACAATGTTTCGTTAAGGAAGTAACTGGAACGCCAATGCATTCCTCCACACACAAAGTTTGGGAATTAATATCTCGAAACTCTTGTCATCCTGAGAATTCGTTCTAAGCGGATCTGCCTTGCAAGCTCCACGGCGAGAATTTGTAAATTGCAATATGGGCCATAAGGTAATTAGTTAAAAACTTCATTAGTGCATTTTTGTTAACTAGTCGATAATGCATTTCAATTTTTTATTTTTTGCAAGTAATGTCCACTTCTTCTAGTAGACCAGCTCATGAACTATGTGCTATCTGCCACAGGCAACCTTCAAAAGTTTTTGAAAGTGGTCGCTGAAACACCCTGTATATCACAGCAGATGAAAGAAGGAGAGAAAAAGAAAAAAAAAAAGAACGTACATGCATTCATTCGCACACAAACTCGGAAATGTAGGCAAGGCAACAGTGCGCACAATGAAATGAACAAAGTGGGAAGTGAAGCTCTGTGGTGCTATCAATAGACAAAATTTATTTCATTTCTGCCCCTTTGACTGCAGCAGTGCACAGCCTGTTTGACATTATATATATTTTAAAAAATAATCATAAAAAAAGCAACTTACTTAATAGCTTAGAAACGTAGGTAATGAATTTTCTGCAGGGAACAAGAATATCATATCTTTGTTCGCTACTGTACCTACGAGCCGACCTTGTATGTGCAAGTTTTATGTAAGAATTTTTTTTTTTTTTTTTTTTTGTATTGCGCAGAACAAGGTGGGCTTACTTGCACTACTTTGTCAGTCAGCATACAAGGGTTATATAAGCCTGTTTGATGGATAATGTAGTGCAAGGGCACAAGCAGGACACATCACAGTCACCCTGTGTGTCTCTTTCTGGTTGTGCCCTTGCGCTGCATTATGTCAGTAAGCTAGCCAGCAACATATCCTTCTGCTAGTGCTAGCATTTGGTGCACATATAAGCTTCGTATATATCCAGAAATATATCCGCCAAGATACCGACGGACCCAGCAGCACACAGCAGCAGCCATGCCAAACCCGGGAGGAAGGCGAAGGAAGTTTTGCCTTATAACTAGTGTGAAAGATTGCCTTTGTATCTACACATTTTCTTACTGTGTGGCTTTAGTGGGGGAGGCCAGCAGTTTTGCGCTTTATCACGACCTATAAACTGTTAATATTGCAGGGATGAAGATCGCCATTTGTGCAGCCACGCTAGTTTCCTGGTGTGTTCAGCCTCGTTGTAAAGTTAGAAAGGTTGACACACTAGCTTGTTGGACAACATACGCACATGATGTCAAAAGAGCTAAGGAACTGGTATTTTATGAAATCGTGGCAGCCAGAAAGAAGGGATAAATTTCCTTTATTACTTTTCTGACCTGTGACACCTCAGAGAAAAACAGTTCTCAGTAGCGGCGGTATCCATCGAAGTGACTCATGGTATAAAATTCCTAAGAAGTGGGGGAGGGAAAAGTTAGATCTAAATTCCCTTCATTCTCTTTATGCAGGTTCTTCAGATCAGCCCAGAGTCACCCATAGAGGATGTCAAGAAGCAGTACAGAAGGGTAATTTGTAATCCACTGTGATATGCCCCGGCCTGTCACTCATCAAGTGTTTGTTGCTTTGCAGCTGTCCATCTTGGTGCATCCTGACAAAAACCCCGATGACCGAGAACGGGCGCAGAAGGCTTTCGATGGTATATTGCTGTGGCTTCTATTTTTTTTTGGCATCGGCATTTCTGTTTTATGTGGTGCGCAAGTTATTCGAAGACATGTTCATGACCTTAGAAATAAGAACAATATTTCAGACATGATTCAATATTTTCATCGCAAATTTTACCACTGCTCCTTTTATCACCGTTTCCTAAGGCTGATCAAGAAAGCCATCTTCAGCCTCAGTAATATAGTCAATTTGGCTGCGTACTCGGATCAGATGGCACACAATATCGGCCACTGCTCTAGTGAGTTTTAAACAGTGACTGGCTGTTTGTTAGCCTCCCTCTCAGCGGTGCCCCTCATACATAACAGCGTAGCAGGCTTAAATATTGGGAACTAGGACACCATATTGAGGGTGATGTGGCTTCAGAAGTTAACACTCAGCCACTCCTGGGTAGCGCAGGCCTTGGGGCTTTGGGAAGCAAATCCATTACTTAAGAGATACCTAATGATCTCGTGGCGACAAAGCCTGACTTATATGTATCTGTTAACTAGATCTTCTCCGCAATGACCATCGTTGGCTTTTCAGGGTTCTCACTCACGATGGCGTCCCTCTGCTGGAGAAACTCGACTGCCTCGTTGACGTCTGACCAATGTCGGCGCTTATTTCTTTTTTGTCACAGATGACAATTGGACATCAGCTCTTGTCTAGTGATGGAAGTGCTGCTCCAATCGGTCCAAACTGCTCCAAAAGAGAAATGCTGCTACATGCTGCTCCAAACTGTCATTTTTGTTAGTAACTGCTCTGAACCTGCTCCGAAACGGCACTGGGAAATTCGATCTCATACTGGATTACCAACTGCTGCTGTGGCAACTTTGAGATGTGACTGATTACTTTTACATTGTGATGCTCAGCTTTATCGGCTTTGATCTCATTTCTGCCACAGGGATGGCATATAAATATATAGCTCATTTAGCTGTATTTTTGAACTTGACATGCAGGCTGTTTTGGTGATATGTGAAAGTGACTGAGATTACTTCGATCTCATGCCAATTATCAACTGCTGCTTTGGCAGCGGCTATATGTGATTGTAGTTACTTCTATAAATTCGTGCTGAGCTTTACCGGTTTAATCTCATTTCTGCCACAAGTACTAGTATTTTAAATATATAGCTCATTTTACTGCACGTTCGATAACCATTTATCTTCTTGATTGTTTGTTTCTTGCAACTTGCATTGATCATTGTATGTGCAATATGCTTCATAATAAATATTTATGAGACGCTTCGGTGATACTTTTAACTCCAGGAGTCGTATGGCATATTTTGTCATCTGCCTCGAAAACACCAATAGCTGCTAAAACTAGGATTTTTTTTCTGCTCCGAAAACACTTGTGGCGGCTCCAATGTGGAATTTTTCCTGCTCCAAAATCTGCTCCAGAAAGTAAAATATCGGTTCCATCACTGTTACCTCAAAAACTAATGACTTTACCTTATATGAGAAGTTGGTGTTGGCGATGTCCAAGTTGCTGTGGCTGGCATATAAGGCAACTAGTAGTGTATGCGGGTTCTGGCTACCCTGAAATAAATGTGCTAGATAGGTAACAGAGCAGTTCCTGAAGACCCAAGTGCCTAGGCATATAGATTGAGGGTGTTAATGCCTATGGCGATTCAAAGCTGTGTCCTCAAATACTACCTTGCGCATCCTGTAAATGGACTCCTCTAAATGTGCTTGCAGTTTCTGCCTAGTATAGCTGCCTGCATGAATATCTGCAGACACACAGTATTGAGCTTTAGTCTCATTTTGCATTACATTGCTAAAATCAACTTCTAGAAGACTGGAAGCAGTACCAAGGTCTGCTTCCATTAGTAATTTGCAGTGACAGCATGTGGAGGAATGCTAATAACAGCTTAAACTTGATTGTACTGTATAACGGGGCAGTGCCAATAGAATGCCAGTTAAAAAAAATGCTTCTTGGGCAAGCAGCCAAAAAACTGTAGAAATGTAAAGTGACAATAATGGACCTTGTCAGACTTTCAATTTCGAAAACCGCTGAAGCCAGGAACTGTCAGACCCGATGATTAAAAAGTGCTACATGAGGATATTCAACGACCATAGAATCACTTTAAATTGACTTTAGTGCTGTTCCAGGAAAGGCCACTGAGAATGTGATCAGTATTGGTCAGAAGCGCCTGCAGTACTTATGCACTCTGCGGTGAAGCGAATGAGATAAAAAGCTAACAAAATGAAAGACAACTACCAAATGCAGGAATAGCTACAAAAATTTTCTTAATAAAGCACAAGCACACTCTGGAAGTGGGCGGGCGGGGTGCGGACATATATCTGTAGTTGGTCTAATCGAGAGATAAGAAATTAGTACTCGTTGCAAAATTATAACTTATTTCAGAGAAAGTGTGTGAACTCTGATAAACATGCCCTCCCAAAAGCTACAAACTGTAATTAACAAAATTCCTTGCTCACATTGTAAAGGGCTGGCACAACGACCAAGTTCTAAGCAAGTTTTTATAGCCTGTGTGTTGCTTCTGGACGTTAAACAACATAATTTGATGCCTTTTGCATGTGTTGCTTGCTTTTTTGTCATGTTTTCACGCTGCTTACATGCTACCGTTTATTATCCCTGCGGCATTGTAGTCATCAACAAAGCGTACAAAAGCCTCGAGGATGAGCAGCAGCGGCAGCGAGCGTTGGAAGTGATTGAAGAGGCCAAGGGTCGCACAGACATGATGGTGGGTACAGGGATGCTGTGCTTGTGACACGGGGTGGAAGTACATGCCTCTCTCAACTGCGTGCAGGTTGAGGAAAAGCGCAAGAAGCTGCGCAAGGCAGGCAAGGGTGACAAAGTGGAAGAGGATGATCCTGAAAAGGTGTGTTGAGCCAGTACTGAAGCAAAGTATCCTAAGAAATATTTTTCATTTCTTCTTGTAAAGTAGCCAAAATGCCATGTTATGCTGCATCCCAGCTTATGTAAGAGAAAAGTCTGCTTTTGTGCTTTTGTTCAGATAATATTAATTCAGAAGTATCAAGGCTTTCTTTCTTTTTCGTTTCTGTCCTGTCATCTTTGTGGCCACCTTTCAATATAGGGGTGTGCAAACGTTTGAAATTTCGAATGTGAATAGCATATGCCATTTGATTCGTATTCAATTTGAGAATTCGCTATTCGAAGTTTTCAAATACAGCACTCGTTTCTTTCTATGTACGAGGTGCTACCCAAAAGTTCCGGGAATACAGTCGTAAAAAAAAATAGGTTGACCATAACACATAATCAGCACTGTCTTCTTCAAAGTAGTCCCCTTGAGCATGTATACACCGATCCCAGCGTTTCTGACACAATTCCATGCATTTCGTGGAACTCTTCAGGCGACAGTGTGTTGAGGACCGCCTGCGATTCCGACGTCCTTTCAGCCTCAACTTCAAGAATAAGAAAAAGTCACAAAGGACGAGGTCAGGTGAAAAGGATGGGGGCGGGAATACTTTGATTTGTTTGGAAGTCAGGAACTGTCGAATAACGAGTGATGTGTGAGCGGGCTTGTTGTGATGAAGAAGCCAATTGTTGTTCTTTCCACTTCTCTGGACGTTTGCAACGAATGCTCTCTCTTAAGTGCCTCAAAACATCACAGTAAAGCTCGCTATACACGATTTGCCAAAGAGGTACGAAATTTTTGTGGACAATTCCATGTAGGTAAAACAATGAGCATGGACTTCACATTGCCCCGAACTTGACGTGCCTTTGTCGGCCGCATGGAATTTGGCAACTTCCATTGAGACGACTGCTGTTTTGTTTCAGTAACGTACCCATCTCTCATCCCCGGTTATTATACTGGAGAGGAATGTGGGATTGTCTCCGACTTGTTGCTTCAGTTCTGTACAGACAGAAACACGGTGCAGCTTCTGTTCGTCACTGAGCAGTCTTGGCACAAATTTTGCAGAAATGCGCCTCATGTTCAAAACATTCGACAAAATTCACTGAACTGTGCCGTACGATTATCCTACAATGTCACAGACATCCTTTATAGTTAGCCTGTGATTTGCAAGGACAGCCTTACGAACTTCCACTGTGGTTTCAGGGGTTGTGCTCGTTGACGGGTGTCCAGAACATTCGTCATCAACACGCATTCGACCCTCTTTGGTGCATTTATGCCATAAAAACTTTGGCTCATGGCATCGACTCCAAACGCGTCCTCTAGCATACAATGAGTTTCTGCCGCAGTTTTGCCAAGTTTAAAACAAAACTTGATTCATATCCTTTGCTCCTTGAAGTCTGCCATATTGGTTGCTAAGAAATGCGCCAAATTAGTGAAACATTGGGTTGCAAAGCAACACTTTGCAAAACAGTACTTCTCCTCAGATGCAAGTCGTTCAGCACACTGATCCGCAAGGCATACTGCTAGCTGCATTTAGCAGTGGAACTGTGTACCACACTCAGTTTGCCCATGCTTTTCAAAGTCCCGGAACTTTTGGGTAGCACCTCGTATGTGAGGAGTGCTTTGAACTGGTTCTATTGCAGTATATCCGGCTGTTGTTGCACAGGGGAACCAGTTGCTGTGTGATCGCACGGGGCACAGAACTGCTGCCCAATAATTGCCAATCCTTCAATAAGAATACCTTGCTTTTAGGCCACCTATACACAAATTTATTCCAATTTATTATGTGGCCAGTCTCGCCATGATTTCATCCCTTTGAAGCAGTGTGCGGTGCTGTAGTATCATAAATCTCTCCTTTGGCAAACACAACGCTGTACATACATCTAGTAACATGCTGTTCCCTTGTTCCATTACTGTCATTGCCATGGTGCCCCAGATAACTGAAACTGGTTGTTTATCGTTAACAAGCTCCAGTTGTCTAAACGTTTAATTGTGAACGGTATTAGATGTATCTGTCAATCTATATAAGCTCGATTTCTTTTTTTTTACCAAACGCACTCTGGGCATACTTCATATTTTATGTTACTTTAAAAATGAGAACATATTTTTTGCGGTATTTAGTGGTACTTTTGTTCTAATATTTGTATTTGATTAGGAAATGTCATTATTCAAACACCCCTAAATTTGAACCAAAACAAAGCGAAATTTTGGGACATAAACGCGCTTGCAGCCTGCCACCTTTCCGCTTCTTTCATTAAAAAAAAAAAGAGACGAGAAAACTGCTACTCTTGAGAAAAATTGTTGTAATGAAGAAATAAACATAGCTACTTTGCTAGTTTTTGTTTTGGGTAGTTCTAAGTCACCCGACACAGCGAACTGCTGCAAGCTAACTGCTAACATAATGTAGCTAACATCCTAACACCAAGTTGTTATTTTTAAATCATTATTATTTTTCCCTGCACTCGGTGACAGGCTTATAGGCTCTCGCAAGGGTTCTAACCTATCTGCTTTACCTGGCACGCCACCAAGCGCAGACTTGCTCTTGTGCACATAAATTACATTTTCAAGTAAAAACACACCATATTTTGTCACATTGTACGATTATACCGTGCACTAAAGCTTTTGTGTTTGCTCATACAAAATTCCTGCCTTTCTATCATACTGCAGTACAACCATGCAGTCTACGTGCTGACCACTAAACTGTTTGCAGACATGGAACGCAAGCGGAGACAGCAAGAAGATAGGGACCAGGAGGAAAGGCAAGTTGCTTACAGTTAATCTCATAATATTTCTTCACAGTGACAGTTAATACTGTGGTATTCCTTCACAACGACAGTTAAATCTTGGCACATGCGGAGGACTATGCTTCAGATATAGTGAAGCAGATGAAATGATTCGAGTACAAAGATTGAATTGTACTGGGCATAGTGTCACGTTTGCAAAGCCTCAAGTAGATTTCGGGCAGTGGCAAACGAGACGCTTGGTACTTCTGTTAGGTGCAAGAACTTCCTTATTACAACGCTGTCTTAGATATTACGGTTTGCGTGGACTTTTTTTTAAGTTGCTCACTGATGGTGCGTCATAATCAACTGTGGCAGATTGATGCTCGGAGCTCAAAACAGTGTTTCTCAACTGGCATGATCACAGAGCTGTGTTTGAAACTGTAAGGGAGACCATGGTGCTCACTAAATGTGCAGTCTGCTAGTGGGCAAGACGCACTTTTATCTGTGAATGTCATGTTTCTTGCCTCGGCCTGTTGCGTTTTCTTGCCTAAACACTGTCTCCACCTTCTTAGGAAAAGGAAGCGAGAAGCTGAAATTCGGGAACAAGAAAAAGCACAGGAAGAGAAGGAGTGGCAGAAAAACTATGAGGTATGACTGTGCAACAGTTTAATACATCTTTGTAACTTCATCTGCTCTGTGTGAGCAGCCCTTTGTTACCAGCGTGTCGTGATGATATACTGATGATGGTTCGAGTGTGTTAAATGTTTGCCATCCTCTAGAAAGCTGTTGCGACTTATGGTGTATTGTATTTTTAGATCCAGTAGCCGTAACAGAAATATAAGTACAAAATTGGCTTGGGTGCAACTTTCGCCTTGAGTTTGCACTTTCATGGCAGTGCAGTGCACACTTCCGTAAAACCACCTTACCAGGGAGTGGTTGAACATACAAAAATAGCATACTCGGTAGCCCGGAGTCAATGACTGCGCTAAGCTACAATGTACCCCTTCACGTGACCTAGTAAAGCCAGTCATACAACCGAATGAATGTTTGCATGCAGAGATGTGCATATTTTTCTTAATATCATAGAGAAAAAATATTTTGCACTTACCACCGCTGCGTGCTCAAATTTAGCAGAAAGATTGCCTTTCATGGTTCAGATCATTCAACGTAACACTTGACACAGTTACAGTGGAACCTCGTTGATACGATTCTGCTTAATACGTTTTTCAGGATAAGTTTTTTTTTTTTTCTTTTCCCGAAAATACGATTTGGTTGGATAATACGTTGGATGATACGATTTTTGGGTGATACGCTTTATTTTCCGGTTCCCGTGAAGGTTGTATCAACGAGGTTCCACTGCACTTGCCTGGTTTTTAAGGGGGAGAAAAATGCACTGTTGCTTTTGTTTATGGGGAAGCTTGCTACTGCCAAGGAGGCACTAGCACAGACTTGTGTTGCGGAGTTGTAGGGCACCTGCTTCAGAGCTGTACGGTTGTTTGTTTGAAGCCATGTAAAATTTGTTAACTTTTTCTCATTTTGTTTTTGTTCCCAAGGCCTTGAGCAAGATGTTACAAATAACTCTTATGTTATAGGGATAACCTGATACCTAGCTCACAACTGTTTAGCGCAGTAAAAGTAATTGCCTCCAGCACACTGCCTTGTGCAGAATATAATTGTACGGGGCTGGTTACATAAATAGTTAACTATTGCTCTTTATATGCAGTTATTTTTGCATATTATACATGCCAGACATACCTATTTCTTCCTTTTTCTAAGGGAGTGCAATTTGAGGTGCAGGTTACATAAGTACAGTTTAGTGCAAAAGTTTAAGAACCAGAGGTGGTGCTAAAATTGTTTTTTTTTTTTATTCGCAGTCCAGGCATAAAGGCTGAAATCAAGTGGCACTGCCTACGTGTGCCTGTTCGGCCAGCATCACGCATTAATACAATTTCACGTTGCACGGCTGTGCTAGAAGAAAATTTTTCTTGCTCATGCCATGGTCACTAGACCTTTGCACTCGACTTGCAAGCTGTACATGCGAATGTACAGTATATTTGTCAAAGCTTCCTGCTCCATCTCAGCCGAGGCTATCAGATCGCACTGTCTGTCAGACAAGACTGTGTCATCAAGCCATTTTCTCTCACGATTTTCAGCACAGCCCAGAGTATAAAATTCATATCATTGTGGGCATTTCAGTGCTCATTTGTAGTATATGAGTTCGATTGCCTGCAGATGTGAACCTATTCCTCACCAAAATGTTCCGTCTGCACTCTTACGACAGTAGCAGTTTTTCTAATGCAGTCGAAACTAGGAGAATGTGCAATTTATTCTGTTGCACATTTCAAGTGGGCAGCCTTTCTTTTTTTTTGTGCAGTCCTCGAACTTAACGTGCCTCAGCAAATTGCCACTGGTAGTTATGACCTACCAGCACAAACCCTCTTTTCCAACATAGCCAGCAGACTCATGCATTTGTTGCATTGGTTGGCCAAAATACTCTGCTCGTCATTGTGGGTTTTCTCAGAGCAACCAAATTCAATGAGCAATGTTTTTTTAATTATCATCATCATTCCCTTTCATTTTGTACCACTCTCCTTAACCCCATTGAGGTGTAGCTCTTCAGAATGCACCGGTTTAGGCCAGACTAGTACTTAGCTTTATTTTTATTTATTTTTTTTCTTAGAATGTATCAGCATTACAGCGTTCTTGTTCTCCTGTCTAGCTGCTTGAAACACGCTGGTTTTGGCTGACTACTTGGCTCTTTCTTTACAATCTCATATCATTACAGCTGTCGTGTTGTTTGTCCTTGTCTTTTGCCAACACTGCTAAGCTGTTGAAACATTCGAACACACTTGTATCGACACTAGGTCTGCTTATCAGTTCTCCCTCCCCAATGTCTTCTTCCACGCTTTTCTTCCCGTGATGCTGCTAGATGATCTCCCGCTCGCATGCCACATACATATGTCTGCATTGCAGGAGAGCCGCGAGAACCGTGTGTCAAGCTGGAAGAACTTTCAGACGGGCAAGAAGAGCAAGGCCTACAAACCACCAAAGCACAGAGCCGAAACTCGCTGATGGTCCTGCGTCACACATTGTTTCCATCAAGAAGAGAAAGTCTGGGGAGGGGGAGGGGTGCATGTCTGAGCCGTGTATTAAAACACAGAAAAACAGTGTGTCGTCCGCACGATTTTGTCAGTCATACATCATGGAGTACAGCTCCTGCCGGAGCCGTATGTAGTCCTCTTTTTCGGTGCTTGTCATGCGGGCCACCATTTCCTCTGTGACATCCTGCAGAGGCACCGGCTTCCCTTCCACCATAACCTGGGTCTCCTCCTCTTCTTCGTCGTCGTCTTCTTCATCGGACTGCGCAACGTCTCGCACCGGCTCGGGCATACCTGCCGCAGAAAGCCAAGGCAGCAGAATGCTCACATTTAGCACTCGGAGAAACAGAATGTCTAACAAGGAACAACTCTAAAAACTGCATAAATAGCTCATGAAATCAAAGGTTTGGTGGAAAATTCTGTTACTGACCAAGTCAAAATAATAAAAACTTATGACATTTTGGGTTTCGTATTGTGCCTGAAATGACCCACCGTGGTAGCTTAAAGGCTATGGCTTTGTGCTGCTGAGCTCGAAGACAAGGGTTCGATCCCGACCGAGTCGTGCACATTTCTTTGTGAGCAAAATGCAAAAATGCTAGCGTACTTATATTCAGGCGCACATAGAACCCTAGGTCGTCAGAATTATCCAGAGTCTCCCACTGCAGTGTGCCTCATAATCACATTTATTACACGGCCTTGTTAACAAGTGTTCCATGGGAAACCCAAAACATTTGATGTTTCAACTTGGTCAGTGGCCCATTCTTTCAATCAAGCCTATAAAACATGTGTCAACATACTGAAACTTTCTCTACTACAGAATCAACTTGACCAAAAAAAATCTAGTGGTGATTTAGCGGTAAATATGAGAGAAATGCGTTAGTGTTATGTCACACCTCTTTAATGTCCCAGATCCATGATTTATTTAAACCACATTCACCACATTACAAAGTGTTCTGGAGCTCACTCGAAAGACATCCTGGCTCTTCAAGGATGCAAGTGCGATTGACGGTGGTCCAGAGCAGGTCACCGTCAGTTGCACTATATACTATAGTATATACACCTCTACCAGCATGACCGGCTTCTCACATTTCACGCACATGCACTTTTTTTTTGCACTTTGACACTCCTAATGCTAACACACAAATCATTTTCTTTTTTCAGGGTTTTGAAATTTCAAATCGACATGTCTGGCACCGCATTACTACTCGCTAGCATTCTTGTTAGCGCAGATGGTAGAATGTACAGGCTGCCGCTAGGCATATGTGATCATTTCACAGTGCTTTGGCACTGCTACTAAGCGGATGCAAATCATATTTAAAGCTGCATCATAAGAATAATTGGGTCAAATAGTTAATAGGGCTTCGTTACCACTAATTGAACCCCCTTATCACAGTAAAGCTTACTGCCAACATTTTGAGCAGTGAAAGAGCATTTGCATAGACTCTTTGCCCTCTTCTCTAAGATCCTGAGTGAAATGTTGGTGTGAAGTTATCGCACAAAATTTTTTTTCGTAAGCTTGGGAACTCTTTCTGAAAGCTATGCCATGTGTATGCACAAAATGTAATTACTGCACGAACTTGACAGGTGAGACAGTACTTGCAAGTAAAGAATGCATCAACATAAAACTATGGTTATGATTTGATGTGGCTTAGCCAAGTTTGCTGCTCTCCCTACGAGAGATCAGTTTTTTGCACCTCCTAAAGATAGGTGTGTTGTGCTTAGTCTTGAAGGTAGCAAAGAGTAGCTTTTGCCCTTTGCCATGCAAGTCCTCTTGCAAATTTGTTCATTGTAGCAGGAGCGCTTAACTATTAGTGAAATGCAAGATTCATATCCTGCTATAGTGCAAGATGTATCTAATATATTCTGTGGCTAGTTGGGTGAACTGTATGATTACTTGTGTTTGCTAGCTACAATGAAGTGTGAAGAAAACTGAAAAAGAGCAGGTGCACAACACAAGCAAATGAAATCGCAATGCCAAAATATGTGGAAAGCAGAGTGTTTCACCTTGGGCGTCTTCCGAGTCACTCGAGTCCTTTGGTGGCTGTGCAACAGGCTGCTTCTCATGTGCCAATAGTGTTTCCATGATGGCACTGTGGGGCCGTGATCCCGTTTCAGAGATGACAGGAGCCACTTCTTCAGGTACATTAACCGGCTGCAAAGTGAGATGAAAGTAGTTGTAATAACGCAGACCAATTAACCTTCAGCTAAGTAGAGACACAAACTGTTACCAGTTTTAACTGTTAACCGGTTTAAGCAGTTGTTATGCAAGTTTTTGAACTACAAGCCATGCTGATCAGTTTGGTGTTGTGTGTCATGACAGTATTTACATGTATGACTCAGTCACTGAAAAGTGCAGAGCAAGTGCCAAGACTGGCACTGGTGAAAAGACCTATTTTATGATGAGTTTCAGAGACTCCATTGTAGCCTCAAAGGGTGCCAGCAATGGTATCCAATGGACAAATGTTGTTCAAAGCACAGTTCATCTTGGCACAGCTGACGGGACAAGAAGGTGAAGAACGAAAGGAGGTGAAGAAAAAAAAATCCTACATTTGGAGCAAGGTTGACATCATGATTCGTAAATTGCATGCATTGTAGGTGAAGCATAACTGCGAGTCGGCCTAGTTGGAACATATGCATTTGTAAACACTTTTTGCGTGCAAACAAACAAGGACGAAGAAAAGGAGCAATTTTAGGTGGCACTGCTGTAGCAGCAGTGCCACCTACAATGGGAGTGGGACCCCATGGTAATAAAAGCGGGACATGTCCCACCTAAATTGGGAAGTCTGGTCACCTTAGTAATGCTAGACTCGCACTTTACCAATGCACGATTTAACAGGCACTAGCCCAAGCAGTACAGAACATTTTTAAATGTGTTGCAAAATATTGTCTACTGTAAAGATGAAAGTGCATGCTGCATGTCTTGCACCTTTACGTGCAAGCAACATCAAGCAGCACGTCACACTTGCCATCAGGAACCTCCTTGTTCATACAAATTTGAAAGGCACTCATGCACACAGCTGAAAACCGTGATTTCCAAAGTGGTAAATTACTCAAAAAAAAAAAGAAAGAATTCTAGAATTATGCCACTGGCTGATACAACCTGTAGCTTTTTATGCACTGTTTGGAGCTTGTGAAAAGTTACACGTGTATCATGGACTTCGCTCTGTACCATGGGCCAGGCGATAGTTTGGTGCTGGTCGAACTGACCACCAAACAGTGAAAAATGCTGGAGCTTCCCTTGCAACAACCACCTAGCAAACTTGTGTACATCTTCCACCTTGCATCACTTAGCGATGATTCAACTCAATATTGCACTGGCCATCTACTGTTGTGCCAATTAGCTCGATTCAGAGACTGTCACACCAAAGTGGTAGTTTAAGGTTTGATTTAAAAGACCAGGATGTATTTTTCTATCACAAACACAACTGCTCGTGCTGTATGATGGCGCTCCTGTAGCACTCCTGGTACTCCAGAAGCACAGTGTGCAAGGTCAAGAGTTGCTGCACTTTAAAGCTTTGCAGTGTTGGTGATGCAATAAGTGCTCCAGGAACTCTGGACAGATGGTACAGCACCTGTAAACATAGCATGCGAGCATATATATATATATATATGTCCCTGACGTGTTTGCTTTGTAACCTTGTCCTGAAAAGCACACCAACCTGCCTGTGGAAAAGTATTTCTGCATTATATTTCTTCTACCGTGAGCTTTCATCTAGGGGCCTCTACTAGCCAATGAAGCTAGTTCCAGTGCCTCCATCGCTTTTTTGAAGCGCAAGGCGTGCGAAGCACTTGCTACTGTGCACTATTCTCGCAAAAGCTGCGCAAGAAGCTCACCGCGGTCGGCGTGTCGATAACTGTGCTGTGGACCATCCACGCTGGCGCCTCGCGCTGGGGCGCCGAAGGAGCTGAAGGGGTCGCTTCGCCCAGGTTGACGGTGATGCCAGCACCCTGCCCCGAACCCTGGTGACGCGTGGCGTCGCCGCTCCAGGGACCATCCCTGGACCGGCCGTGCGCGCCCGACTGCATTTGGAGGGTCGGACTGGCGCGCCCTCCAGCACGGCGGCTCTGCTGCAACACCGCGCTGAGGTCTGTAGGCTCGGGCTCGAGCAAGTGCGGCGCAAGCCGCACGTCGTCCAACTCGCGAAGAAGCGTGTACAGGGGCTGTATCTGATCGTTGAACCGCGCCAGCAGGAGACGAGAGTCCTGCCGCGGCAGGGCCGCCTGGTCCTCTTCAACCGGCGCGCAACAGTAGCTGCAACGGAACTGGCCGCTGGCGAAGTCGAGCAAGCGGTCCGCTTCCAGGTCCGTGAAGCTCTTGGAACAGCCGGTGCACCGGAACGACGCGCGACTCGTCGAGTCGCGCTCCTCGGTTTCAATCTTGCGGCGCATGTGATCGAGCTTGTATTTGACCACGTTCACGAAAACCTTGTAGTTTATGTAGTAGTAGTTTTGGCGGGTTGCCTTACCGTCGCTACCCGTCTCCATCCGCAGTCGGACCTTGACGAAACGATCGCTTTTGAGCTGAGCGACAACGGCTCGCAGCTGCTTCTTCTCCAGCTTGAGGAGATCCGCCAGGTCGTCCTCCTTGACGCAGGGGTTCCGAATGAGCATGTCGACTACGATTACATGTTCCACGCTGTAGAAGCCCCGGATTGTTAGCCGGACGAGCTTCTTGAGCGAACTCGGCACCTCTGTCACAACCTCACCACCTCCTTCCATTGTGATCCCAGACACGCACTGCTTTAGTATCTACGTACTTTGGTGTATATATATATTCTCACGATCACACGGCACAAAGAGTAAGTGGAGCGCGAACTGTCAGTTTAAAACACAAACTGACGCGCAGACACACCTGTAGGACAGAACGTCCATCTTCCACACTTCCGCGCCGAGCGAGAAGTTAATTCAGCACATGATTCAGCATGAGGTTCATACCGCAGTATTGTAGGGCAGCTTGTTGTTAGCGGTTGTCAGTTATCCTACACAACTACATCTAAAAATAAGTTAAATTAAATCTTAATGTGAATAATAGGCTGCAAAGAATAAATTACGTATTTAATGTCTCTTCGTTTATGGTTTACATCCTCATACGGCCATCCTCCGTGTATGTGTATTCGGCTTGTTCAGTAGTCAACAGAGCATACGTCTGCTTAGTCAACCTTAGTTTGTGTAGTTTATGCGAGCGGTGGTTCGGATGCTTTACTGGTTGATTTCACATCATTCCACGAGTACATGGTACGCGTTTGCCTCTATATATCTATAGCGAGATCCCTTGAAGTACCTTACTCTACAAGATGAGAAAAAACGACAGTACCTTGGCGTCAATTGACAAAGTCAAAATACTCGTCGTTGGAGACTCGGGTAATACAGACGCCCATTTTTATTCCGACAAAATGCGACTGACAAAATGCAATTCCTCCCAGGCGTGGGGAAGTCTTCGGCAGTCCATCTGCTGTGCCACAACCGTCCTTTGGCGAATGCCTCCTGGACTATCGGCTGTAATGTTGAGGTGAAAGTAAGTTAACATTAAATTTGATCTTCAGTTCACATGCAGATAGTTTATTCCCTTACGGCGAATGTTTTATGTTAATTTTCGTGTTTATTTTTCCTTCAGTTGCACGAGTACCGCGAGGGCACCGCATCTCAAAAGACGTATTTCGTCGAACTGTGGGACATCGGCGGCTCCAGTAGTCACACTAGCGCCAGAGCGGTCTTTTACAACTCCTTTCACGGTGAGGCCACCGCCCGTGTTGGCAGGCTGGAGTAGTCGCGTTTGGTTGTCTTAAGAAAGTTTTAGAAGTGATTCTCTAACCGGCCTGCACTGGCTCACGCTCTGCTTGTCCATTTCGACGACTAACAGATTTGTTCGCAATATCAAAAAAGAGTATTTAAAGTGATAAGCATCATCACATAGTAACTGAGTATAGTATTAAATGCTATACCGGGTGAAAAGCATGCCAGCACAGTAATAGCCTCTCAGGAAAGTAAGCTGGGTTACTTTCTAGATACATTCCAAACGATGTTCTGCACTGATCACCTTCAAGATTTTTCAAAACTAAGGCAGTAGTACCCATCTCATGATTAAGGTCGACGTTAAGGCGATTAACATTAAAGCAATGTAGCGAAACTCCTAATTGCCAATCAGACACATGAAGTGGCACTCTCGCAGCCAACCTCAATGGAAAATGTCACCGCGACACAGTATATACCCTGTTGTAATCACTGCACCCCAGATGAAACTCCATAGCATTCTTACATTCTTAGCATCCTCACGGCAATTTCGTTGCAGTGGCTCTCCTTCAAGCAGCCGCGCTTGATGGAGGTGTCTTGTAGATGGAGTGCTTTCACTTTATTATATTTAAGGCTACAAATAACCCTTGTGTCACCTCAGCACATCCATTCAAGGGGATGGCCAAAGAATGGACACATACTAATATCGCATACACAGTGACAAAGTTATCTGTTCGGGCACATACCCACTGACTCAAGTTGGATACTAAGCCACACCGCAGCCAGGAGCAAGTTGTCTATTTGGCCACATGTATAGTGCACTAGAATAATTATTCTAGTACACTATAGCCACATACCTAGCAGCCTATGTTGTCCTTTTGGCAAGACAGCAGCCAGCACATACCTAGTGGTCTAAATACAAATACAGATTGGAAAAGTGGGTAAAGTTCCCAAAGAATGCCAATCACATTAAAAGTCTCTCTCCAAGAAACAAGTCATAGGAAACTGGTAATGATGTATGTGAGCCTAACAACTTGTTATACCCACCCAACATAAGAGGATAAATACAATTTTAATGTTTTATTTGCTTATAAGGTACTGGCCAGCTACGCTTTGGCAGCCATAGTAGGAATGGGTACATCAGATTAAAATAGGAGAAAACATACAACAGAAACATTTGTGCTGACAGCAAGGAACCAAAAAAAAGCAAGAAAATTCTTGAATGAAAGCCAAGAACATTCAAAACACCCACATGTCAAATGCTACTGGTAGGTGCAGGAAAAAAGAAGAGTGGCAATAGGAAATCTGCAATTAGCACGTGTACATGGTATGCATACACACATGAAAGGGCCATTCCACTGATGCCATAAGTATGAAGCACAGAGAGAAGAGCAGATGTGGCAAAATAGTGCCCCGGAATGTTGGGGGCAAAAAAAAAAAGTAACATGCTTCATTGAAGTTTTTGCGCAGACGCGACAGAAGGCATTCTGAGTTGAGCATCACAGATGAAATTATATGGCAGATGTGAATGCATCGACTGATGAAAGCTCAATGCCTTCACATGGATGTGCATTCCATTAAGCTATGGTTCTCTGTTATCTTGCTACTACCTATGAGTATAAAATATCAGAAGTACTGCTACTTGAAATTATCTGTAATGTGCCAGAGTAACCCCACGGAATATTAAAATATAGTAAATTGAGTAACGCATGCACTACATTCGAGTCTCAATTATATCAGCGTACAATCCCTAATCTCTTCTTTGTGTAAAGCAGTGTTTCAGTATATGGAACAAACTGTGATCAAAACTAAAACCATGACTCTATACAGCAGCTTTGGTGCTGCAAACTTAAATGGCAGTGTTCCACGAAATGGCGAAATGATACACAAAATGAGCACATTTACTGGTGTTAACTTATTCTCGGACATTTTATGCACCTGTGTTTTGTGCCTCCTTTTAGGTCTTATCCTTGTTCACGATTTAACCAACAAGAAGTCTCACGAAAACCTAAGAAAATGGCTTTCTGAAGTTCTTTGCAAGGACTGCCCATCCAAGAAGGCAAATGGGTATGCTGTGAACTTTTTGTGACTCCTTCTCTTGAATTTTTATTGCAGGAAGAAAACAAATAAACAACAAAAGAACAAGCAATATATATAATTTAGCCAGCATTAGCTGGTGGAATTGCTATCTGCAGTGATTGATACAAACTAATTGTGGGCAGAGAAATGATCGAAATGATTTGCGATTTAGTGTAGGTCATAATCACTCATTTAATCGAAAATTATTATATTTTAGGCAACCACTAAAATTTGCTCATCGTTCTCGCCAGTATTTGCAAGTTTCTTCACTGTCTTCACTTTGCAGAGTGCTTGAGTTTGATCAAGAGATGTTTGCCGACAGCCAAGTCCCTATCCTGGTTGTGGCAACTAAGGGTGACCTTGTCCCCCAGACAGCAGGACGTGCTCTGGCGACTGTAGCCGATGAATGTGGCACTGACCAGGTGCTTCTGGTGCGTCTTGGTATATTTTCTTTATCATACTGCAATTATAAGCGTTTTCATTGGAGTGCAGAGAATAGGTATGGTATGGTATGATATTACGGTCCCTAGGATCAGCACGTAGCGGGCCGCTCCCACGTCGGTACAGAAAGGCCGAGCCTCTCTGCTGCGTCGCGGGCCCGATGGGCTTGCTTAAAATTAAATGTCTCTTTTATCACTCAATCAAGTCCACTGAATGCCTTTACTGACTTTGGTGTAGGCTTGCAATTGAGCACCCTGTCCACACGCTTGTTTTGTAGCGCCACAGCATTTAGTTGGGCCTTTTGTGTCAGCGTGCCATTCATTTGAAAAGAAAAGTTGAGTTAGACTAATGCAAGCTAGCAGGGCAGGATCTTAGTGTCAAAATTTGTATGAGGATCGCTGCCTTTTCTATGATAAATTAAAATTCTGAAAAGAAAGAAAGAAACCTTCACATATAACTAGCAAAGATAACTGCATACAGCAATGTTAGAATATTTTTTATTCGGAACAGCTGTCAGCTCCTCGCAAAGCTCCAGAAAATTCAATCTTGTGTGCGTGTGTGAGTTTCAGTCATGGTCATGTTCACTGCTGCTCTCTTTTGATCGCGGAGCGGCTTCATGGTAGGACAAATTTATGCATACTACTGTGAAGTCGCACTTGAAGCCAAAATTTGTCTAACTTGCACATTATATTTAATTTTCAGTGTGTGTTACACATGTGAAAATGTGGTATATTTCATAAAAATCTTTGCAGTATTGATATTATATTAGCATGACCCAGCTTGGAAGGCAGGTGTGGCTTGTATGGTGTATGTATAAGTAACTTCCTTGCCGTTATTCTGCTATTCTAGGACAATCACAATCCGAAGACACTTTCCCCCGGGTCCAGTAATGCCCTCAAGGTAACTAGGTTCCTGGACAAAGTTGTGGAGCGACGCTTCCGTAGCGGAGTACCCTCTCCTCCGATGTCTGCCACACTTCCAGTGGTTGATCGTCGGCGAGCCAAGCTTTCACATTTGGACTGAATGGACTGACAAAAGACTACATGCTTAAAAGATGCTACCTGTGCTGGACACAACTGTTGTTTGCATCTGTGAATATAAAAACAGCAATTTCGTTCCCGTTGCACTGTGACCATGACTTGCATTATGACAGACTATGACTTACATCAATAAATACTCTTAGCATCTGAACAGTACGTCTCAGGAAGCAGTTGAATACTTATCTGACAGCTTTTGTAAAACTGTGCCTTTTTTCGCGATAACCTTGCGCTCCCACCAATCTGATGGAAAGCAATATGGCTACATAATTTTCATGTCATAACGACACTAGAGTGACATGTTCTAGTACACTCTAACGACACTGTGCAGACAGACATGTTTCCTAGGCGCTCGATGCGTCAAGAGGTGTAATTATCTTTGCCTTGTGAGATAGCTAGCAGTCAAAGTCTGGGACGAAGTTGCAGAGTGTAATAAATCGGGTGTCACAGCTTTCTAATGCAAAGCAGGTCGTCAAGTCGGCGTTCAACACGCAGCGAAGCAATTTGCGCATACCCGAATACCATAAAATGAGTCGACGCCAATTTATAAGCACCTGCGTTTGGTTTTCACCCAGTTCGCGCATGTGCTTCTTGGTGGGTTTATTCTCCTCGTGAGGCCAGCACGTGCCTCAAAGAATTTTGCACAAGCGCTCTTCGCATACGGTGAAAATGGCTGATTGCCCGTTAATTTGTTAAATTGAATATTTCGCTGATTCGACCATTTGGCCTATGGCTACTTCTATGACTATCTTCGTTTGCTTGTCAAGTTAAAAAAAATGCTAACGTTGAAACGGCTCATCTACTGAAAAACCGTACAAACCGATGTTATTTCATGGCGCCCTGCCCGTGTGGCATTTACTTTTGACAAGAGCCGACAGCGCTTCGGCGAGACACGGACTCTGGGACTCTGGCTAACACCAAATAGATTCCTTAAAAATTTTTAGTAGGAAACTCAATGCCATGCAGAATAGTATGGCTAGAGTGTACTCTATGGCTAATCATGCTTTATGGCCAACACCTCCTAGATTGTTGCTCTGGCCACACTGGATTCAACATGGCGGCGCACATCATGCAGGAGCTGGAAAGCTCCGCACAGATTCTCCTGGTATGTAAATTTTGACGTTTTCCCACTGCCTTCCGCTAACTAGGTTACGAATTTTACGTATGTTAGACGCCTTTCAGCTTGCGCGCCTTCTTGCATTTGGCCAGTGAATGTCGCTTTTAGGTCATTGTTTCAGGCCCCGATCCAAGCACTTGCCGCCTTGTTGTATAAACAAAAATTGAATGAGACAGCCTTTGATTCATACGTTCTCGTGCTTTTCGCTGTAATAGGTACTGAGTCTTAGTGCGATACAACTGGTTTGACTTATTCTAGCATCACTCGGGCTATGTTGTCACTTCAACGCTGTCGGCCTAGTTTCAATGGCACGGGTTAAGATTGACGGCACAGCCAACGCGTAAATTTTTCCTCCGCGCTTTTGTGGCCGGCTGCGGCTACTTCGTTATCCACCGTGTTGCTTACGAGATCTTTGTGTGACGCTGAAACTGAGCGCTGCCTGTGTCTGCAGGGAGGGCCCCAGATAGCTTCTCGCGGACAGGTCCTACCTATTTATACACAAGTCGCGTGCTTTGACGTCATCAAGATCAACAACCGTAAGATGTACGATTGACTATAGCCTGTTATATACACTAAGCGACATGCCACTATTAAGCGAGGGTTTTGATGGCACCTCGTCCGGCTGCAGAGAGCATATGCGAAGATGCAAGCACATCTGTGGATGACGTTTATAACTATTTCTAATCTTCCTGGCCTGTTACTCTGTGGTATGTAAATAAAGGTTGATCTGATCCACAGGGAAAATGTGAACGGCTAGAAAAAGCACCGAGACCAATGCACCATGTTGCACTTCTTGATGTGGTAATTGTTTAGCCCGCTGTTGTGCTTTACATTTTATAAGCTCACACACCGACTTATTCGGGTCTTTAAAAAAATTGAAAAAACATGGGATAATAAAGACAACGACAAAAACACAGTGCACAGGACATATGCTAAACTTCCAACTGAGAATGCTTTAGGACAGTAAATTGTTGAGCTAGTTGGTTCGGCATATCTTGCAGGGGTGAGCGCATAATGGGTACGGAAAGAGAGAAACAGGACGGAAAGATGCTCACTTGCAACAGAGTTTATCTTGAAAAAAAAAAAAACAAAAAAAAACACCCACCACGAGCACTCATGCACATGCACTGACATCGGAATTTTTAAATAGGAGATAACTGTTGCTCACACAAGAAATTGGTATAGCAGACACACGTTTCCGTCAATCATAACTCTGTTGGTGCTAGTGGGAGTATTGTCAGCATGCGCAAGAATGCTTATAAGTAAATTAAAACTTGCAAAACTAAATAGGTGGAAGGAGAGGAGCGCATTTCCAACTGCTGAGGTGTATTGGAAAAACGCTGCATTTAAAACCAAGGACGTCGCATCATTTGGTCATCTGCTTCATGTACACAAAAAGTACAGCATTTTTTTCAGCAAGCTTTAATTGTATGTTATGTCTGTAGTATGCACTGCATCTTTGTCCTTGCTTGACATTGTTCGCTATGTTTTTTGTTCTTCGTTATGAACCACCTCGCTCAAGAAAACATTTTTCTAAGCTATCTCGATTTTACTTTTAGTGATACAAGAAAAATAAAAATATGGTCATATCTGTCCCCATTTGCTGCTCGTCTATCATGTTTTGATGATTAATTATGCATATACACTTGCTGAATTTGTTCTAGAATAGAGTGCTGATGTAAAGTGTAGCTTTGTTTACATTGTTGCAGTGCATTTTCTTTTTGTGTGCCTCATAATCAGATCATGGGTCTGACACATAAAACTGCAGAATTTAATTTTTTATGTTGTTGTAGACTATTTAAATGTGGTGATGAGCATTGTGCTCAATGTTAGCATTTCTCATGCCATTGAAGAGAGAATTAAATTGGGTTTCTTTTAGAGGTGGTCATACATCAACCTTTTCGAATAGTCGAACATGGACGCATGTATTTACAGCATGACCATTAGTTTTAATGTAATTAACTACAATGCCTGTACTGACTTGTGAAAAAAAAAAAAAAAGCGACCTAACTATCCCCTTAGGGACAAAGGATCACTACTTGGTCATAAAGATGCATAAATGGCCTCTCAGCAACATAAGATTGTATCTTCGTAAACTTATTGTACCAACCCCCGGTATAGCATGGCTTCTAATTGGTTTCAAAATTATGGTGTTATCTTGCATCATTGTAATGTCATGTTAAGTGTCCTATTAGTATTTTCTTGCAGTATAGTATAAATGGCCTCTCAGCAACTTAAGATTGTATCTTCATAAACTTATTGTACGAACCCCCAGTATATAACATGGCTTCTAATTTGTTTCAAAGTTATGGTTGTTATCTTGCACCATTATAATGTCATATTAAGTGTCCTATTAGTATTTTCTTGCACTGTGCAGTATGCACACCTCTGAGCAAATTGCTTGAATAAAGTCGACAAGGGAACAGCGCGAAAAGATGAAGGACAAGAAGGGGGGGAACACACACCAGCGCTGACTGACGACTGAATTCTTAAGAAAGGAACACAAATATATACCCAAAGAAAACAAAGGTACATCACTGCGCATGACCAAGAAGAATGCAACACCAATATAGATTTGCCCAGAATTATTGCGGTTAAGATTGTTAGTTCTGCCTCAGTCAAGGCCAAAGACGGAGTGCTGATGCAAGACGCGCCATTCCTTGCGATAGCAGCTACTTCGAAGATTTCACTGTGCACAAGCATCACTGTAGCGTTTGCGGATCATGCACCGTGAGAAGTCAAGCCCCGGAGTACGGCACACATCACATTCACTGTAGTGTAAGGTCAAGTTGCTGCCTTTCTTAATAAAGAATACAGTTGTCAGTCAGCGCTGGTGTGTGTTCCTCTTCTTGTCCTTCATCTTTTCGCGCTGTTCACCTGTCGAATATGTAGTGATTAGCCCAAGCCTCCAAGGTGTTGCTTGAATAAAGAAACGTCTTTAATCCTGTGTCTAGTGATGCTTTTCTGGTTGCACTGTTCTGGCAGTTCGCTGATTGAATGAGCGATTTACCCGATCAACTTTGCTGGGCTGTGCTGCATAAGTTTATCAGTCAACACAGACGTGCCCTAATCTGCTAGACGCATTCTGCATTCGTGAAAATAGTATAATGTTGCATGATCATCACAAATGAAGGGTACATGACACAAGCCAGTGTCCTTCCTTTATAATGTTTGTAGCGTCTCTTTCGTCCCTGATTATCTTGTGAAGTTACCCTGAACGCTCTGTCCTAACCTTTGGCTGATAACGGTTATGAATAATGGTAATCAAACATCTGCTCTTTCTTTTCTTTTTACCATCCTTACACCTCCTAGCTAATGCTCCTCCGAGTTGTAAAATGTAACATGGTAATGTAGGATAATGTTTTCACCAATGTGCGGCTTTCCCTATTGTGTGTTCTCACTTTAGGCTCCGCCTGATCGAGTGACAGCGGAGCAACGACATGCGGCCGAGAGGACATTTCTTGACTTTCAGAACACTCGAGCTCCATTTGAGCTGTGCAAATGCATTTTGGGTGAGTCCTGCCCACTTTGTGCATGGGGCACTGAAAAATTTTGTATTGATTCTCACATGTTGGCAAGCTCACTGACCTTCTTTACTGGGGCTTTGTCTATTTGCTACACACAGCAGAATTACCCGCCGGGGTGACTCAGTCAGCTAAGGCGTTGCGCTGCTGAGCACAAGATCGTGGGATCGAATCCCGGCTGCTGCGGCCGAATTTTGATGGAGGCGAAATACAAAAACGCCCGTGTGCTTGCGTTGTAGTGCACGTTAAAAAACCCCAGGTGGTCAAAATTAATCCGGAGCCCTCCACTATGGCGTGCCTCATAATCAGAACTGGTTTTGGCACGTAAAACCCCAGAAGAAGAAGAAGAACACAGCAGAATTAATCAAGCCACCTTTGCTTGCTGTTGCTCTTGCAAGTGCTGCTGTTGCAACTGGGTCAGACTTAGCGTAATGGAAAAAGAGGAAGCGCTATTTATAAACAGATGTATTAATGAGTTAGCTGGCTCAGGACACTTTAGTAACTTATTGCTGAAAAAGAAAAAAAAAAAAACATGAGATAAAACATCCTTTTTTTTTTCTTTTGTCTTCGCGCTATTTGCAATATTTGCAACAGGGTGCTAAGTTGCCTTAGCACCCTGTTGACTAGCTCAGCATACGCATCTTAATGGTAATATTGCTCTGTGCAGTTTTTTCAGATCCCTTGGCCATGCTCTAATTATTAATAATAATCAACTGTTTGAGGCCAATGATCGCGGTGGGTAGTTGGTGTGTGTTACTGGAACAATTTGGAGAGGTGCAGATTGTAAAAATGTTGAGGTAGCACTGCATTTTGTTTATTATTGGCAATGCTAAAGCATTCTGGTCTTCTGAGCACGGTGAAGCAGCATACTTTGGAGTTTACAGTAAAGCTTACCACTTGTTACTTTCAGTGGACATCTGTAGGTACTTCATCATGTTCATAGTGAGATAGTACATACAATATTTTTCTCAGGGCAGATTATTTATTAGAGTCCTTATATTTATTAGGCTTTTTTAAGATAACGACCATAAAGAAGCCATTAGCATGATTTGGGCTTAAATATTGTGCTCTGTTGCATGTCAGTTTATAATTTAGTGTATATAAGATAGTGGTGCACAGCTTTCAGTCGAATGTGTTGCAGGACTGTTTGCTGCATTTTAACAGCGAAGCTGTTTAAGCCAGCCGTAATTTGTGGTTCGTATCAAGAAACTATCAAGAAATAAAAGAAAATAAACTTTCATGTCGAGGCGGGATTCGATCCCGTGTACCCACAGTCCCAAGGCGAGGGTCGTAACCACTAGGCTATACATCCACGCTTGCAGAACATGCATTTATGCGAACCATAGGATTGTGTTCGAGCGTCGTCATCTTTGTCCATAGCTGGCGCGTTCGCAAGCTTCTACTCTGCGAGGTGAAGAAGAGGTTTTGCGTGCTATGCTCAAAGAGAGATAAAGAGAGAGAGAGAGACGCATTCACTGGAGCGGGTCGGCTGGAACGGGTTGTCGGCATTGCAACGCGGTGTCGGTGTTGCAAGCTGCGCTATGCAATGCGCAGTGACGGCCGTAAATCCGAGACGCGTGAAAAGAAATTATCATCATCATGAGTAATAAGATGAAAAGTTCGCGCGCACTTCCGGAAAATGCTGGGCTACGATCGCCCAGCTTTGCTGTTTCAAATGTTGCACGGCCGAGTGCAAGGTTAAGCCTTTTTGCTTTAGGGTCTCTAACGTAATAAGTTATTAGTGTACACATTCCATTTTATTATGTTGACAGTCTTCGGCTTGGATAAGTTCTAGCCTGACATATGCATATTACAGTTTACCGAATACCAAATATGTAGGTGGGAGTAATGCATTTATGCCACTCATAAAGCTGATTAATGTTAGTGGTAGTTTTTGCATTACTGCATGCTGCAGGTATGATGGCTGTTTTTCACTGTCCTCCTTCATTCTTAAACCTAATGCTGCACTCTGCTCGTCATAAAACCAATTTTTTAAGTTGATGTACAGTATCCATAACTCTTTGAATTTTAAGTCACGAATACTTATCTTTTGCTAAGCAATCTTTGACCCACAGTTATTGTGAACTTGCCTGAAACCGTTCCACGCTTATATTAACACATTGAAATACTTTTCCCCATGTTGACTTTTGGAAATCTTTACCTGGCTATATATGTTCCCTTCCATTACATGAATTTTTCACCATACCTAATGGCAGTGTAGTTTCATAGCTTTTTCTCTATTATTTGCATAATTTCCGATTTTGTTGGTTGAAACATGTCTAAAGTTTGTGGAAGTGTACTTTTGTAGCCTTATGCTTTGTGCCCACTCATGCAATAGCCATTTCTGTGCTGCGGTATATTGGGTTGGGTTACTGGCTGACATTTTCTGTCTTGTTTCCCTGCTCCCACAGAAACTAGTGCTGTGGGTTATGTGCAATTCCAAGCAGCATCCTTGCTCAAGCAGGGGCTCATCCGCGAGTGGAAGTTCATGGAGGCGGGCCAGTGGCCGGCGCTATGGCAACACCTGCTGCAGCTGCTCGCATGCAGGCCAAAGTGCGTGATGTCTTAACTTATTGATTTGCGTGGTCTTAGCAGCATGTTTACGTTAAGGTAATGAAAGGGGCTAGTTGACAGCCTTTGTTTTACTGCTTGTGCCAAGTTCAGCCACCGTCACACTTAACTCGAACCTCGAACAAAGAAGACGCAATATCCCACTAACTTTAGCCAAGCTCTTCAACAACAAAAAAAAAGAAGACAGAAAAAACACGGTGCAAGACACGGTTTTAAGACCTGTGGTTTTCGGTCTTCAGAGGTCTGATGACCAAACACCGTAGAAGACTATAATTGTACCTTGCACAGTTTTTTTTAATTCTTTTTTTTCTATTGCACAGCTTGGCTAAAGTTGGTCCGGGACATGCTGTATAGCGGATTAACTTTAACATGGCCTGTAAGGGGCAGTCACCAAATGCTATGGACGAAAGATGTGTAAAATAGTGCATTCAAGGCACTCTGATCACAAATCTCCAGCACTGCCTGCATGAGAAGCAAAAAGGCACTTAAGGCACTTTTGCGTTACGTATGATGGTTACTGTATTTGAAAGAGACAAACACTTGGATGTGTAACTAGAGCTTCTGTCCAGTACTTGAGCATGTTCCAAACCATATAAATAAGCAGGGAACAATATCTTATTTAGTACAGCTTACTTCATTTAATTAAACCTCAGAAGAAGAGCAGATAGGTAAGTTCGATTGATAGGATACTATCGGGGGTCTGTGTTCAAGGACCATCCTGTGAGGTGAAGTTTAGTGGCTTGTACGCAGCTACACTACTGTCGTTGTTTTCCATGTTGACGTTGTAGCATGACGCGAAACTACCCACCCTAAAACATTTTGTGAGTCTTGCCGTTTTCGTGGCATTTTCATGTTCATTTGAGCACGTTGAGCTCTTCTGGCATGTCCAGCAGTGGCTTGTAAGCTGACTACTAGCAATCCACACCATAGTCGATGACAGCCTAAAAATGCAGTGGTAGATACACTGCTGCCCTATGCAGAGATAATTTGCATTGATGTGTCCGCCAATTATTTTTGCGATGTCACAGTGGAGCAAGGTGGCACAGAGGCCAGTTGCAGTGCTGTTTTGTGGGTGGAGCTTATACTGGATTCTAAAGTTGTCACCGAGTATAGCTTGAACCATCGAATAATCGATATAGCAATAAGTTCTCAATAAAGGAGGCCATGCAACTGTCTCAAGAGGACATGTCGCACCTTTTTTTTTATAAAGATGAGCCTTCATATTGAAATACCAGCACTTGACCTTCAGTTCAATTAAATTCAAGTCTCTGATTTTCTAAAGCCGTTTGGCCTGCTGTTTGTTAGATTATTAACGCTTGTCTTATCTTTATTCCTCTGAAGTATTTTCTGCCGTGTTTCTGTGCAGCATGGAGAACTACGTGCGTGAGGAACTGGCATTGGTGCTGGCCCTCGGCTCTAAGCGAGCCAGTGTAGATGATGGTGCTGATGCCCTGAACGAGATTCTACAGCAGTCGACACAAATGGTGGCTTCCGGAGACCAACATCTGGTCAGGGCTCCTTTCCCTCTTGCATTTCCTGACTGCTTTTATGACGATGACAATTTACAGTAGAATCTCAGTGATACGATCTTGCCTGATACAAATTTTTCAAGAGTCCCGGCCCAAGCTTACAGCGTGGTAAATTTTGAATGTTACAAGTTACAAACTGCTTTTCGCGCCGTGGTGGATGATACAAACAATTGAGCTGCCGCACGGTCTCTGGTGGAATGGCGAGGAGGCCCCGACGCGCGAAATACTGGCTGTAAGCGACCGCGCCGATGTGCTGGTCGCGATCCTGTTGCCAGGACGACCTATGTAACTTGTAAACATGATGAAATGGAGGTCCTGTTTGTGGCAACTAATAGTGACATGTAAACAAACAATGTTTTCTATTTACATTTGTAACCTACTATTCAGTGATATGAATCGACTTGAAGAGCGATTTTGTCCCTGCACTGCATTGGGTCTTAGGGGGCCATCCTTCATAAAAAAAATTGTGTAAACAGGCTAGAGAAAGTCCGTAGACTGTGAATCGACAAAAAGAAAGAGGCAGCTCATTGACATTTTTCTATAGACTCGGAATAGACAAAAGGAAAAAGAAACCTTACTGATGTTTGTCTTTAGACACTTGAGAGATTTTGTGTAGACAAAATAAGAAACCTGGTTTGACTATAACAAGCCTAAAGATTGTCAATATCTATTTTTGTAATGAATATAGCAACTTAGCATTGGTGTAGTGTTTTGTAGACATTGTCACCGCGTGATTTATGCACTGTGCTTGTTTGTGTTTTGCAATGCCCAAACCTTGTGAGTCCTTTGTACATGCTGATGTGGTCAGTACCCTAGAGCTTCCTACAAAAATTGCTAGAGTGATATCTGGCACTAGTGGTCTATGGGAGCTTCAAGTATGGCGACTCACCCCCCCCCCCCCCCCCCAAATACATTCTGGGGTTTTATGTGCCAAAACAACAATCTGATTATGAGGCACGCCATAGTGGGGGACTCCAGATTAAATTTGACCACCTGAGTTTCTCTAATGTTCACGAAATGCATGGTACAGGGGCGTTGCTGCATTTCGCCCCCATCAAAATGCCGCCAGGATTTCATCCCACAAGGCGACTCAGCCGTCGTGGAAATCATGGGTAGTACGTAAATTTGCATGAACTTCCATTTTTTTTTTGTTTTCAAACAGCTCTGTGACTGCAAATTGAGCACATTCAACAAAATACTGCATTATAAATGCAACAATTTTCCATTACTATGCATGTGTGCGTAAACTTAATGCCTTCGTGCATCTAATAACCTCTGATTCCCATTAATAACCTATGATATCCCATTTCAGAAGATGAAGCATAATAAACACTGCTAAAAGAAAGTCTGAATCCACATGCATGAAAATTATACAAATCGACGTACTAACCACCATTCTCGTGGCAGCTGAATGGTCACAGTGCCAAAGTTTCCGCTAGTAATTTTTAGTATGAAGCTCTGTGGTCAATACAAACAAAAATACAGCACTATTTCTGTGTACCGTTAACACAAGAGCACACTAACTTTTTATATATTCATTTTCTCTTCCAGCAATCTATTGGCTGTTCCCTACTAAGTGCTCTTTTGGTTGAATTCTCGAGTTCAACACGAGCAACAGATGTTGGCCTCACGTGGGAGGTTCACCTCAGAGCCAAGAAGTCATTTGAAGTGAGTATGAAGCTAGTTAGTTGTGTCTGTGTGTGTATACAGTCCATGCCTGTCGCAACGAATTTGCATACAACATACTTTCGGACATAACAGACCATTCCATTGCTTAGTTTGGTCTGCCTATGCTATGCTTGCAACAAGTTGCACAAGCCAGCATCCGGCAAGCAGCGGACAACAAGGCAACCTACGTGCCGCTAGTGTGTGCATTTACTGTGTAAATCTATTTTTGTTTATATACTTTTGAATTTTTCATTGTTTTTGCAGTCCCCTCCGAGTTCCAGTTATCAAACCCTTGACTGGTGTGTGTCGCAAATTTCCACCATTTCACAACATACTGTCGCCCCAATTTTGCACAGAGCTGACTTCGGATACAGTAGGACCCCGTTGATATGTTCCTTGCTGCTGAGTTTTCCCGGCTGCTAAGTCGCATTTTTGCGGTCCCGACCTAAATACCATTGACTTCCATGTATTATCATCAGCCTATATTCATGTCCACTGCAGGACGAAGGCCCCTCCCTGCGATCTCCAATTACCTCCGTCTTGCGCTAGCTGATTCCAACTTGCGCCTGTAAATTTCTTAACTTCATCACCCCACCCAGTTTTCTGCCGTCCTCGACTGCGCTTCCCTTCTCTTGGTATCCATTCTGTAACTATTAATGGTTCACCGGTTATCCATCCTACACATTACATGGCATGCCCAGCTCCAGTTTTTCCTCTTAATGTCAACTACAATATCGGCTATCCCTGTTTGCTCTCTGATCCACACCGCTCTCTTCCTGTCTCTTAACGTTAGACCTAACATTTTTCGTTCCATCGCTCTTTCTGTGGTCCTTGTTCTCGAGATTTTTTGTTAACCTCCAAGTTTCTGCCCCATATGTTAGCACCGGTAGAATGCAATGATTGTACTTTTCTTTTCAACGACAGCGGTAAGCTCCCAGTCAGGATTTGGCAATGCCTGCCGTATGCACTCCAACCCAATTTCGTTCTTCTGTAACTTTTCTTCTCATGATCCTTAATACATCTCTCCGCATTTAAAGCCTGCGGTCCCCTGTGAGTAATTGACCTAGATAAACATACTCCTTTACAGACTCTAGATGCTGATTGGCGATCCTAAATTCATTTTCCCTTGCCAGGCTACTGAAGATTATCTTTGTCTTCTGCATACTAATCTTCAACCCCACTCTTACACTTTCTCGGTTAGGGTTCTCAATCATTTGTTGTAATTCGTCCCCATTGTTGCTGAATAGGACAATGTCATTCGCTGTTGATCCTCACTCCTAAGCCTTCCCAGTCTTGCAGTGAATAGCATTGGAGAGATTGTGTCTCCTTGCCTGACCCCTTTCTTGATAGGTAACTTTCTACTTTTCCTGTGGAGAACCAAGGTAGCTGTGGAATCCTTGTAGATGTTTGCCAAGATATTCACGTATGCCTCCTGTACTCCTTGATTATGCAATGCCTCTATGACTGCTGGTATCTCTACTGCAAATGCCTTTTTGTAATCTATAAAAGCCAGATAGAGAGCTTCCATGTATTATGTTCCCCTCAATACGTTGCCAGTCTGTAATGTTCCTGCATCTTGTGCTGCGTTTGAATGTGGCGGTCACATAAATTTAGCACCAGCTAAATTTATGTAAGTGACGGAAGCGACGAAGTTTCCAGTAAGCGACGGAAGTTTGCAGTAAGGGACGACAATTTTTAGTAAGTGACCAAAGTTGCACAGACGTGCACAGTTACATATGTGCACAGAGCAGTTGGCGAAGCACCCGAAGTGAAGTGTGCATCAGGTAAAGCCTACCGGGAACCACGCACACTGGGCCAGGTCCACCGAGTGCAGTGTTACAATTATTTTGGAGCCGGCAAGGGTCTTATATGCATAGCATAATCGCTGGTTCTCCTAAGTCAGCTTTGCCGCAATGGAGCCATGTTATGCGGTAAAACATAAGGAAAATATTGTGGTCAAGAGAGTTGAAAGGGTCTACTGTCGCGAAACATTGTACATGTTCCTTAATTATACACGTGTTCAAGCACCGTCCTCGGTCACAGTACGAGCTCCGAGACGTCTAATAACTGTACTGGCAGCCATTCAGAGCTGTTTCTGACATAGCTGTGCCGCCGATCGGTGGCCTTCCTCACAGTTACGTTTTCCTGCCTGTTACATTTATTTTTCATGGTCCCTTGAGAAACGTATCAATGGGGTTCTACAGTATAGTGGATCTTTCTTGTTGGATTATTACGGTCCATTGTAATGACCGTCTACTGTATACCCACCATTCCGGGTCTGAGCTACTTTGTGAAGAGGGACTTTTCCCTGGAAGGTGGAGCATGACCTGTTTAACTGTTGGCTAATCTTTTATGTAAAGGAGCCTAGGATAGCTTTCTTGAGAGGCCAAGCATAACATGTCAGCCATTTGTTTCATTAAAGAGTAGAAAAAAATCTTGTGGGCATATTGGAGTGAAAGCTGCAAGCTCATACACTAGAAATAGGCATAAGAGGGGGGGGGGGGGGGCTAATTTTAGCTTTGATGAACATCTGTCTGCATCACATTCTTTGCTCTTGCTTTCGCCATTTTTTATATCACTGCTGTGCCTATGCCTGTCACTGATTTCACAGAACCAACGCAAAGCCTCTAGTTCTTACTCTCAGTACTAATAAGCCGAGATGACTATTGGTGTGCACGGCACCCAATAAAACATTAGCGTGATTTGTCTTATGCTTTGTTATCTATTGTACATACATAAGCTATGCTGCTCCCTTGCCAGACAAATCTTCATTTAACTCTTTACGGCTTTTTTGGCCTCCTAATATTTTGAAGATTGCTGCTTTAATAGAAGGAAGATGACATGTTTTATATCTTCGGACCCAGGCCAACCATCTGCGGAAGGTGTTCCAGTTCTGCCAACAGGGCCTCCGAGAAGCAGCCAATCGTCTGGGCACAGGTCCAGTGCGACCTGAGGACCGCAACCTGCTACGCCGCCTGCTCCTGCTTTCGGAACAGCTGCTCTCCTGGAACTTTCAGTTCTCGATGCTGTGTATCCACTGATGGATTGGCTCTGACCTTGCATTACTCGTGACACGTTGGAAGGACAGCTGTGTCTGCTCCGTGGCTATCCTTTAACGCTTTCAATCACAGTGTCTGGTGTGTGCACACGGGGATGCAACATTACTTTGCATGTTCCAACTAGTGGCAACAAGAAAGTGCACACATTGCACTGATTGTGTCACCCTATGCTAAAGGAAAACAATGGTATAAGTCACTTTTGAATATGGAAAGTAATTCCAAACGATCTTGTTTTAATAGAGGGCACTACCACATAGGAAGTTGGGTGCCTTGCTCTCACTAGCGCACCCAGGATTTCTGCCAGGGAGGTGGGGGGGGGGGGGTAAATTTTTGTGTGTGTGGGGGGGAAGCAATAACTTTGCATAATATGCAATTTCCTTGCTTTAGCCAGAGGAATCCAACAGCAAATAAAATGCCTGATAATTTAATAGTGACACTAAGGATGATGACGATGTTTATTTTTTCAGCGTTTTACTCAAAGTAATTTAAGAGTGAATGAATAAATACGAGACAGTGATAGAGTGTTTTTGTTAATCAGGAAAATGCGACGTCAAGCCACCTCCTGAATTGTAATGACAATGCAAACAGAGTGCTGAAGGTACACGTTGGACTGGTGGGGCTGGACGCGTGGGGGGGGGGGGGGTAAATTGGCCTCAGTGGGGGGTTACAACACCCGACCCCCCCCCCCCCCCCCCGTTGCTTGCGCCACTGTTTGCTCTGAATCCATGCTGCTTACGAGTATTGCACCGGTTGATTGACTGTGCTCATGAAAAAGCCAGCCTTGTCTTTCCCTTGACTGAATGACATTCAGTACCTCGCAAGCTTGTGGGTCTTTTTGAAGCACAGCAGACTCCAACACTGCGGCCTGGCCTTGAATGGAAAGGGGCATTTGATGAAACTCCACAGCTGTTACTACAGGTGGGTTGTGCCTGTGCATGGCAGAATTCATTTGCTACATTTTACTTGAAAAGCCTGCCTGTGTTCAGCACATGAGCGGGAAGGGGGGGGGGGGGATTGATAAGTACAGTGGAATCTCATTGATACGATTCTGCAAAATACGTTTTTTGGGATAATACATTTGTGTTTCTTTTCCCGAAAATGCGATTTGATTGGATAATAATTGGACGATATGATTTTCGGATGATACGCTTTATTTCCCGGTTCCTATGAAGATTGTACAGTGTAGACCGCTTATAACGCAAGTCGCCGGAGTCGCAAATATCTGCACTATAAGCGGTACCGCACTATAACCAAAACAACGATTTTCAAGTCCTGCACGTATGCAGAACATGTAGACCAAGCATGTAGACACGCTTTGTACTATCGCGCGCACATCGCGATTACATTTTCGCCATTGAGCTGGCGAAAACATAATCGCGATGTAGCCGGTGCTCTTCAAGCTCGACAGCTTTGCACCGAGTCAAAACGAAACAACTGTTTGCCACAACCGCTGCGGAAAAAACCGTGACCGCTATCGAGGTGATTATGAACGGCGACAAATTCGCGGTGCTGAAGGCACGCGCCCGACGCACGCACCGAGTCTGAACGAATTAACTTCCACTCGCTGCAACAACTGCAGTCGAAACCGCGGTTGCTATCTATGTGATCATCGATGGCGACTACGCAGTTTTTTAGGCACGCGGCCGACGCGCGTACCATGTAAAAACGAAACTACTGTTCGCCGCAACCGCTGCGGAGAAAACCGCGGCCGCTATCGACGCGATCGTGGATGACGACTACGCAGTTACGAAAGCACGCGGCGGTTAACGCAAGAATACAGGCTTTAAAGACACAAATAGGCTTGAAGCGTCCCGGCATTGCTGTCATTCACATACAATTTTAACTGATGCCTGTGGCGATGCGGACTCCGCCGCTTCGTTTCGGTTGGACGCTAGCGCCGTTCTTGCTCTTTTGCGTCGCACATTTGCTGCGCTCCTCGCTCACCGAGCTCTGAAAGTAGTCCGAATTAACCCATGTGCGGCCAAATAAGTCCGAATTAACCGATTTTCCGAATTAACGAGGTTGTACTGTAGCTCCAAACTAAATTTGCGGAACACTGCTTAAATTGACAGCGTCGCTCGCGCTTCACGACACGCATCGCGACGGGTGCACAGAAACTGAAGCCGTGTTCAGTGCAAAACGCACCGCTGATAAACAGCCGAGCAAAAGGTTTCTCCATCGCCTAGACAACCTACGCACGCATTTGTTTCCGGTCGTTTGCTCCGCGTCTCATGCTCCTCCTCCGCATCGTCCTCGTTGATCTCCTCTCCCGTCGGTGGGTGCACCTTGTTGAGAAGCGTGCTCGCTGCCACCCTTGTCGGTGAGATTTTCCCGCAGAAGCCGCATTATAACCAGTATTTCGTCTCACGCGGCTGCACTGTAAGTGGTATGCGTATACATGGAGTTCTATGGGAAAATTAACGGGAGTCTGAAAAGACCGTACTATATCCGGTCCTGCACTATAAGCGTTTACGTTATAAGTGGTCTATACTGTATCAACGAGATTCCACTGTACTTTAGCTGTCATTCTTGTCACTTATTAGGAAAACAACACTCCTCTGGTATGCACTTTGTACACCTTTGCGGCGCATTGTCTCCTTTTTTTGTCCAACACTTGGAGTAGCATGCCAGGTTATCAGCCAGGCAAACTTCTCCAGATTTTCATTAAAGATACCTGTCTGGTATGCACCACAGCAATATTGCGTGGAGATAGGGCAATGTGGGCTCCGCTGGCACGGCTGACAAAGCGCAAGCTTAGAAAGGGGAATGCAGCCTTTACGCAGGAATACATAGTATGTGGGCACATGTGATGAATTCTGTATTTCTCACACTGGAGCCAGAATGCAAAAATTCTCTGCAATAAGCTACGCATTAGTGGGTGACAACAAGGTTTTATTTTTCAATTAGCCTATTATTTACATTAGCAGAGCAGTAGCAGTTAATCTGCGAGTGGACTCCAGCTGGCACAGCTCTCTTTCAGAGGTGAAGTCGGGGCAAGTGTTGGCTTCACCTCTCTCTCTCAGGGATTTTGTTTTGTCGAGCGAAAGCACGGAGGGCAGTGCACTGTGGTTTTGGGGGTGGAGCTTGTGCTGAATTCTTAGGCTGTCATCGAGTATAGGTAGTGGAGACCTGCTTAAAGTTGTTCACCAGTGCATCCCTGACAGCTTATGCATAGCTTTATTAAACAAAAATCACTGTTCTATATGTGGTATATAGTTTTGGTAAGTTTTAGCTGCTGCAGTGATAGGTCCTGCAAGTGTGCGTTTCAATCTGTCCTTCAGTCAAATATATTGCAGCTTTGTGTCGGCATTCAGCCAGTGCGGGGCACATGTTCTCACACAATCGATCAAATCCAATCGGTGGCAGCTGTACAGCGCCTTGAAGCAGAAGGGTTAGCTGGTAGGTGTGACCCTTCAATTAATCAATAAATCAACTGCAGCTGTATGGTGCCTTGAGCCAGGATGCGGAGCTGGCACACGTGGCCCTGCAGTGCCTTCTGCAGTTGGCCACTCTGAGCCACATTGGAGAGCGGGAGCACCGGAACGCCCACCTCAAGCGCTTCCTCCAAGGTGGACTGCTCGACCTGATGGCCGTGAGGCCTCCTCGCGCTGGCATCACTCAGCTGCTGGCGCGCCTCGCACTCTTCCACCCACCCGCCCTGCTGCCCTCGCAGGTGCACGTACCGTACCTCGAGCGCCTCTGCGACCTGGCCTGCTGCGTGCTTCCAGACACCGGTCAGTCTCCTTCTACTCCTTTCGTAGTTCATTTGACTTGAGGGCATTTATTGTTCTAGTGCTCCGTGTAGACCATGGTGTAAGAAAAATGCGTTAGGTGCCCACACTCGCTGGCCCCCAAGGGGAGAAGCCAATAACAGATTGTGTTCGTAGAGGACCTTGAACCAGCTGTGGATTGAGGTGCAATAATACAGATGGCTCTATAGTGTGGGAGGAGCGGCAAAATGGCTTGAGCAGGCTTGCATTGTGCTCATCTCATTGCGGTCAGTGGCCAGATGCTCTGTTCTGATGACATGAATGTATTTGATGTCATGCCTTTATAAATTATTGTGTCTGTGGATGCATCTGCCTGTTCTTATTGGTATCCCGTGATTTACCCAACGTATGTATTCTGTGCCGCGGCATGTGATGTCAAGAGCCAGTTAGCTACTCTTCGTATTGGGCAAGAAGCTTTTTGTACCGAAGTCAGTGTATCGAACTTGTGCAGAGCATGCATCCATTTTCAAGGTTGCACTTGAGCTTGACCATCTGGTAAAGTGGTGCTTCGCAATTCTGAGAGCAGATAGGTTTATGCAGTCTACCGACCAAGCGTGCGCAAAGGATTTCCCAGACGGAATTTTTTCTTTAGTCTATCACAGAAACCTCTGCATTGTGCAATGAATAGGTGTCTGCTTCTGTGAGATCTCATATCCGAACTAACTTTTATGGACACTCCAGGTGAATTTTCGCTGTCGCCGTTACTATGATGTTCTACATAAAATCCAAGTGCCATAAGAATGAGTGGCTCACGTACCATATGCTGTGGGTGTGAAGGCAAGCATGTGAGAAGGATGGTGGCTTGATGCAGTCTTCCTGCATGCCCAGTGTTGGAGGTCACATGATCATGCGTGTGCTAGAGGAGGAGAGTGCGCTTCTCATCTAGCCTGGCCACGGATGGCTGTTCATGCAGCTGAGCACCACGCAGGGTCAAATTTCATTGTAGTGAAATTTCATTATAACGAAGTAAAGAGGTGATTTTACTGACGTCGTTGTATCTAGGCTTAAGCTGTGTTTTCTTCAATTTGAATAAAAGATTGATATTTGCACAATCCTAGTACATAATCAGTGGAGACATTTATGTTTATCTTGTCATTGCCATGCCTCCAATAATTCCTCCTGTGGCACTTAGGAAACTGCGCATTGGCATTTCAACAGTGCTTAGAGGGACACTAAAGAGAAAAATAAGTTGAGCTGTATTTATCAATTGCACCTCTGGAAAATCGAAGACAGGTGGCGACACCATATTGAAGTTCCCGCACCAGCTCAGTGAATGATGTCATGGCTTTTGACACCGTCTTCTTGAGCCTAGGTAAATGTTTATTGGTAAAAATGGACTATGTGGTATTCTTAAGTGGCCAAAGACTGAAGTTTGCAAATTTCGAGAACTTTTACTGCTCCACAACAGTCCAACTACAGGAAAATACTACATTGAAATCTGTGACATCATACTGACTAACTGGGCACTGAGGTATCGACATAAAATTAAAAAAATTGAAGTTTGGCCTTCGTTTTCTTTGATACTAGTAATCAAACTCTTTCTGCAAAATTAATGAAAATATAGTTTTGGAAGAATATTTTTTCAGTCTTAACTGATTTATGTTTGTCTTTAGTGTTTCTTTAATGGTTCTAAAATTTATGAGCAGTTTAGAAGCAGTGGTTTAGGCATATCCTGAAATGTCAGAACAAACATTGATTTGGCATTTCTGTGAATGCAAACTTGTGCAGGTTGGAGAAGACGCCGAGCAGCAGCAGGAGGCACTCGACCACATTCTAGATGCGTGGGTGCCTTTGCTTCAAGAGCCGGCAGTGTTTCCCGCTGAACCCTTGAAGGTGGCAACCCTGCGAGTCTTCGAGCTGTACCTGCGTAGTCGACTGGCGGCCCCCGATGGGACTCGGCCCCCGGTTCGTGATGTTTCTTTAACACATTCAAGTGGTAATTTTTAATGTGAAGCATTGCTTGCCTCATACCAGGCACTTTGCAGTAGGTATAGTAGGTAGTTTCCTGTCTCACCTCTTTTTTGGCTGTCTTGTTATGTGCCGAATGGTGGCATCGAACCAGGGTTCTCCAACACAGCAGCTTGATGCTTTACTCATTAGGCCACAGATGCATGCATACTTCTCTAAGTTCGATGCCAAGTAGCACTTTTAGGTCATTGGCGCATGCGTCACATAGCATAGCAACAATATCCTTAAGAATACGAGAGCACGTGTCGGAATGCCACAGATGCAGGAATGTAATGCATGAATGAATGTCAACTTTATCAGTGATCTCATGTGTGTCATGTCATATACAGTCACGGACCGATAATTCGGACTCGACTGGGACTGACAAAATGTCTGAATAATTGGGAGTCCAAAATACCAGATTCGCCACAAAATAAGTGACTTTTCCACAAGTGGCCAAAAAACTTGAGCTGTATGCTTGGATCGTCACTTTCACTGCAATTTTGCGTAACCAGTGCAATACACATTGGCGTCTATGAGCGACGGCATTTGGCACAGTGCCAAGCACCCTATCTTATCACAGTGTAGAAATACTGCCGCACATTCACACACCCACTGCTAGTCACGCGTAATATTGCGAAAATGAAAGGGATGAAAAGTACCCTGAAATCTCGATATAACGAACTGCAGGGGACTGCGGCGAATTGTGCGCTATTCTGAAAGGTAGTAATAGTGAAAGCCCCAAAATTAACTATTCTACCCATCAACCCTTCAGTTCATCGGTTGTGACCGTATGAGCTATCCACGAAAACGTCGCTGTTGGCTCTCAGCCCGCTGCTGTTGCTATTTTTCATAAATTCCACAGCCACGCACCTCTGAAGCACTGTATAATGAGAGTGGTGCGGGCAGAATAGATGCTGTCGCCGAGAAAACCACCGACCAAGAGAAAACTCCATGTCGCCTCCAAAGCGCAATATTGCCTTGGACATTGCAACTGTCTCGCTCGAGGCGGACACTTGAACTATTCCTAAGTGTAAGCGCATGTAAATGGCACCATCTGGAAAGTGCGACCGTTTGGCATTCCCGTGAGCATGGAGGTTACATTTCTCCGCGTGCAAAGCTAGTATGGCTGCAGAAAGAAGCGTGAACGAAAAAAGAGGCATGTGCAGAAAGAGGGGCGAAAGAAGGAAGAGGCGTGCTTCCGTTGCTAGGCGACACTTGGTCTGGGCTGAGCAAGCGCTCGCAAAACCTGATGTGTCATCGTCTCCGCAATAGAAAAAAAAAAAAAAAAAGCCCCCCTCCCGGTGTTTTCTTTCTGTACCTTGTTGTCTGCAAGCCTACTGTTCCGGCTGCCGTGAAGGGTACACTGAAATCGAAGAATCCCTAGATTTCTGAATAATTATTTGTAGTACTGAGGCGCTGTTAACATGACACGGAAACTGTATAACGATTCTTATTCTAAAATGTTTGGTTTCCTGAAAAGTTTGTTAACGCAGTGTTCGTAGTAACGAGGTTTCACTCTACTTTTGAAAGTGACCGTCCAAATACATATACGACCCAAGTTTGTTGATGTGTTGCTGCTCGTATATGCTTGCCTTGGGCCTAGACATTTTGTGGCCTCATTTTCTAGCAATGCCTTTTATGCTATTCCTTTTCGCACTTCTTGCGCTTCGTCAGTAGTCAAAGTAATGCTCCGCATGCGTTATCAATCAGATCAGCCAGCCATAAACGGTGGATGATAAGAGGGGCATAGAAACAAGCGGAAGGCATCACTAAAAGATAGCTACCTGTATCTCGACTATTGTCATGCTGTCTCTACAGATAAATGAAAGTACAATGAATGCATGCACCAAATTCTCATCAGCGACTACAAGGTCGACTAGGCTTAGCTAGTTTCGATTTCAAGGAGGCGCCTAGCAACATGGCTGACGACCATGCCGGCGACGCATCAAAATGAAAAGCTATTTCTGGTTGACTTGATGGCAAAATTAGCACATGGTCGTGCAGTTGGAGTCTAAACCTATCCCACGGGTCGCTGCAATGTGTCACAAATTTCGGTCGTCCTTATGTATTAAATCTATGGGGCTAGTGGCGGTGCCGTGGGCCTGCCCAAATAATTAAGCATGTCTAAATTCTCGCTGTCCAACTCATCGCTCGGTGACTGTACTAAGAAGTTGCTTATAAGTGCATGTGCATGCCAGTTTTACCTGTATTATACCACCTTCGGGGTAGGCTGAGGTTGTAAAAAAACAGGTGGTACAGGTTGTAATGTTTCTTTGTTGGAGTACAACAAATTGGTGGTCATGCCATCGCTGTCATACTATCATCGTCACCTTGCTGCTGTCAGAAAACACCCAATAGCTCACCTTACACCAACATGTTGGTGCATCTGGTGACGCTTTGCAGAACCCTGTATGATACTGGATGAGCTGTAATGCAGTTGCCCATGGTCGAAGGTGCCCCAAGACTACACGGTGGCGCTGGCACATGAGAACTAGACAATTCTTCCTCTTACAGGTGTTTATTAAACTAATTATTTGTAAGTTGCCGTTGCCATGCAGTCTTGGAGCCCCTTCGACCACGAACACCTTGTTGCAGCTCATGTTGAATGTGACTGCACTTGCAAAATGGATTTCAGTAGTACTCTAATGTTCGTGTGCAGTAGCTGTACTAGGGCAAAGCATTCTGCATTGAATTTTCATTACAGGCGACTACTGATGATACAGACTCCCCTGGATTAGGACATGGGACCAGTGTGGTTCAAAGTTCCAGTCATGACATAATGCCTCTGTCCATGGTAGTTTCTTGTGAAGTCCCTGCATTCAGCCATGAATAGCCATTCTTTCTTGTATCATTATGATTGCCTGATATGCAACTTTTCATTAGCCATTAGGCAAAAAAATTAAAAATGGCAGGGTTTGAAGTGCACGAGAACACACACATCTTACCTGCAGCACTCTTTGTATAATTTGTCCCTGGGCTGGTTTAGTGCCAGTAGATGTATTTTCCTGCTTACTGCTTAAATAGCCCTAAAAGTGTAAAAGTTGCGGTGACGAAGCTTTCAGCAATTTTGCATTATGATCACAAAGCGCTAGTTGCAGCTAAAATCTCTAGTATTAAGTGCTAATTAAGGTAAGGCTCCATTGTTGAAGCTTGCACAACTACCTCTCAAGTTCCAAATTAAGAATGGAAAGTCAACTGCAGTTCTAGGATCAAAACGAATCCCCAACATTCTTTAGGTTATTGGTAGGGGTGTGCAAATACCAAAGTGTAGATTTCGAATCGAATGTCGGCCCGAAGGAAGAAAAAAAATAATAAAGACGAATATTGAATCAAATATCAGAAAATTTATCACAAAGTTCAGTGCTTATAAATCTTGTGCAAGAAAACATGGTGCTGGACATGCTTGCGAGTCTACTAGCATTCCATAACAAAAATGTTGCAAGCTATCAGTAACTTAGGTACCTATAGTAATCAAGATGTACAGTGTGGTCTGCTCTTATTAAAGGGAACACCAAATTAGTATGCCAGCACTGATTGAAGCTCATTTCTATATGAAGGTCTAGAAAATATTTGTTCTTTTTCAATAGAATGTCTGTTCAATAGAATCAAGTGCTTTTTGCTCTCTGAAGCTGAAGAAGTAGTCAACTTATGTTGTACTGAATATCTTATATGAGGTTTTCAGTTTAATAGTGGACCTCTGTTTTATGGATACCTTTTAATCCATAGAAAGTCTTCCGTTCCAGCTTTCTTCCAATGTACTGAAGGGTTTTTCTAGCTTTATGGTCAGGTGGATTTTGCAGGTAATCGTTGGCTTGTGAAAGTCAATCTGCACGACAGATAATAGTGCAGATCCACTCATCACGCAAGTTGATCACTGCTTCGCACCTAGCAATTGTTGGCATTGCGCAGGCAGTCCTGCCGACGGTGTAGTGCAGGGGCCTTTTTGTTGTTGGGTTCAGCATCATTTGCCACCTGTCAAAGGTTGTAAAACTTGGAGGACCATGACAAATACGCGCTGCATTTGTCACTCCCTGTGTTCGCGTCGCATTATTGTTTCGATTTGTCCTGCCGACCGACGAGGCTTGTACTGAATGACACCACGCATGGTGAAAATACTGCGTGCGCTAACTATCGACCACTGTGGATGTTTCACCCAATATTCGAAAAATTGAATAGTAGATATTCGATTCGCGAATCAAATTATTTGAACGTTCACTACTTGATTCGATTCCATTCGTTCATATACGAGTATTTGCACACCCTTAGTTATTGGGTTAATGAACTACACTTAATGTTGAGCCGTGTCTGCGTCATTATCTTACCCTTATACATATCACAAGCATATGCATTGCCCTGTCTCAGTCTTTTGCAGCTCAGTTTGCTTTTGTAACGTTGTAGATGGGCTTTACCAGAATAGTGTATCTATTCAAGGCACTGCACCTTTGTTTATCATGGCCAAGTGTTTTCAACTATCTCAAACATTAAATACAGTAGGGGTGCGCAAATAGTGATTTTTGAGACCGAATTGAATACGAATCGAATAGTGCCAGGAGCAAATTGATTCGAATCGAATATTGAATACAGTAGTTTTCGAATAATCAACAGACATTGCCACTATTAATATAAAGCGATGTTCACATCTTAGTATTTTTAAAGTTAGTGTCCCTTTCTGATTTCGTTGAAAACCTCCGAGCTGCCCCAGAGGCACCGGCAACAGTCACCAATGCCGCGCGCGTTCTGTGCGAATGTGGGCAAAACGCTGACGGCGTTGATAACAGTTCTGTGCGTTGCTGGTGCTGCTGGATATCCAAGCTTAAACAGCTGATAAAACTACTATCCTTACTTCGTATAACTCTCTACTAATTTGCTATCGCAATTGATGCTTCGCCTTTCGGGTGAAACTGCGACATTTTTAAAAGTTAGCTTGTTTCTGTCATTACATAACATGCTGTGAAGCGTTGTTTATTAAAAGCAACAACGCTTCAAACAAGTAGTTTCTTTGCATGCGCAGGACTCTCCAGAGAGTGCAAATGATCGCTGTATAGCCTGTAAAGTATGGCTATCTAAATGACATAGCCTACTCGATTACGTAAGTTCTCATTTTTTATGTCTATGCTATGGCCGCAGGGATGAAAATTTAACATACTTTTGCTCCAATTTTATGTTTAATTGGGTGCACTGGATCTCTTGAAATATTCAAAAAGTAATAGACAAATATTCACATTTACAGTGATTCCACTCCTGTGCCAACTGCGCCAAAGTGCGCCAAACGAGATTTACTGCGCCATCCTTATACAATCAACGAAAATTGCGCCTAACTGCGCCAAACAGTCTTGGATTTGACGGCGTCTATCGCCGACAGTTGTGCCACCGTGCACCACCAGGGAATTTAAATGTGCAACGTGATGATAGGGCAAGCCTTAATTGCAACCTTAGTTGCGAACAGGAGACGAAACAGCACTAGCGCGTGCATCCGATCAAGCCACAGCGCCAGGCTCGTCGCTGACGCGGCGTCTGCCTTGCAAGGCGGCTCGACGGCACAGTGTAGTTTCTGCTGAGGCTTGTAGCTTCAAGGTAAATTGCCGATTCATCGGCGGACGTTATCTACTCCGGAAACGCAACTAGTATAGTAGAACCCCGCTGATATGTTTTTCACGGGACCGTTAAAAAAAAAAAGACACACGTAAGAGGCGGTAAACGCAAAAGCCGAGAGACAGGAAAAATTGAGAAATGAGAGTAGTGTTGAACTGCACGCAATATTGTTTGAATTCTTACGTGTGAAAAAAGTTTCGCCAGAGAGCCGAAGCATAGATTGCGATTGCAAATTAGTTCAGCAGCTATACAAAGTAAGTAGTATTGTAGTTTTATCTTCCCTATAAACATGTAAACATTCGCTTATTAACTATATTAACAAGCATGGTGTCAGCGCGCACAGGCAAACATGAACACATCACACTCGATGAGCGCAAACACGTACTGTTAAATGCTGGCGTGAGGATGCGCCGCAGCAGCAGCGAACGAAGTGACCTTCCTACTGGTGTCTATCGCTTCCTCGCAAACTGAGCGCCGGGAACACACAGCACCCACAGAGCTACAAGCCGCCGACGCACCTACACTGCCTAGACTCTGCCCGCAACGCAGATCGCCTTCAAGATACGACCCGCGCGATCGCGTGCCGCCGCGCAGTACACAGTTGATGCCAGAGTACGACGCCACCCGCTCTTCCTCCCTCCCCCTCGCTTCCTCGCCGGTGCCTCGAGCGGAACGGAAGAAGGCGCACTTCGTCCCTGCTTTTCTTTCTTGCGCGCGCGAGATTTCGCCGCGGTCGTCGGCTCCCCTCGCATGCTTTCACTCGCCCATACAGCATATGGTGCGCGGCGAAGTTATCGCCCTTGGACTTTATACAGAACATCTATGTGCCAGAACCAATCTTAGGGCCCCGACATGTCATAGACACCGTCTTTAGAAAACAAATACGGATCTCTAAGGCCATGCTTTTGCTAATGGAAACCGGAAATACGTCATAGGTGTTGCCCCCGGCACTTTGGGCAGCCAATCCCATCGTCAAGCCACCAAGCCAAGCAACATGAAAAGTCAACATGGCCGCTCGGGCCGGCAGTTCACAACACACGATGTGGGAACGGTCCCCCATTTGCGACACAACATTGGGGTTACCAATGCATTGGGTCCTATGGGAGCTATGTCAGGACCGGCCTTAAACAACGTAACAGCGGGGATACGCAGCACCCGGGAACGTAACAGCGGGGTTCTACTGTAGCTTGTTTGAAGTGCAGCATGCCACCAATGTGTCATCATTTCTGTTTCTGGATATACCGAATGACATCTGGGAAAACTAGAAATATATGAAACGATATCAATTTGTGTGTGTGTGTGTCGCATGCACAGAAGAGCATTTTTTTCTCCACGAGATCTGCAATAGATGGAAATATTTACCAAGCTTCTCGTAAGAACGTACGAATTATTCAGGTCTTTGAATGTAAATTGCAACTCGCTTTTTCGAAATACTTCAGGATGTGAAAAATCAGCTGCTCCCAAATGCCAAATTGCTCTAAAATGAAATTTCTGATGCTCCAAAAATTGCTCCAAATCAAAAGTCCGCAGTAGCATCACTGCATTTTCGAATAGTGACTATTCAATTCGAAGACCAAAACGAATAGGACAGTATTCAATTCGTTATTCAAAAGTTTAGATTATTCGCATGCCCCTAAAAATCAGCACTAAAAACCTTTTCAGCCGTATTGTAGTCCTCATGTACATTTGCTTTATGTGCAGATCAACGATGACGAGGAAGTGGCTGAGGAAGATGAGGATGATCGGGTCCGTTTTCGTGACCAGCTGTCTGTGGTGGGAATGTTAGGTCGTCACGTCCTGCCTCATAGCTTGCCCCTGCTTTGCCGGTAAGCACTGAGGATGTGGATAGAAAGACCTTCCTGATTCTCATCTGATTTGCTCAGATTTGTTTAGCTGGAGCTTCCTACAAAAATTATGAGGAACCCTGGTGCTGCGATCATGGATTTGTCTAATCTCCATGCTTCTGGCTTCAGATGTTCTTATGGTGTTATTTGTGTCGCTTTATCTTTTTAAATTTCCAAGTAATAGTATGGTACATTCGGCTGGTCCCTACAGCACTCTGACTCAGATTGCAACAATGCGGATCCCATTCTTCAAAGCCAAAGAAAGCGGGATCAAGCCAAACATGCAGCTGCTCGCCAGAGCAATCGGAGGCCAGGAATAGAAAACACATCAACATGTCTTCTGTTGTAAACAAACAAGGCATGCCGCTGCCGCTGATGTCATGCCAACCACAGAAGATGCAGAAGCATGTTACTGCAATTCTGCTAGATCTCGGTCGTTCTCCCAGGTTAAAGGTGAGATCTCAGCTCCTCCGAGTGCTCAAAGGTGGAGCACGGCACTCCGAAAGGATGAACTGGATGTGTTCAGAGTGCTCGATTTTGATACCAGCTGAATGTACCAATAGTTTGCTGAACACAGCAAGGCTATGAGTTTTTGTGCACATGTATAATCATCACAAACTGTTTCGCTTATGATAAAATATTATGTAGAAAATGATCAATTTGCAGAGTCGCAAAACTGTTTGCAGCCAAAAGGATAAAGTCTAGTCAAATCCATGTATAGTCAACATTTCATTTCATCGTATAGTCATCAAAATTTGCGAAAAAAGTCAGAAAAATTGGGCAAGTCCGAAAAAATGAATGCATGCCTTTTACTGCCCCCAAGGGCTCAAATTGCGACAGGCAGACACGTCCGAAATAGCTCTGAAATCCTGCCAGTACACTTATTAGGCGTACCGGTGCTCGTACTGCCGTGACATGAGATGGAGGATGCACACGGGTATAATTAAAAAATACCTACTGTGTCCCATGACAGTGGCCTCTTATACTTCACCGCAATACACCGTGTATGTTTGACCGCGTAACACCTGCTGTATTGTGGCGAAGCTGACTTTCGGGAAGAGGCATTATGCAGTGCTTGACCCTTGTCCTGCTTTCCGAGCTTCAAAGCCATTGGCGAGGATGACATAGACGGAGTCGGTGCCATAGTGAACAGCGGCAAATTCTTTAAATGAAAAACATAGCATCGAGCAGTGGAAAGCTTGGTAGCGAACGTCAGGACAGCTAGGCCTAGCGTTGCCGAGGTGGCTGCCAGCAGATCGGCATGCAAGAGCAGTGGTTTGATGTCGCGAGATAATCAAAATGGGGGTGGTGATAGCTTGGATTATTGGCGTTTCGAACCTACGGTCATGCCAAAGAGTCCGGAAAATTAGATGGTGAAGAATTTCAGTGTTCAAAATTTCAGACGTCATTATATGAGGTGTGTTCAAAAAGAAACCGAACTTTTTAAATAGCGCGCCCACCGGCAAAGGGAGCGCTCAGTGGCTACTGAGCGCACGTAGCGGCAGGTTTAGATAACAAATTGCCATTTGCGGTGTTTCGCTCTGGCTGTTAGTTGGCGAGCTACAGCCGCTGAAGTGAGTACGTGCACAAGCTGTTGGCCGGATTAGTGCCCAAGTGAGAATGGACCCTGCGGATGTCCCTTTATTTTAATACTTTTTTTCTCTCTATCTCTCCTTAAGAATATCATAGCAGGCGATGAGACGTATGCGAGTTTATGGCTATGATACTGAAACGAAGGTGTAGTCTTCGCAGTGCGACCAAAAAAACACGTATTAGTCGGTCAAAGATCAAGGTGATGTTGGTTGTGTTTTTTGACTGCGAAGGCATTGTCCATCAGCAGGAATTTGTAGACAAGGAAGTCTACCAGGCAATTCTAGTGCATTTGAGGAATTCTGTGCGCAGTAAAATGCCTGAATTGTGGCAAAACCAGACTTCGATATTGCATCATGACATTGCGCCAGCTCACACGTCGCTCCTTGTCCACAGCTATTTAGTAAAACATCCCACTCTCGTTGTGCCCCACCCACCGCATTCTCTGTACCTAGCGCTAGCAGATTGTTTCCTGTTTCCTAAACTTAAAACCACGTTGAAAGAATGTCGTTTCCAAACCGTAGAGGAGATTCAGGACAATGCAAGAAGAGACCTGTGCGTCATCCCAGAAATTGCGTTCCAGGAGGCTTTCCAAAAATGGAAGAAACGATGGGAACAGTGTGTTGCCAACTGAAGGGCTACTTTGAGGTAGTGCTTAATGTTGTACAATAAGCAACAAAGATGTTATAGAAAAAGTTCGGTTTCTTTTTGAACACACCTCGTACATTTCCTCTATGGGGTATGTGGCAATACTGCAATGGCATCTGATTTATCGAGTGTGTCTGAAAAATTGGCCGTCCGAAAAATAGGTTGTTGACTGTACTTTAGATTGCTTCCATGCTAACTGAACTGCCATACTTGCAGCTCCCATAGGCACTAGCGCTAGAGTTCCCTCTTTTTGTACTTTTGGTACTTTTTGTTGGACACTCTGCTTTTAAGAGCATGCACTGTTTCTCACTGCTTCTGTCACTACATTTACCCTGTGACATGCTTACTAGGGTAAGGATTTTAGCACTGTATATATACAGTAGCACCTCATTGATACATCCCTGCTTGTTACGTTTCATGGCTCTTACACTTTGAAACACCAGCACCGTTTTATGTGTAGTAGCTTCCCATTTGTTACATTTGCTTCCCCAGTTCTAAAGCCCAGAAACTGCAGCTGTGCACCCCTGATTCTCGGTCTGTTAGCAATGCCTACGTTTACCACTACATGTTGCCACTATGAGGAGAGAGTGGTGGTGTAAAGGGACCAAGAGCTCCAAGTGAGGCGAGGCAAGGCGCGGTTCTCGGAGACTGCACGCGCCCGCTTGACTGTAGCTGCCAGAGAGAGGACCAGAGTGTGACGACGAGAGGGGAAGGAAGATGTGGGTGGCGCGAAGTGTGTGTGGTGTGGTGAGCGCAGATCAACAGCATGTGGACAACCTGGGGGAAGAGTCACGGAGTATAATGTGAATCTTTGTGACGAATGTGTTGGCCTTTCATCATTCATAACACCACTGAAAGCAGTTTCTTCCTTGGTTTTTAATAGTTTGTTTGAATACTTTCAAGTTAGTGATTTTTCAATAGTTTGTTGGCTTTGTTCAAGTCCGAATAAAGTTTTATGTGAGAGCAGCTTTTTACCTCTTCGGTAGCGCTGCTGCAAGCATTGTCAGATGTTACGTTCTCCCAGATGATGCATTACTTCTTTTCCCGTGGTCCCCAACAGACGTATCAGTGGAGTTCAAATGTACAGCGCTATTCAAGCTACTAGCTAGCCCAGCTTCTCACATTAAGTACATTAACCAATTTGCCCTTGTGTGCAGTTTTGTCTATACACTTTTTCTGTGATGGCTCCACCAGCAGACGCTCAGAGGATGCACTGTCTGTTCTGCCAACAGGGTTGTGGAGGATCGCACTCGGCGCCTGCAGGAGTTATTGCAGGGTCAGCCTCAAGCTGGCAGTCCCATGACTGCTGCCCACAAGGAACTGCTGGAGGACCTCCACTGGATAGTACTCATTACTGGTAAGATGCAGCCTGGCTTCAAAGGTCTTCCTGTCTGTGGTTTCTGTGTGCATGTGTGTGTTTAAGAATGTGAGTTCGCTTGCTGTTAAGGGGACCATGACATGGTTGCACAACTATTCTCAATTCATCATTGTAACAGAGTACAGGGGCCAGTCTGATTACACTGCACAACAAAACTGGGCGCTTGGCACACATTTTAACTTCGAATTTTCAATTTGAAATCACTGCCTTTAAGCTCCTCCCGCTGCTAGCGATTGGCATTTCGGCATGGCTTGTGTGATGGCAAGAAGTGTGGGCTCTGTGCGTCGACGACGTGTTGTGTTGTCTGCTCTGAAATGTTGTGAAACCATGTTCGTGCTGTACCAAAAGAGAGCATGATCACCACTCTGCGAGTGCTCTAGCAGAAACCAAAGCGAGTGAGAAGGTGTGGGCTGGACGTGTAGCTTTTTGGAGTTAAGTGTTCGGATCACAACATTAAAGAGTTCGAATCCTGCCAGTCCTTTCGTTTCACGTTCAGCTCCAACACCTTACAATTCATGGGCTCTTTCAGAAACTTGTAAAAATGATGTTACTCTTTTTATTCTGCACGCTCTTCACCCAAAGCCACAGCAATGACACTGCCGTTTTATTTTGCCCACAATTCTTTCACTCCTGTGATAAAAAGAGCACAAAATAAATAATCTCTGCAGAAACTACCTCGGGCTTACCGCCAAGACGCACGTGCGAAAACAAAAACCCTCGAATACTGTGCACAGCCATGCAGAAGGCACTTAATTTCCTCACCCATCAGCGTTGCCAGACTCATGTGCAGTCCAACTCTGATATAAAAATTTCAAATACAAATTTTGATGCACTCAGATTTTGTCAGCTTGCTGTGGGATGCGTACGGTTTAACACAATGCATAATAGTATAAGCTTGAAAATGTGACTCTAAGAACTGCTTTTTTACGTTTGAATTCTTTTGCAAATGCTCGGAGTTCTTGGAGCAACATTGGAAAAGAGATGAAAAAAAAAGAAAAATTTGTGACCACCTAAAGCGACTATCTCTGCGAGTGCTTACTATTCACACCTGATGATTAGGCCAAATTGTACTCAAAATGATGGGGTGCTCTTTTTGCAAATTGGAATGTAGAAGTTCTCATCCTCTGAGGTCACTGGTTTGAATAGCAACTGTGACGTCGAATGCAAAGATGCCATGTATCTTGCTCTGGGTGGATGTTAAGAAATGATTGATTTGCTGATACAGTCGAACCTCGATATAAGGAAGTTGTACTTGCAGCGAAAAACTTTGTTAAATTGTGAATTTTGTTAATTCAATGGCACTAATATAGGAAAATTAGAATAGTTTGTTACAACGTGAATTTTGTTAAATCGCAGTTCGTTATGTAGAGGTTTGACTGTATCAATAAAAGGCACAGCCCACAGTCATGCGAACATACAGAAAATTCCGGCAGAAATCATCTCAGGACAACATCATATTTGCACTGCCAAAACACGTCGTGTGTGAAGCGTTTACTGCAGCTGGACTTCTCTCTTGACACACTGCCATATAGCTTGAGGAACCTGTGTGACGCAGGTCTGATTCTGCCCCCACCAGAGAAATTTTAAATATATATATATATTTTTTTTTGCTATTGAAGAGCAACATTTACCCAGTCGCGCATACTCAGTGGACCCATGTGGGTACCAGAAAGGTTCATGGAAATGGCACATAGCCAGTGACACACACCTTCTTCTTCTTCTTTCTGGGGTTTTACGTGCCAAAACCAGTTCTGACCAGTGACATGCACCTAGTGACCCAAGTTGGCGTGAAAGAGGTTGGGTAGAGATAAACCCCACAAACTGGGTGGAGTTACCAAAGAATACTAATTCTAATAAAAGAGCATTTATTGCTTCTTCTAGACAATATGAGTTAGCCCGTAAGAAATATAGTTCCTTGATGAAACACACTGGCGAATCGAGGGAGTTCGACTCGCCATGCTAGGATGCGCAGGAAATGTTTGCGCATGCCCAAATGGAACAGAGTCCAATGTTAAATCATCCTGGTGCCACTCTCTGAAGGCGAATGAGAAGCATTTCACAGGGCAGTTACTTGCACACTGTCGTCCTGCAGCCAAAAAGGAGCTAGCAAGTTCCACTCACGCCCAAGTTATTCATACTGTCAGGTGGCGCTAGCGTATGAGTGCGCATGCCATCTTGTAGCTGCATAACTACAGCATCGGCTCTCGCTGTCATGTGTGTGTCATGTGGGGAAGCCAAACAAGGAACATGAGAGTTAAGTGTCTCCACAATCTCAGCCTGGCCCTCTGTGCTGTCGCTCATATGCCCTGTGTGGCTTTGGGACATAAAATTCAGTCTCATTTTTCACCCATTAGGCTGGTACAGTCGAATGCCTTCATAGCGGAGTGCTTTGGGCCTCCAACATCATTCGTTATACAGGTCACTTCATAGTAAAGGTCGTGCGCTGTGCAGCTCACAGTAGAACCGGGAAAGAATTATTCCTTCGTTATACAGATCATTTCGTTGTAGAGGTGCTCGACTCTATATGTAAAAAAATGTGGGCAGCTTGCACTGGTGCAAGGCTGGAGTAAACAGCAGAGCTGGGGATCGACCTAGCTTCTTCCAGGTTTTACTAGGCTTGGCTAAGTTTTGCTAGGAAATGCTAAGTGCTACTAGGCACGGTATTCCGAATCGGCTCGCTGTCGACGCGCAGATTCTCGCTTGGCTACGCGACGCACTTCAAGATGAATGGCTTCTTCTTCGGGTGTCCGGATCTTCTTTGGGCGTCCCATGTCAAGGGTACATGTACTCGTCACAGAGTCGACGAGAGTTCTGCTGCCGTCGCGGCGGCTCTGAGATTTTATCTCCCGGTGACGTCACGGCCAAGGTGCGCCTCCACACTTCCCGGGGCGTGGCTGGTCGAAACCTGCCGAGCTGCCGCCAGAGGTGCCTACTGCAGTCACAACACCGCGCGTGTGTGGCGCGAATGCGGGGAAACGGGGAAACGCGGGCGGCGTCGGCAGCAGCTCTGCATGTTGCCTCGTTCGTGCTGCTACAATTTCTTTCTCTCACTCTCTCTCATTTTCTCTTTCTCTTTCCCGATCATAGCGCATGCCGCGCGCATGCTCTCCTTCCCTCTCCTTAACTTCCCATGTCAAGGCAACATGTGCACGGCACGGAGAGGAGGCGAAGCACACGCCGCTCCGCTAGGTGGTTGCTAGGCAACGCACAGTGACGTCATCGCCAGGAGCACTTTTTGTTCGCACTACGCGGCACAACCAAGAGCTGTTAAAATGGTTGCAACACTGCACATGTGACTTTGCACCATGCCTAGTAGATATTCAGTGGTAACTGCTTATACTGATTTGTAATGCTGCAGGCCATCTCTTGACAACAGTGTGTGAAGGTGAAACCCCTCTAATCCCCAAGGAAGTGACACAGTTCAGCCTGAACTCTGGTGCTGACACGGCAGCGACACTTTCCCTCCTGTCACGACTGGGCCAAGCTGATGCTGTGTCTTCTGTTCAGGGCAACGTGGACCCGGTGGTTAGGTACGGATCTTTGGCAGTTGTCATGCCTCTTGGGATGGTGTGGGTTTCCTCATGTGCTGGGTGGACGGGTATAGAAGTGCCGTGACCTTGTTGAACAAAAGGGCCTTGCAACGTAGTTGCTGAATGTATTGGGCATGAAAAGGCATCACCTCTCAAATATTCTTTCACAAAATCCAAAGCCTTATATGTCAGTAGCAGAGTTATAAAAAACCAAGCGCTGCCTGATGGCACTCTTGGGTATTTCTTTGTCCTCTGCAAGTTTACTCTACTAGACGGATGATTCCCTGAACAATACCTTACTTTTGCAAAATTTATAAATACTCAGTAGTTCCACAAATATCGACTGACTGTGATAAGCTTAACAAAATTGTGGTTTCATACTATGTTCTCCCGAGTCATGGAGGGCTGAACCTACTGTAATTTTTTTCCCTTAGGGATACATTAATCCTATTATCGTTTCTAATCATATCTATTTTTGCATAATGTTTTGCGTGCTCCCAGTTCATGTGCTGTCTTTTGCCATATATGAGCCTGTATACCAAGAATTATAATGCGGTGATTGATGTATTAATAAATAAACACTTTCTGCATTCACCGGACACAATGGCCCTGGTGGCTTTGCCTTTCTCTTAAACAGCACAGGGTTGTGGGTTTGATTCACAGTTGCAGCGGCCACATTCCAGCATGAGCAGATTTCAAAATGCTTGCATACTCATGTTTAGGTTCGTGTTGAATCGCCCCAGGTGGTAAGAATTATCCTTTTTTTTTTCTTGACTGCCAGTTCTTTCCGCCCACATTGTGCCAGAGGTTTTTCTAAGGTGATTGAAATTCTATTTCTCTCCAAGTAACATGCTAGCTGATTTTAAATTAAAATATTATTTATTGGCGACACATTGCTGAACATTATATAGATTTTCTTGATTGTAATACTATATTCAAACAAATATAATTATGCTAAGTAATGAATAATGCCAAAATTTTAACATGGGTTATTTTTTATTGCAGTTCTCCATAATCAAAGTTCATAAATTTTGGTATCACAAAAAGCTGCATGGGCTTTTTGTCTGCCAGGTTGAAATTGAGAGACACACCATCCGGAGCAACACCGACTCATGAGCTTTCTCACTCCACCTGTCCCGTACAAATAAAAGCTATGAAATTTCAGTTCCAACTTCTGTATAGACATTTTGAGCAGTACACAATGATTTCATTGTCGCAAATTATCTGGGGAAAGACGGGGGGAGTTGGTGCAAATTGTTGCATGGCTTATCACGAGCAAGGCAACGTGTGTGCACAGATGACGGAATGAGATAACTTGGGGCATGGCACTTAAAGGGAACTGGAATCCTGCACTTTATGATCGTGCCAATCAGGTAATAAATAAATAAATAAATCTTTTTGTCAATGCAGACTGATCGTTGCAGTTCTGCAGCTGTGCCACGTGGAGAGGGCCGCTCTGCAGGCGGGCCTTGGATCCCAGCTCAGCCCTGAAGTGGCCATAACGTTGGTGTGGTTTCTGCACCGTTGGGGGCTGACTTACCTGCTGCCAAATGAGACGTACTACACGCAGGTAGGCAGAGAGGTAGTGGTGTGCCAGCGTGGGGGGGGCAGGTACTCTCAGACCCAACCTAAGTCGCCCTCCCCTTTTCTCTTTGGTCGCTGCACCCTTCCCTTCCTAGGAAAGCGGCATCATGCGGATTATCTTTAAGGGCGCATTGGGAGGCCTTGTGCAGCAAGTGGGGAGAGAGCCGTCAGCCCCTACTCGTCAGGTACTACACACAAGCAAACTTAAAAATGATCAACCTAAGGCTGCTGCCATCTCCACTGTGTCTGTTTTCCGTCTGGGATGGCCAGTGTTGGTAACTTAACGAGAAAGTCGCTAAACTTGGCCAGCTTTTAGTCACCTTAATGCCAACTTTGCCTTTTTGGAGTCTAAACGACTTTCTCGGCTAGTACTTTTTCTTTTAGTGACTTAAATCTCATGTTTGTCTGAGAATCAAATGCAGGAAAAAGAGAATAACTAGTAAATGACCCTGGAAGAATTTCTCAAGCAGCTTTGGCTGAGTTCACTGCCTTACTCCTATTTTATTATGCACCTCCATTTGTCGCTACTTCTGAAGACATATACTGAAGAGCTTATTAGTGCGTTATCTGGATGCGTCAAAGCTGCTTTTCTAGGCAAAGCACAATCTTTAGATGTGTCATTGTTGTAGAAAATTCAGCGTTGTTATTCCTTTGCACATTCCGACCGTTGACTTGACACTGCAGGACATAATTTAAAGCTATTGTTTAAAAAGTAATAAGGAAGACGTCTAGGAACAGTGAGAACATGAAAAATATAAATTTCCAATCAAGTCATTAACATTACTTTGCGACTTTTCGCTAAAAATGGAGTGTCTAAGCCGGATATGGCGACTTTGTCCAAAAAAGAAAAGGAAGTTACCAACACTGGTGACAGCAGCCGCTCGCTTTCTTGTTGCATCCAATTGTTAACTTCTTCGTTTTGTGTTCTGAAATCTCTCTGCACGAGCGCTGAAGCTGCACGATTAAATTTCCTGCATTACAAAGCACACTTAATGCATTCGCATTCTTAAAGTACTTCGCATACTTTCCGGGGGCTATGTATCAGTCTATCTGTGTTGTTTGTATCTATGTATGTTTGTTCGTACTTAACCGTTCGTACTTACCTGGGCCACTGGTTAGTCCGTGGCCTGCTGTGCTGAGGGAACAGGGTTCAAAAGCAACCACCTGACCAACTTAGGCCACTGACTATGTGGCAATGTGTACATACGTGCCGCCATTCAACAAACCTCTATCACGCCAACATTGGTCACTGTAGATGCGGGACTGGGTAGGCACCGCTGTTTGAAGAAACTCTTTGATGCCAACTTAAAGCACTAGGTATGTGCCACTGCAGTCTCTGCTGGTCTTCAAAGAACCTCTTTGATGCCAACATGGGTCTCTGGATATGTGCCAGTAGGTGTGTGCTGGTCTTCAGCGAACGTCTTTGATGCCAACTTTCGTAACTAGGTATGTGCCACTGGGAATGTGCCGCTCTACGATGTTGGAAAAGATCCCTTTAAATTTCTATGATGCTGAGCGAAATCGAACCCGTGTCACGAGGGTTCCTCAAGGACAGCAACCCGACACATTAGCAGGCTGTGCTACAAATGCGCTGGGTATGGGCTGCGTTTAAATGAATGTCTTTAATGCCAACACTTCAGCAAGCTGTTCCCTGAATGCGCTGGGCATGTGGTGCTCTTCAATGAACCTCTTGCCAACCTGGGTTTCTGAGTATATCCATCTTGGGTTTCTTCTAGTATCCATCTAATACTACAAGTTACCATCACCTAAACATTGCGACTTATTTTGCCCGTACGGACATTTTTAATTACAGTTTATTTCCCTGTGTAATTGAATACTGGAATTGTTTGCCTGGTCCTACTCGTTCTCTTGCTTTAAACTTATTCTTGGCAGCCATTGAATAGTTTTGGTTTGTATTGTTCGTATTGCCTTTATTATTTGTTATTCATCATTCCTCTGCTTTTCACACCCACTCCTGCCTTAGCCCGACAGGGCTGCAGTATGTACAAATAAAATAAATAAAATAAATGTGCGCACAGGCTTTGCAGTGGCGGCGTTAGATGGCGCTGAGTGTTCTTAGGGAAGCGCAAAAGCAGAATCCCGAGTGTGCGGCAAGCGAACGAACAATTGTGAGCGTTCAGAGGCATCGGCGCACCACGCTTCTTGTCTTGGAAGCCACGCGCGGACTTCTCCGCAGTGCCGCTAGATGGTTCAGCGTATCCAAAAATAAGTGCGAGAGAGGAGCCCGGTTGCCAAATGATGCGTTTCTCAGGTCCTTGAAATCCTTGAAAACCCTTGAAACTGAAAAGTGCATTTTCAAGGCCCTTGAAAGTTCTGGAACTTTCTTTCCTTCCTTGAAAATCCTTGAATTTCGTGAGCAGTGCACTCTGATATCGACATTGCGACCTCCTTTCTGTAGTAGATTGGCGTCGATCTGACAAACTTTCCATTTCAGAAACAGTACGCCAGCGCGAGCACACATGGTTCCGTTTTGCAGAACTGCACGGAAAAAAAAAAAATTAAAGGCTTCACCGCGTCAAACCGCGAACAGAGCGAGAGACCCGTGCCCCGCTTCGGTGCCTGCTTGGTGTTTACGCTGCTTTCCTCACCCTATCGTTCGTTTCACTTTTTGCCCGTCGGTCTGCCTTGTCCCACTTTTACTCTTGCGGGCTAGGTGAAGCTAGTGAGCTATAGTGGAGCAATTTTACCACTGATGCTCAGTGCCTTTGGATGGAGGTTTGTTAGAATATTATTTATGATAATATAAGTGCAATAACATTACCGTATTTTCCGGTCTATAAATTGCACCTTTGTATAAGACGCACCCCCCTCAAAACGGCAGTTCTTCCGAAAAAAAAAAGAAAAAACATATACAAGAAGCACTCGCGTTTCTAGCAGACAACATGCTCTGTGCTTGCCGCACTGTCCGTTCCGCGCCGCCGTCATTGCCGGCCTCCGCCACTCGGCGCAAGCGTACATAGAAGCAAGCTGTTGGGTGATTACCACGCACCTCGGCAGATGGCACTACGCGAGGGAAGTAGTTGGCTGGGAGCTGAAGGGAAGGAGAAAGCATATGCGAAAGCGTGAAGAGGAGCAGAGGGAGAGAGCAAAGGGTTGAGCTAGACACCCAGTGTCTACATTGCACGGTTTGTCCCGAGCGAATGCATTGCGCGGCAGCAAAGTTGGCACTCCTGTTTATCTTACTCCGTGAACTACACCGACCAGCGGCGGCGCATGGCTACGCAGGGAAACCAGATTACAAGTGCTGTGACAGCCATGCAGGGAAAAAAAAATCAGGGGACATGCGAGAGTCGAGCGTCCGCACAACTTCTCTGTGTCAAAATGCATTTAACTTTGCAGTCGTGTGAATCTACGCAAGTTGTGGTCGTTCCAGTCAGGAGAATTTTCGGGCATTTTAGGCACCGTGTAGCAAAAGCGCTCGTGCAAACAAACACATGTTAAGTGATTTATTTTAGAATATTTTAGTCCTGAAGCTCTCAGTGGTGCTTGAGCACTGTGTAGTAGCGCTCGAAGCACTCTCCTGGGTGGAGGCCAAAATTTGCACTGCAGGTCTGTCGCTTGCACTGCAGGTTTGTTGATTTGCACTGCAGGTCACTTCTAAAGTGCTCTCATCGGAGGACGTTTGTTGTCCATCTGAAGACCATCTGAAGGATATTCATCCACAGCACTAAAATCACTTGATTTCACTGAACTCATGTTACTTTCGTCCATAAAATGCACCTATCCCATCCCTGAGCACGGTAATTGCACCACCATTCTATCACCGCTTCGCGCACAAGTCACATGAAAATCCCTTCAAGTATGCAAGAAAGAAAAAAAAGTGCTGCCGTCATCTGAAGACATCGGAAAGTGCACTTATTGGTTCAAAATATTTCTGAAAGCTAGCACCACCAACCCAATTGACTAGTGAACACAAGCACGCACGCGTGCATCGGTCACTTCCTGACATATTACCGGAACGGGTATTTCCGCGTGTCAGGAGGGGCCCGACACATGACCATAAAGGGTTAATGAGTACTGATATGACTATTTCTGTCATGTCATTTTTTTTCCGCTAAATGAAGGTCAAAACTCTCTGAACACTATAAGAAATACTGGTACGTGACAGAGAACCCTAAATAACTCAATATAAATTGTGTGTTAGTACAAGCCAGTTTCGGTTTTGGTACTCAAGAGGTGGACACATCATGATGCCGCGAGACACTGCCTCACTCCATTCCTGCGATCACTACAGCTGCTGCCACATGCAAGTGCAGCCAGAAGAAATGTGTGCAGCACTCTTATTTTTTTATGAGCAACATCATCATACCTAGCCTTATTGGTACACCACCTCAGCAAATTTTGCTCTGAGTCAATGACAGCAAGCCTACATTTCAAGATATTTTGTTAGTATCACATTAATGCATCTCAGAAATGTTCCTTTATGTTTATACTTGCTCAATTTTATCCTTTTACGTGCAAGAAGCTTGTGGTAGAGTTTTCACGACTTCGAAAACATGTCAGTATTCCTTTAAGATTCCGATTTCTCGAAACAGCTTTAGTTCCACTTGACATGTGCTGTGTACCCTGTGCAACCCATTGCTTCTGTTGGTATTGTGTGTCATACACAGTGGGTGTATGACAGGTAAGTCAACTTGTTGCTTAATTTAATCCTGTTGGAAGGTCTTGTATGGTGTCAGTACACTCTTACAACATGGACCCTTCTGTTGCAATCACAAAAAATTCAAGACATATCTCCCCAAAAATTGTTAAGGCTTTCTAGAAAACATGACCTTTGTAACGATCACAAAGTACGAGCTGTAGTTGCACGTATGAGAAGGCAAGCACAATATGCTGAAAGCCACAGTACGGAGAACATTACTTAGGCTAGCGATTTGCATCTGCTGTGATGATTGGACTGGAGGAAACATAAGCAGCCGGGTGAAGTGATCTAGTGTTTAAGGGTCTATATGTAATTTCATAAGTTGGTTCTCACCTAAACTTGAAGACTCCAGGCACAACGAAATGACCACAAACCATGGTCTTTTACCCTTAATGGTATCATTTTTGTCCGCCATTTTTTTTTTCGAGTTGTTGTTCAAATCCTTTTGCAGTTTTTGGTTTTCTAAGCATTTTCACAGTGTCTAGAGTTAGGCATCTACCGACGGCTTTCAAAATGGCTCGTGTTGGGAACCCATTAGCCCCACTGAGTCGCTCATGATTTACAGCAGCAGGCATGGGGCAGATTCCCTTTCACTAATGGATACTAATGCTGTCTTGTCTTACACTGCTGTCTGTGCTTGTTTCTACATGTCGTGGAGAATGATTTCGCTGCTGTGCCCATATACTGTATTTTTGTGCATATAACCAGACCAGAAATTTAAAAAGTGTTACTACAAAGTAGGGCTTAAATAAACTGTTTGCCAAATTTTCACTTTTAAGTGTGGCTTCACGGCAGTGAGATGAGCATTGCTGTGAAGCGGCACTATGCTTTGATGGGAAGCATCAATGTAAAAAGTAATGTGTCTAATGACCAAAGATGCAAAACCAAGTTGTTTCTCGACTTATGTTTTGCGTTGATAGCAGCACCAATTTGCCTTTACGAAAAATTGTTGTGTGGATTTGTTGTACAGTTACATGTACAAATATTTTCTTTCCCGTTTTCTGAGAGTAGCCATTCGGCGCTGGTTATGTGTTGGTGCTGTATGCATGGGCAAAAATACGGTAAATCATTATGATAGAATTAAAATGTGGTTTGTTTTTGCTTTAACATGTTACATTAACAGTGTGTCTATACGTACTAGCCTTTGTTTATACTAATGTGTCTAGAAAAGAAAACGTTTAACACAGAAAGCATAGCAATAGTAAATATGTGTGTAAAGTATGTGTTTGTACCGAGGATGTTCAAACAGTGAGGTTTTCAGTTAAATTGAGTAGTGAGTATTGTTTGTTTATTAAGATGGAAATGGTATATCACGTAGAAATATGGTAAGACAAATTAAAATTTTTATTAATATAGTAATACTATTTGGAAGTTCATTCAGCCAGGCAGCATGTGATGGGAGGTCACTTCATGTCCTAGTAGGCTTACATTGGGCATTGAAGTCACTGGTGGACCATATAAATAAATGCGTTTCCATGGCAGACAGACTCCTATAATCGTAGCAGCCCCATGTGACTTAACTTTCTAATTGACAGTCGACATAATTGACTGCATTAATAAAGTCTGCACCCCTCATAAGCTCAACAGTCCTGGAGCCCCTTTACAGTTTCTCATAGCTTCAGTGCAGTCCTGTTATGCTGACCTTCCCATAGGGCAAAACATTTTCACTCATTTCAATGTTTGTTTTAAAGTGGAGTTTACTCCATTTTAGGCTACTCAAACTTCGCGCTTTTAATTTAATTCACATGCAAGTTGCTGACCGGAATGCTGCCAGTGTAACCAAAAGTTGAAACTGGCCGTTCAGGTCAAAAACAGCAAAGGTGCCTCGGTCTGCATGCGAGTGTTCTCATAGACGAGAAAGGCATGACTTGGTCGAGAGTTTTCCTTGCAACCAAACATAGTCACGGTGTTTCATTTTTGTTTTCTTCCACAATGCATAGTTGCCATTACTGGTTCTTTGTTTTTATTTTTGATCATCTTTGAAATAGTTTTGAAGGGTGACAATTCCGCAACATGTTGTGTACAGATGAGCCCAACGTTAGTTGCGGCATTCGGGCGGGACTCGGAGGCTGGCCCTTGTGTGCTGGACTGGGTGCTGGGCAAGCTGAGCTCCAACCTGGAGTTGTGGCACAGTGAGACTGCGCTGACACTGTCCACCTGCCAGGCGATGGTCTCGCTCCTCAACAATGTTGAGAGGTAGGCTTGACATGCTTGTGGAGGCAAGCTCGGTCTTCGGTATTGCTTATGTGTTTATGGAACGAGAACTGCACATCTTTGCGTTGCACTGAAATGTGGATGCTTCACACTCCCTGCCATTGCCTGTTTTACGCACTTGGACGGGGCTAAACCTTACTAGGGGTATACACATAGCAATTTTTGAGACCAAATCAAAAACGGAACGAATAGAGCCAGTAGTTGAAAGCGAATATTTATGAATAATTTTTGAATTAAACAAATTTTTTTTGACCATTAATAAAAAATGTCCATATATCGTAGTATTTGCAATGTCAGCAAGTTTCTGTCATAACATTGCACATTATGAAGCATTGTTTCTAAAAAGGCCCAAATGGAGCATTTGGAACAAATAAGCAGTTGGTTCACATATCCAGTATTCTTTGGAGTGTGCAAATAATTGCAGTTTTTAGGATGAAAAGTCTGGCTTGCCCAATTGGGCAATGCATAGCACGCTCTACTATGCTACTTTGCATGTTTTATGTCTGCTATGGCCACTGGGATGCGCCAATTCTATGTCTGATCGCGCACTCTAGAGAATGTAAACTATTAGAAGACTATTCATATTTAAAAACACAGACTATTCGATTAGAAGATTAAATCAAAAAAGACATTATTTAATTTGTGATTAAAGTTTTCTAATATTCGCACACCTCTACACCTTACCTGTCAGGCCTGAGGTGTCTGTATGAATGCAAAATTGGGTGGCACATTGAAATGGTATGGAGTAAAAAACAAGGCACGCAAACATTGAACATAAAAAAAAAAAAAAATTTGGAGGACACTTAAGCTTCGCCTTTAAGAGTGGAACGTGATAGCATTCAAAGGTCCGTGAATGCTTGTCAGGCTTCCCGGCAACTGCAGCTGTTTTTCTACACCTTCGCCTCAGCGCGCCGCTGCCATTAAAACGATGCCGAGGAAGCAAGCGCCATCTGGATTGTGTTTTTGCAAGTAACCTACCCGGGCGCGCGCTGCTGTATGAATGGTAGAAATGCTGGAAAAGGGGTTTTAACGTGGTAGCGCTTAGGGCCCCGTGTAGCAGAAAATCCGGCGTCGGCAACCGGCGTGTGATCGCGGGTGGTGGAGAAAATCATCCAACCACATCGACGACGCAGGCCCTCCACGTAGTGCAAGGTTTTGGTGAACAAAAATTGAATTTCTCACAGCGAAATCTGTCAGGAAAATGGTAAAGTACGACTTTACCATTCGGCGTCGCATTCGCCGTCGGATTGTTTACCAATCGGCGTCAGATTGTAATTTGAATGTGCGAGAAAACCTAATTCTGCTACAAGGAAACGCAAACACAAACCCCTTTTCCAGCATTTCTACCAGACCTGTGTGCGTCGGGGCAATAGCAAACAATTAATAAAATGTGTGGTTGGTGTGGTTCGGGATTATTTTTTCAGTTGCGGACGCCGCCACCGGATTTTCTGCGACATGGGGCGTTTAACGCTATCGCATTAAGACAGGACCAGCACTGAGCCTCAGCACTCGTTCCAATTTTTCTCCATTTCTGTGCCTCATTATTTTGCGTTGTTCCATTATAATATGCTGGTCTGTAGGCACTGTGTGCCTATTTTGTGCAATACCATGTACTGTGAGCATTATGCGTATACTGAGGTTGTCGCAAAGCCTCCCCCCACCCTCCCATTTCACTTCAAGTGCTAAAATGCACTTCATGTGGCAGCGTCATGTCAGCTGTTTTGTGCCTCTGTTTGCTTTGTGGTGGAGCATATTTTGTCACCCTGTTGAGGTACAGTTTGAAAGCCTGTAAAAATATTCATGCATTTACATCGAAATCCACTTAAGGGGGGGGGGGGAGAGGTGGAGAGACGACGCACTTTAAATTGCTTTATTTTCTTCGACAATTTGAATGAAATTTACACAGTTAATGTATTTTTACCAGCTGATTTCCGAAATGCAATTATTTTTTTCCTGTGATGAATATATTTCACAAAATCCAAAATTCAATGTTATGACTGTATGGCATTGTATTCTGGCCAGTGTCGAACACATTGGAAAATAGGGTGCGGTAGAGAAAGTTGAATTGATACAAGTATTTGTCGTTATAAGTGATATAGTCACCGATCCATCTTTTTAGACATAGATAGGTCTTCAAAATAGACCTAACCAGTGTTTGCACATTTTGGACCAGTGTTTGGATGATTTTGAGTGTTTGGAGGCCATGGCCTAACGGCTTAACCAAAGCTGCTCCATTTGGTTGTCCGTCACCGAAGTTAGTTAAATGCATAGTCAGTGTAGATCTATTCTTAGCAACTGCACAGCACTTGGTCAGCCAAAAAGTGGCCTCCTATACATCCATAGATGAAGCGTTGAGGGAAACTCGTATTTTAACAGTGAAGCTGTTTAAGCCAGTCGTAATTTGTGGTGCATATCAAGAAACTACCAAGAAAGAAAATCAAATAAACTTTCTTGCCGAGGCGCGATTCGAACCCACGTGCCCCCGGTCCCAAAGCGAGCATCGTAACCACTAGGCTATACAGCCACCCTTGCAGAACATGCATTTATGCGAACCATATGATTGCGTTCGAGTGTTGTCCTCTTCGTCCACAGCTGGCGCGTTTGTATGCTCGTGCTCTGCAAGGTGAAGAGGTTTTGCACGCTATGAGAGCGAGACAGAGAGAGACGCATTCACAGGAGCGCGTCTCCTGAAACACGGTGTTGGGATTGGAATGAGGTGTCGGTGTTGCAAGCTGCGCTATGCAACGCGCAGTGACGCCATACGTCCGAGACGCGCGATATCATCATCATGAGTAATAAGATGAAAAGTTCGCGCGCACTTCCGGAAATTGCTGGGCTACGATCGCCCAGCATCGCTGTTTCAAGTGTTGCACGGCCGAGTGCAAGGTTAAGCGTTTTTTTTTTTTTTTTTTTCCTTTAAAACTTTGAAAAATCAAGTGGGATGTTGAGTTTATGTCTCTACTTAGAGAGTTGCAACACATTTGGCCTCACGAATATGTGCTAGGGATTTCAAAACCTGTCACCAAATAAAAAATTGTGCAAAATTTGGTTGCACTAAATTGCGGGTCAGACTGCATGCAGATGCCACTGCAGAAAGAAATCTGTATGCAGGACATGATGTAGACAAGGCATGACAAGCCTTTCTTTCTCTTCCAATTCAGGGGTCACCGAGCCGCAGCATGTCCAAGCCTGCTGTCACTTCTGCAGCGTCAGTCACAGGGCCGGCTGGGACCTCTCGCGCCGGGCTCTCACCGGGCACTGCTCAAGGCCCTGGTCATTGCCTGCACAGCCAACAGATTGCCCGAGGCTCCTCAGCTTTGGGACGCTCTCCTGGAGCCCCTCAAAACGCGCTTTGATGTGTTTGAGTCTTGCGTTCAGACACGCTGCCGCTTCACTGAACCCCAGAAGTGAGTGTCTCCTTTTACTGCATCAACTACAGAATAACTCTAAGGGTATGGCCACGCTAGTGGCAAAAATGCGTGTGTCATGCCACGAGCGGCAAGTTGCCGCGCGTCCAGTGCCTTGCCGCGAAGGCCAGTGTGGCAAGCGCGTCTCGCCGCGCGGCAGCGTGATAAGATCTCGCGTGCTCTCGGAACGTGTGAGCAACACCGTGAGCAACACCGTGAGCAACGCCATGAGCAGAAAGGGTACGATCGAACAGCATTCAGAAATCCCTCCATGGAACCGCGAGAGACAATGATCGTAGATTGAAAACCCGGAGCTGAGCGGCAGTGGTCCGGTTGCCATGGCTTCGTGACGTCACCCTCATCGCTCTTGATTGGTCTTTCATCTCGTGGCATGCGGCACGCCGCAAAACCCTCGATTCCTGCCGCTTTTGCTGCTTGCGGCATGACGCACGCGTTTTTGCCGCTAGCGTGGCCATACCCTTAAGGAGATCTGATGTGACTGTTTTTACTTGTCATTTTTTTGGGGGTGTGTATGTGTTAAATGAACGTCTCCAAGCCCTGGTAAACTAGCAAAAAGAATGTTGTTAAGCATCAGACTGCCGTAAGTAATTTACCTGGATAAAATACGGCTATTTTTTTTACCTACACTTTGTGCAGGCTCGTGTAGACGAGTGTAGTGCCGGGCAGAGGCTTTGACGTCGTGTGCTGCACTTGGCCCACTGGGCTGTAGCCACTCAGAGCAGAATGCGCGTCGTCTTCCGCATCAGCAGCCGAAAAGCACCTGACTCTCCACTTCGCCTGACTTCGCACTTATTGGCTGCGTATATGCCCTTGCGTAAAACTGAAGGACTATGTACGAGTTTCCTTTCTTAAGCAAATCTAGACTAACTGCAGCGAAATACATCGCGAATGTGCAGTGCACGAAGACAACTTGTCAGTGCGTATACAACAGCGCGGAGTCTGAAACAGCCCGCCCCATGCGTGAGCAAGATATTTTTATCTTGTTGGAAGATTACCTCACCTTACTCTATGACACATGGTCCCGCCAGCACTTCATTATGGTCCTTGCAGCGAATGTTCACTATTGTCGCTATATCAGCGCCGACAGTCGCAGACAAAATGTCGTCACGCATTTGCAACCGTTTGTAACGCCAGCCTGCTTGTTTGTCGTCTGCTGACTACACTCAAAGAAACCGCAGTGTAGAAAGTGTAGTTTTCATGCTACACTGCAGCTATAAAAAATGCCGTCGTGTAGGTGGGCAGAGCTACACTTTTCTGCACCAAGTAAAAAAAAAAATGGCGCCTTCCTACACTAGCTACACTCATGTAGCTGTTGTAGCGGGTGACAGAGTGACGAAGACGGCCCAAGGGCAAACGCACGACAACCTTTATTTCAGAGAACGAAATATATATATATAGGCTACTTGCCTATGACGTAACACAAAAGAACCAATCATGTTTGACACGTGTTAGCCGAGCACTTCATATCACTTCTCCCTCTCTTAAAACTGCAGCCTTTGCACGGGTCTTCGTTGTCGGGTAGACCTCCGTAAGACCGGTGGACTTGGGGAACAGGGAGCCTGCTGGGCTGGAAGGGATGTTGGGGGTGTTGTCGAAGGAACAGGCACGGCGCCAGTTGGTTCTGGAGTAGCCGGACTGGACTGGCCTTCTCGCGTTGACGTCGGCCGATTCTTGTTGTCCGGGCTGGGTTGAAGTGTGTCGGGAGCCTCCGCTTTTGGGGCCACGGGCGACACAGGCGCCCGACGGAAAATTTGGTCCAAGTGATGCCTGGCTAGACCATCTGGAGTGTCGACCGTTACCAGCCGTGAACCCTCAGTGCTTTTGACGATGCCTGGCCGCCAACGCCTCCCTTGGCCAAAGTTGCGCACCCAGACCTGGTCCCCGGGCTGGAATCTGGGAGGCTGCGAGTAACTTGGAGGTAGAGAAGGGACACAAGCATCCAAGCGTGAACGAATTTGGTAGTTCAGTAGCATTTCTGATGGAGACTTACCGCACGGTAGTTGGGTACGTCGATAGCCTAGCAGCACTCGTGCTAGTTTTGTTTCGAGATCGTTCACCATAGAGTGCTTGAGAAGGCCATCCTTTATTGTGCGGACCGCGCGCTCTGCGAGACCATTAGATTGTGGGTGGTATGGCGCACTGTGTAGATGAGTTATGTTGTTGGCAGTCATGAACTGGGAAAACTGCTGGCTTGCAAACTGAGGCCCGTTATCTGATACAACTGTTTGCGGCAAGCCAAAACGAGCGAACAATTCGCGATTGTGACTTCTGTGGTCGCCGACCTGACGGGAAGTGCCTCGATCCACTTGGTATGGGAGTCGACGACTATCAACAGCATGCGCCCCTCTATTGGTCCGGCATAGTCAATGTGAAGCCGTGCCCACTTGGTCCCCGTTTCTGGCCAACAGATAGGAGCCTGGCGATGAGGCATTGGCTGCGCTTGTACACAAGAGATGCACGAACGTGCAAGGCTTTCAATCTCACCATCCAACCCAGGCCACCAGAATAGCGTACGAGCCAGTCTTTTCATCGCACATGCACCCTGGTGGGACCGATGTAGCTCAGCGAGCATGGAGACTCGAGCTTTGCGGGTACGACGATGCGATGACCCCAGTAGAGCAGGCCTTCTGCGCTTGACAGCTCCAGTCTTCTGCAAAAATAAGGTTGAAGGTGATTGTGACACGGTGACATGCGTTTAGGCCATCCATTAAGTACAAAGTGCTGCACAACGCTGAGGTCTTCATCTGCGTTCGTCAGCGCCCGTATGGCACCCGCTGGCACGCACAGCTGTCAAGG